>NC_059084.1:50069290-50369290 GCF_020497125.1 Mauremys mutica
GGGGGAGTCTGAGGGCAGAGTTTAAGGTTTTTGCAGTGGAAGCCTCCCTGACATTAGTGGGCTCACCCCGTGAAAAAAAACGAGCAGACGTGTCTGGTGAGATTTCTTTAGGGGGGAGTCGAGAAAGGAATTCAGAACAACGAGTTAGGGCAACGATTATTACTGCGCAGGAAAGCTGATATTTATATTCGTTAAAAGCAGCAAAGAATCCTGTGGCACCTTATAAGACTAACAGACGTTTTGGAGCATGAGGCTTTCGTGGGTGAATCCCCACTTCGTCGGATGCCAAAGGGATGACATTGTATTCTGACAAAGTGGGTATTCACCCACGAAAGCTCATGACTCCCAATACGTCTGTTAGTCTATTCCGGTAGCCACATGACCTCTTTTGCCTGCTTATTACAGAACCAGACTATCACAGGCTCCACCTCTGATATTATTTATTTCGTCGTTATTCTCATATTCCTGTTCCCAGTCACAGGCCACGTTCCCATTGTACTCACTCGGGTTGTAAACTTCGGTGGGGACTGAGAGGAGGTTTTATGGTCTGTGTTTGTAACCGGGGCTAGGACTATGGGAGCCCTAGACTGTTAATATAACAACATAAGAAGGGCCAGGACTGGTGACGATGACCAAAGGTCCCATCTGTCCCAGTGTCCTGTCTTCTGACAATGGCCAGTGCCAGGTGCCCCAGAGGGAATGGAACAGAGCAGGGAAACAGCCAGTGACCCCACCCCCTGTGGCCCATTCCCAGCTTCTTGGAGGACCCTAGGCGCCCAGGACCCACAACTAGCAACCAAATCTATCACCGCTGAGCATCATCACCAAGAACATTTACCTTATGTTAATTTATTAATAAGCAATTAATTGTAGGACAGAAGCTTTCTCCCTGAGTTGTGTTTAAAGAACTTGTGTGAAATGAAACGCTACATGTTTCTAAAACCATCCCCAGGCATGTAATATTGAGGGAAAGTAACAAAAAAAATACCACAAAACAACTTATTCCCATTCCCACTGTCTTTCAGACAAGTAGCGAGCATTCCCACGCTGAGACAACAGATCTCCATTCCCAATGACCACTCCGTGTTCCCTTTCATATCCCCACCTACTCATTCACACAGCCACTGGAGGGGAAAGGGGGTGTTCTCAGGGAATTGTCTCATAGACAGTTACACTGAACGATAGCTCAGTATGGATGAGGGGTGGGTGGGTGGGTGACTCCTCATAATGGCGCCATGGGTGTACTAGGTTCTCAGACTGGCTGGCGACCAGTTCATTGATCTGATACTATGTGGCTAATCGGAAGGGAGACAATTGTACAGGGGCAGGGAGGTTCTGAATAAATCTATAAACAGGACACGACCCAGCTCTCTGAGCATTGACCAAACAGTGGATTTGGGGAAACAAGCCTTGTTCCCTTTTATAGCTGCCAGGGTTTGTGTTTTCACACCTCTTGTCCTGCTTTCATATCATCCCAGCACACGGGAACTGAGAGGGTGAACATGGGACTATTTTAGGCTTCTGCTGCAGCTGCCAGGAAAGGTTTTTGTCTGAGCCCAGACCTAGGCTTTCCACCTCACTGTGTGTGTCAGTGTCTCTACACCAGCGGTTTTTGTCCTTGGCTTTCAGGGCTGGGTTCAATAGTGCAAGCGGATAGGTGTTGCTAGTCCCTTGGAGGCTGCAGATCATCCCCTGGATGGAGGAGGCGTAACAGCTGGCATGGAGGGATCAAATCGTACCTGGCCAGCCACCCCAGCCCCTTCCCTGGCTCCTCGTCTGGACCCAGCCCATCCAGCCGTGCCTGCTCAGCAGCGAACCCCGCTGGTGGCACGTTGCAGCGTATATGGGACTCTCCGGCCTGCTTCAGCGCTGGCCCCGACTGGGTCAGAACCACCTGGTGAGCGGGCCCCTGGGGGAGAAGGGAGAAAACAAGGCAGCGGTACATTGAAGCAGGGAATTTTAATCAAAGGGGGGAAATGAGTTGCATTAACCGCTGAATTTGCATCTCCTCCTCTTTATAAGACACATCTTGGACTTCAGCCCTCAGCGAACTCAGCTCCCGGAGGTGGGTGCCGTGGGAAAGTGTTACCTGAGTGAAGGAGAAGAGTAGAACTTCACTCAAAGAATCATTTCTGCAGGGTTCTCTACAATTTTTAGAGACAAAATTCCTTTTTGATTGCTCATCTTAAGAACATAAAAACCGCCACACTGGGTCACACCAAAGGTCCATCTAGCCCAGTGTCCTGTTTTCTGAGAGTGGCCAATGCCAGGTGCCCCAGAGGGAATGAAACACAACAGGGAAATCATCCAGTGATCCATCCACTGTCACCCATTCCCAGCTTCTAGCAAACAGACTCTTTAAATAATGTCTCTGGCATTTCTTCCTCTTCGTTCATGTGCACAAGGCGGGTTGAAGGGCAGAAAGCTAATGATCAATAGCTACTGAGGCGGATTCAATGTCTCCATTGCTACCCACTAAGTCAAGTCCTCGCTATTCTCTCAACATAGCGAGTCTTTAACTGCCAATCTGCATTTTGAGATGACTGAAGCCCAGATACATTATTGGCGGTTTCTTATTCCATTTCCCGGTGTCTCAGCTGCTCTGCCCTGTTCAGTGCCTGCTGCTCTCTGCTGGCCCTGAGAGCTTGTTTGCGTCCGAGGAGGAGGTTTTTGTATTCACTGCAGTTGATTTCTGATCGCTGTGTCTCTCGCACCAGTAATACCGGGCGGTGTTCTTCCGCTTTTCAGGCCGGTCATTTGCAGATACACCAGGCTGTTGGAGTCGTCTCTGGAGATGGTGAATCGCCCTTTAACCGCCATCACTGTAAAACGTTGCTGTGGCTACTAGCAGAGTTGTATATCAGTGCGACCCACTCCAGGCCCTTCCCGGGCGCCTGACGGACCCAGCTCATAATGGTAGCTGCTGAAGGTGAACCCGGAGGCTTTGCAGGAGAGGCGGAGAGAGTCTCCGGGCTTCTGAATTCCACCTCCGGACTCCACCAGAAGAACCTGGGACCGGACATTCTGGGGTGGGTGGGGGGGGAGGAAGAAGGAAAAAAGGCAATTAAGAATCATGTTAACACACGACCTGAGCCGAAGCTCACAGAAGCCGCTGGGAAGCGGCTCAGTTCATTTCACTGCGCTTTGGGCTGGGGCAGGAATGTACAAACTGCCCCGGAGTCTCCCACGATGCTGGGGGCGGGGGAGGTGGGAAGTACCTGGAAGTGGCCGCTAGAGCCAAGAGAAGATTCAGCCACAATCTCATGCTGCTGACGCTGGGGGGTTTCCGATGGGAACTGCAAGACCTTGGCCTGCTCCCCGTTCACACTCTGCGCTCCAGGAGAACACTGGATTTATGCGGGGCCCCGAGACACTGAATTTGCATCTCCCCTCTTTAAAAATCACACCCCAGACCGCAGCCCTCGTTAAACTCGGGCCTCCCGGAGACGGGTTCGGCGGTAAGAAGGATATTCGGCGGGAGAAGGAGGGTTGGAGTCTCTCTGACAGGGCTCATTGCTGCAGTGACCTCTAGGGATGCTCGCTGCCTCTGACAGGCAAACTGCACCATCGATTGTTCGCCTGTCGCTGAGCTCTAGCGCTTCAAAGCGCTGCCGCGGCAGCGCTCCCGCGGCAGCGCTTTGAAGCGCTAAGTGTAGTCAAAGCGCCAGCGCTGGGAGAAAGCTCTCCCAGCGCTGTCCATACTCCACCTCCCTGTGGGGAATAACGGACAGCGCTGGGAGCCGCGCTCCCAGCGCTGGGGCTTTCCTTCCCACCGTGTGTCCCAGTGCAGAGAGCGCTTAGGCCGGGCCATGGGACACTGGCTGTTTATTCCTTGGTCTGCTGGGTTGCCTTGGATAAGTCACCTCTCTCTGTAAAATGGGGATAGAAAACCCTGACCCTTCTTTGTGAAGTGCGCTGAGATCTCCTGCTGGAAATCGCTATATAAATGCTAGGGGTTAGTGCTATTACTAATGTCTGGAAACATCTTTTTCTTCTTCTAGAAGGAGGCAGGCATTGCAAAGCTGGGGTGCTGGAACAATGTATATAGTGCGGATGCTGAGAGACACTGAATCAAACTGGAAACCCTGTATATGATGGAAACCACTTCAAGCCAGGGTTGGAGCAGCACCCCTAGTTCCACCACCTATGTTTGAAACTCTTCCTTGCAATGCTGGACGACCAGACAGAATTATTATTAGATTAGCACCTTAAAATGAATGGGAGTTGGGTGTGGGTACCCCTAGCCTGCTGTGAATGTTGTAGCCCAGAAGTCCTAAAGAGCTAAGTTCTGCTAACTCATATAGTGAAAATGGACAGTCGGTACCTGAAAAAATATCCAGCCTAGGATTATAACCCAGCAGGTATTTGTATGCGTGTGTAACTGTAAGTGACAGAGAACTCCCGTTGCTTTGAGTGGGGTTAATTGTAAAAAATCTGTTGCACAGAAGTTATTTCACTCTTCTCCTTCTTAGTATTAGTGTCAATATTATTTTCAACACCCACTGTATATAGGGAATAATACAGATAAAAATGTCAATAAGCTAAATGAAAGTCTCTATGGGAACGCTGGATAAAATAATAAAAAATAACAGCAATACATAGACCTTAGAAGCTGAGCCCTGCCCCTGTGTTGATGCACTCTGATACCAGGCACCTTAAAGACTAACAAATTTATTTTAGCATGAGCTTTCGTGAGCTAAAGCTCACTTCTTCGGATACAGACTAACACGGCTGCTACTCTGAAATCTGATACCAGGGGGAGTTTTTAAAGGATCTTAGTTTAAGCAATGTAAACTTCTCAAATCCCATGGGAGTTGGAAACCTCACGATGTTGGGTTCCTTTGAAAATCGGGAGCAACCTCTCTAATGGGCGGAGGACTTGTTGTTTCTCAGTGCGAGATCCAGTGCGCTCAGAGGCACAGCTCAGCAACATTTCAGTGTGAGCAATCTCTTACAAACATTATTATGTAAAATCCCACAGCAGTCTGGGGTTGGGCTATTTCCAAACAGTTTAAGGAACACAGTAGGTCGGGGGATGATTTTCAAGGATGCAAGTTAATTCGTGATTTCATCTAGACCCTAGAATAATTTCTTAAGCCTTGATTCAGGAAAGCACTTATGCATTTGCGTAACCCATCTCTGTGCGGGACACCACTTCCAGTTCAGCACAATTCGTAAGTGCCATGGATTTAACTTCACACTTAATTCTCGGTAATGCCAGAGGCTATTCAAGATCTGAAAGAATGTTTGTCTCATATCACTAAAACACATAGAAACCCCTAAATATTTACATGATGATAGGTGCACAAACATGATCTTTAATACTTATGCCTGAATAATTTAATAAATCAGCATTTAATTGTTGTTCACTGCTGCCCTCTGCAGCGTGTTGGTAAAGTTGTACCATTTCAGCTCGGTTTTTGTTCCGTGTTTAATAGCTTTAATCTGCTCACTCTGTGCCTAGCCCAGTGATACCGGGCGGTGTCCTCGGGCTTCAGGCCGGTCAGTTGCAGATTACAGCAGGTTGTTGGGGTTTTCCCTGGAGATGGTTGAAGCGTCCCTTGAAGGGCTGGGCGTAGTAGATGGTAGTTGAAGTTGGGTGTATTTCCCCCGATCCACTCCGGTCCCGTCCCAGGGGCCTGGCGAACCCAGCTCATCCAGTAGCTGCTGAGGGTGAACCCGGTGGGTTTGCAGGAAAGGCGGACAGAGTCTCCGGGCTTTTTCACATAAACTTGGGGGTCCAGGGGCTGGATCTGCGAACTGGCCGACTGGGAATAGAAAGATATTTATAAATCATATCAATAGTAATAACGATAATAGGACTGGTCCCTTGCCCCGCCAGTGCTTTCCAGGGGAGAAGATACCTTCCAGAGCCGCTACATATGAACAGTACATGGTGCTGAAGTCTCATTTTTCCCTGGAGTTGGAGGGAAAGGCTCTGAGGGGATTAGCTGATAACTGCACAGAGACAGGGGGCTGCGGATTGTCTCTCTGGGTGCAACCTGGGCAGAGAGAGAGAGATTTAAACAGGAAGTGTTACCCTATTTGCATATCCCGCTCCTTATAAGACACACAAACTCCTTCCCTGAATGATCAAATTTCTTATCCTCCGATTCCGAGGGGTGGGCGAAGAATTTTGTGTAACTTTTCGGACCCAAACCTTCCTGAACTGAGAAGGGACGTGGCTTTGACTGCCATTGACATCGGATCAGCTCCTACATGGAGAGCAAATATTGAATCCGGGGCTCTTTAATCTGACAGACAAAAGGTATAGCAGGAATCAAAGGCTGGAGGTTGAAGCTTGACACATTCAGATTGGAAATAGGGTGCAAATATCTAAGTGAGAATTAATTGGCCATTGGACCAACTCACCAGTAATCCTGGTGTGTTCACCATCGCTGACCATTTTTTAAACCAAGGACTGCACGTTTTTTCCCTGGGAGATCTGCCTGAGAGATTATTTTCAGGGAAGTTCTGTGGCCTGTGGAGGTTCGATTAGAAGTTCAAATGGTCCATTTCTGGCCTTGGAATCCATGAATCAATGAGCAACCCAGTCGCCTGGATAATGGTGCTGACCTCCCTGCAAAAGCGCTTTGAGATCTAAGAGGAAGTGGTGACGGTGACAGGGCCGGGGGGGGGGGGGGGATTTTCCGCAGGCCCCGCAGTGGTCCCCAGGAGAAGGTCGGAGGATCCTCCCCCCCTCCACCCATTCGCCGGCGCCTCAGCGCACCAGGAGCGGCCCTGGACAGAGCTAAAGCAAGCCAGGCTTGGGTGGGGCCTGAGGTCTCCGGCTCAGAGCCACGTGGTAAGGGGCTGGGCCTGTGAGCTGCGGCCAAAGCTCAGGTCCCGCTGGAGCCACGCTGCTGCAAGCGCTGTCCAGGGTCGCTCCTGGACGCCGCACGCTGAGGCTCCAGAAGAGCGGGGAGGTGGGGGTAAATGGCATGATAAGGTGGCCGGAGCTGGGGGGGTTGGAGAAGGGGTAGGGAGGACAGTCAAGGGACAGGGAGCGGGCAGAGGTTCAGGGGGCGATCAGGGGATGGGGAATGGGGGTTCGATTGTGGGCATTCAGAAGGTCTGTCAGGACTCAGCAGGAGCGGGGGTGGATGGGGTCGGGGCAGTCAGGGGACAGGGAGCAGGGGGGTACATGAGGGGTGGGGTCCTGGGGGGGTGTTTGGGGAGGGTCTTGGGTGGGCGGTCAGGGGACAAGGAGCAGGATGGGTCAGGGATTCTGAGGGGGGGCAGTCGGGGGGCAGGAAGTGGGTGGGGGGCAGATAGGGGGCAGGGCCAGGCTGTTTGGGAGTCACAACCTGCCGTACCCTAAGACTCACTGAGCAGTTTGAGGCTTTCAGACAGCTATTTAACACAAGAGCCAAGCTGTTAGCTTTTCCCTTAGGGGTACCATCCCTTTCACTTCTCAAATGCCAAATTATAGTCTACATTTAATTTCAGTGCCATAGAGAGATTCATGTCAGGGGAGGGTAGCTTCCTTGAAAATTAGCCACTTTAGATTAACAGTGATAGAGCCAAGAGAGCCATGGAGGAGGGATCACACAAGAAGAGCAATATCCTACACCACCTACCTCCTTCCCAACCCTACCAAGGGAGACCCCCCTCCCCTGCTTTCCCCGAGGCTCCAGGAGGTTAATTCAGTGGTTCTCAAACTTTTGTACTGGTGACCCCTTTCACATAGTAAACCTCTGAGTGTGACCCTCCCCCCTTTATAAATTAAAATACTTTTTAATATATTTAACATTATTTTAAATGCTGGAGACAAAACGGGGTTTGAGGTGGAGGCTGACAGCTCGCGACCCAGTAATAACCTCGTGACCCCCTGAGGGGTCCCAACTGCCAGTTTGAGAACCCCTGGGTTAATTTAATTTTAGCACCCTGTGTCCATTCACATGCTTGTGCTATTTTGAGCATTTCAGTTTTCACAACATAGGCTCATCCCAGATTCTGGAACAAGCTCAAAATGCTCAGTTTGTGGAGTATGTACATAAGTTATATGAAAGACAAACCCACAGTAACCGTGTCCAGTTTGTGAGGGACCCGTGGAGCCAGTCTCTAGGAAACAGGTAAATGCATGGAGATTAAGTCCATTAATGGCTATTAGCCAGGATGGGTAAGGAATGGTGTCCCTAGGGTCTGTTTCTCAGAGAGTGGAGATGGATGGCAGGAGAGAGATCACTTGATCATTACCTGTTAGGTTCACTCCCTCTGGGGCACTTGGCATTGGCCACTGTTGGTAGACAGGATACTGAGCTAGATGGACCTTTGGTCTGACCCAGTATGGCCATTCTTATGTTCTAAGCTAAATGAACCCAAAGTTATGGAGACAGGTATGAGTCAAGGAAGCCAGCAGAGTATCAGAAACCTGGGAAAATCTCTGACTGGATGGGCTTAGGTGTTTGGTCACAAGCTGAGGTGGTTCAAAAGTTTTGGATTTTTTTTAAGCAGAATTTTTTTATTGTTTCTTTAAACAAACAAGTAGCAAATATTGGGCCACACACTTCTGAAACCCCAAACCATGTCCAGGTTTTGGCAGACTAATTTCACAACACATTTTGAAGGAAAGCAGACATTGTCCATGATTTTTTTCTGCTTTTTAAAAACCTTGAGTTTTCAATCCAAAAAAAGTTTTGACGGAAAATATTTGTCCAACCCTTTTAATGAGCTTTGGTGCCTTTTAGCACTAGCTGATGCTGAGAACCAGTGATACCTTTTTAAATGTTTATTTTTCCCGGGGGGGGGGCAAGTGGGGCTATTTGCCCGAGACCCCACAGGGGCTCCCATGAGTATATACTAGTCTATAGTATTGCAACTTTTTTTATGGAAGGGGCCCATGAAATTGATTTTCCCCAGGCCCCTGGAATCCTCTAGGCAGCCCTGGCATCAATTAGTGGATCCCTTTATCGCATGTAGATGAGATGCAATAAATTGATCCCTCATACATCGAACACTACCCGCCGATCTGGCGAGTTGTATAGACGTACACTGAGTCTCTTTGACTGTGTGAAGCCACTTTAGCTCAGCATGGTCAGTCTGCAGGTGGAATCTGTGTCCCCAGATGTATGGGTATAACTTCTCCCGAGCGTACACAATGGCATAACATTCCTGAGACAGACCAGTGGCTTTCCCTCTCAGGGCAGGTCTTCACTATCTGCTGGATTGGCAGGTCGGGATTGATCTATCAGGGATTGATTTATTACAGGGGTCCCCAACGCGGTGCCCGCATGCACCATGGTGCCCACAGGGGCATCTAAATGTGCCTGCATCCTAGATGGTGGTTGAGCACCCGCCGAAATACCCACTGAAATTCGGCGGCATTTTGGTGGTGACACCTCTGGATGACAGCACTTGATCTAGATCAGTGGTCCCCAACCTTTTTGTCTGTCACACACCAGATGAAGGACCATGGCGGCGGTTGAGCATCTGCAAAAATGCCACCGAATTTCTGCGGCATTTCGGTGGTGACGCCTCTCAATGGATGTTGCTTGTTGGCGGCAAGCAGCATCATCGAGAGGCATCACTGCTGAAATGCTGGAGAAATTCGGCGGCATTTAGTCGGATGCTCGACCGCCAGCCAGGACGCTGGCACATTTAGATGCCGCCATGGGCACTGCGTTGGGGACCCCCTGGTCTAGATGGTGCTGGTCCTGCCATGAGTGCAGGGGACTGGACATGATGGCCTCTTGAGGTGCCTTCCAGTTCTTTGATTCTAAGTCTTCATGTACGTTTTTAGATGTTCCTCTGTGTTTGTGGGTTTTTTGTTTGTTTCTGTGTTTGGAGTGGGAAAAAGGGGTGAGAATAGCTCTTCGCATGGCAGTGCGTGAAGTGGAGCAATTACAGGTTGAATCATTATAGAATGAAAACCAAATGGAGCCAAAGTCTCAGTTTCCCTGCTGCTGGAGGGGAAGTTTCTCAGGACGATTGGCCGGGCCGTCACTGCTCAGACCCAGGGGACTGCGAACTGTGTCTCCGGGTGCTGCCTGGGCGGAGAGAGGAACAGATTTGAACAAGAAACTTCTCAACCTGTTTGCATATTCCCTTCCTTATAAGACACAAGCTTCTTCCCTTTGCATTAGTCTTGAAGAAGAGAACTCAAAGGACCCCTCACTCTGTGTTGTGAAGTGCCTGGGCTGGGGGATCATGTCTGTGCTTTTACCTAAGGGAGAAGTAAAATTAAGTAAAATGGGCGGTGATTTCCCAGTGTCCGTGGGGTGAAAACAATCCACCAGCCGCTTGGGAAAGTCCCGGCGGTGCCACATCCCCAGCCCCAGCGGAGTGGAGTTTGTTCAGGCGCTGGGTGATCTCTGCCCACAGCCCCGCCCGGACTCTGAATGGCCCATTTCCATATCAAGCCTCCAGCTCTCCGTGCCTCAGTCTCCCCGCTCTGACCCAGGGGCTGGGATAGTTCCCGGCCTCCCGGCGGCGCTGTGGGGAGAAAGGCGATAACCGCGTGTGAAGGGCCGAGACGCCGCAGTGAGGGGCCTCCACACGGGTTATAATGAACTAATCACCTTCCGCTGCGTTAATCCGCTAAACTCCCAGTTTGCTGAAAGGGCCAGAGCCTCCCTGGTGTAAATCCGGAGTAACTCGAGTCTAGCGGAAGCAGCTGCGGTGACTTTACACCAGCGGAGGATTTGGCCCCAGGGGCAATTCGCTCCATCCGTTGGGTCTGATGCGAACCCCAATGCGCTTGTCCCGTTTACACTGACAGACGCTGCCCTGTGAGTGTGACACCGAGACGGGCCCAGGGGGAGCCAACGTGCTGGGTCAGCGAGGGGAGAGCGACTCAGAACAGGACTCACTCCGGATTGGGGTTCACAGATGAAGCGGGGGATCTCTGCACCCAGCGGGGCTCTGGGCAGGAAGGGGAGACACTTTGCCCGGGAACGGAAGGGTTAAAACTGCCGGGAGGTTTGTGTTACATTCACCCGGGTGCCGGGTCTCCTGTCCCAGCCCGGAGCGGTGTGTGTGTCACTGCTGCCCCCGCGCGGCTGCCGGGAGAAGGGCGATTCCGCAGCTTGGGTTTTTGCATGATCACAAACCGGTTTCGTGTCACTGTGGATCTCTCGCACAGTAATAGCGGGCGGTGTCCTCGGGCTTCAGGCCGGTCAGTTGCAGATACAGCTCACTCTTGGGATTATCCCTGGAGATGGTGAATCGGCCTTTCACTGAATCAGGGTAATATATATCACTCCCATCGTACCTTATAAAAGCGACCCATTCTAGTCCCTTGCCAGGAGCCTGTCGGACCCAGCTCATACTGTAGCTGCTCAAGGTGAACCCGGAGGCTTTGCAGGAGAGGCGGAGAGAGTCTCCGGGCTTTTTCACATCCCCTCCGGACTCCACCAGCTGCACTGGGACCGGGCACCTGAGAATAAAGACAGGCCATTAATATCGGTATAAAATCAGCGGTAACACAATATTCTTCTAACGCTGCCAGTGACTCAGAGGACGAAAATACCTTCCAAAGCGGCTACAACGAAAATTACAAGGAGCAAAAATCCCATTTTCCCTGGTGCTGGAGGGGAAAGTTCTCAGGGACTGGCTGGTCACTGCACAGACCCAGGGGCTGCGGATTGTGTCTCCGGGTGCAGCCTGGGCAGAGAGAGGCTCAGATTTAAACAGGAAACTGTCTCCCTCATTTGCATGTCCCCGCTTTATAAGAGACACACACTCCTGCTGCCAGTGATCTGAGTGACTCGTCCTAGGGCTCCGGGTGCGGGAGTCAGAGTGTCCCGTCCTGTGTGTCTGTGCAGCGCCGGGTACAGGGAGCTGGGCGCCTCCTGACACTTTCGGACCCCTGGGAGCAGGGCCGGCTCTAGGTTTTTTGCTGCCTCAAGAAAAAAAAAATAGCCGCCCCCACCCAGCCCCTTGTGTGTGTGGCTTTTACACGTTTGCACTTTGCAATGTTGTTGGTTTGTTTTGTTTGACTGGCTGCGGTACTGATGCAGCATTGGACAACGACTGCACCTGAATCTGCTTGGGCCACCAAAGAGCCTGAGTAACTCGCGCCGCCTGTGATACATGCGGGGGAGGAGGAAATACAGACCAGAGAGGGACATTTGAAGAGGCTTAAATCACCGCGTGCTTTGCGGCGCCGGTGTCACGCCTGGGTCTTTTGAAGGGAGGCTCCGGGTTTGTGCAGCCGCGATCGGAGGCTGAGCGAGAGCCCTCCAAAGGGGACAGTTATCTCCTGAGACAGCCCCTGGCTTTCCTGGGCACGCTCCGGATTTCAGTCTTACTAGGAGCTGGGCTGCTGCTTCTGAGCGCTCTGCTCTTTCGCTCATTTAAAATGAGCCCGACATTCCCCAAATCATTAACTGACACGGACAAGGAGCGCTGGAGAATTGCTCGCTGTCCGACGGGTGCTAATTAACATAAGAACGGCCGTATGGGTCAGACCAAAGGTCCATCTAGCCCACTATCTGTCTATCGACAGTGGCCAATGCCAGGTGCCCCAGAGGGAGTGAATCTAAAGCCTGGTCTACACTAGGCGTTTAAATCGGTTTTAGGAGCGTAAAACCGATTTAACGCCACAACCGTCCACACTAGGAGGAACCTTATATCGATTTTAATGGCTCTTTAAATCGGTTTCTGTACTCCTCCCCGACGAGAGGAGTAGCGCTAATATCGGGATTAACATATCGGAATAGGGTTAGTGTGGCCGCAAATCGACGGTATTGGCCTCCGGGCGGTATCCCACAGTGCACCAGTGACCACTCTGGACAGCATTCTGAACTCGGATGCACTGGCCAGGTAGACAGGAAAAGCCCCGCGAACTTTTGAAATTCATTTCCTGCTTCCCCAGCATGTAGATCTCATCAGCCCAGGTGACCACGCAGAGCTCATCAGCACAGGTAACAATGCAGTCTCCTGAGAATCGAAAAAGAGCCCCAGCATGGACTGCACGGGAGGTACTGGATCTGATCGCTATATGGGGAGAGGATTCAGTGCTAACAGAACTGCGTTCCAAAAGACGAAATGAAAAAGTATTTGAAAGAATTTCTAAGGCTATGACGGATAAAGGCTACAGCAGGGACTCAGTGCAGTGCAGAGTGAAAGTTAAGGAGCTCAGACAAGCCTACCAGAAAACCAAAGAAGCAAACAGAAGGTCCGGGGCAGGTCGAAAAACATGCCGCTTCTACGCTGAGCTGCATGCAATTTTAGGGGGCTGCGCCACAAGTACCCCACCCCTGACCGTGGATTCCGAGGTGGGGGTTGTAATCTCTGCCATGGCTGAGGATTATGCAGACGGGGAAGATGAAGATGAAGAAGAGGAGGAAGACCTAGCAGAGAGCACACAGCACTCCGTGAGCTCCAGTAGCCAGGAGCTTTTTATCACCCTGACGGAATTACCCTGCTCCCAGCCCTCCCAAGCAACTATCCCAGACAATGACGCCATGGAAGGGAGCTCTGGTGAGTGTACCTTTGTAAATAGCAAACATTGTTTTTTAAGCAAGCGTTTTTTAATGATTGATTTGCCCTGAGGACTTGGGATGCATTCGCAGACAGTATAGTTACTTAGAAATGTTTGTTAACATGTCCGGGGATTGAGAGGAAATCCTCCAGGGACATCTCGATGAAGCGCTCCTGTAGGTACTCCAGAAGCCTTTGCAGAAGGTTTCTGGGCAAGGCAGCCTTGTTCCGCCCACCATGGTAGGACACTTTACCATGCCATGCATGTAGCAAGTAATCAGGTATCATTGCGTGGCAAAGCATAGCAGCGTATGGTCCCGGTGACTGCTGGCATTCAAGAAGCATCCATTCTTTATCTTGTTGTGTTATCCTCAGCAAAGTGATATCGTTCAGGATAACCTGGTTAAAAATCAGGAATTTAATTAAGGGGGATGGCCATTTTCCTACTGGGTTCGTGGACTGCAGCAGCTTAAAAAAAATCCTTTCCTGCACGTAGCCAAGCGGGGGGAGGGGAGGAGTGAAATGCCGATGATCTTTTTTGTGTTTGGTCAGCGGGGCTTCCCCAAGCTACCAGCCACGCAGTGGGTGGGGGGTGGGGGTGGGAAGGGTGTTGATTAGCAGGGAGCTAGCGTGGTATTAGCCATGCATTGTGGGGAGGGGTAAATCACTGCAGACGCCGAAAGATAGTGGCTTACCATGGCCGCATGCAAGCTGAATTCTGATGCCCGGACCTGTGTCTGTGAGATCTGTAACTCCAGAGCTGCAGGCACTCACTATTAAGATGAAAAAATGCGACCTTGTAGGGAAATCACATGTGCTATGTAAGGTGAATAGCGCTGTTCACTGTGAAAGAGTATAACCATTGTTCTGTAAAATGTATCTTTCTAAATATTTCTCTCCCTCGTGCAGCTGCAATTTTTTCAACCATCCCTCCTCCATCCCAAAGGCTAGCACAGATAAGGCGGAGGAAAAAGAAGACGCGAGATGAAATGTTCTTGGATATTATGGAAGTTACACGCAATGAAAGAGCTCATCTGAATGAGTGGAAGGACGTGGTATCAAATTACAGGAAAGAGGCCAGTGAACGTGAGGACAGGAGGGACACCCGAGATGAGAGGTGGCGACAGGAAGACCAGCAGGAAAATCAGCGGTGGCGGGATGCAACTCTGGGGCTGCTGCGTGATCAAACTGACATGCTCCGGCGTCTGGTGGAGCTTCAGGAACGGCAGCAGGATCACAGAGTGCCGCTGCAGCCCCTGTATAACCACCCCCAACCCTCACCATGTTCCATATCCCCCTCACCCAGACGTGTAAGAACGCATGGGGGGAGGCTCCGTGCACCCGCCCACTCCACCCCCGTGGACAGCCCAACCAGAAGGCTGTCGTTAATGTGAAATTTTTTTAATGGCCTTTTCCATCCTTCCTATCCTCCTCCCAAACCACACCCTTACTTCTCTCTCTCTTTTTATAATAAATTAATAAAGAATTCATGATTTTTAAACGAGAGTGACTTTATTTCCATAAGTAAGCTGTACTCGAAGGGGGAGGGGGAGTTGCTTACAGGGAATGAGTCAATCAAGGGGGGTTGGGTGTTCATCAACAAACACAGCAGTCACACTGTACCCTGGCCATTGATGAAGCTCGTTTTCAAAGCTTCTCTGATGCGCACCACTTCCTGGTGTGCTCTTCTAATCTCCCTGGCGTCTGGCTGCACGTAATCAGCGGCCAGGTGATTTGCCTCAGCCTCCCAACCCACCATAAAGGGTGCCCTCCTGGACCCCCTGCCCCTAACCACTCCCCTGGAACCTCCCCATCCACACACACCCCCCAGCCCCTTTCTGAATGTGGACTCAGGAGGAGCAGGGGCAGTCACGCAGCTGGAGAGAGGCAGCGGTTTCCCTTTCAAAGCACCACTTCTCTCTGGTCATCTGCGAGGCTGCCTGGTGATCCTCCTGAGTCCTCCACCCACGTTCCCTGTGCTCCAACCACCCGCACTGCACGCCTTCCCTACCCAGCCCTCCATACTGTTTCGCAACCCCAATGTGGCCCTCAGCCAAAACGTTTGCCCACCCTGGGCTAGAAGCATGTGGTTCAACAGTGAAAGATTCATCAGTTGAAAAAGTGAAGAACTCTCTCAACACATTCAAAAAAATTGCACACATGGCTGATGAATGCACCGATGCAAATGGGCATCAAGTATTAAGTTATTGTGTACATTAACTTGATGTCAGGGGTAGACCAGTAGATGCATTTCTAGATGTTCAAGTTATAGAAGACTCATCAGCTGCATCTGTGGCAACCCACATCTTAGAAGAGTTAAATGCTTGTCAATTGGACCCCAAACACATGGCTGCTTGCGCATTTGATGGAGCTGCAAACTTTTCTGGACGACATGGTGGAGGACAAGCTTTGCTCAGAGAAAAGTGTAACCCTAATCTCTCCTATACACACCGCAGAAGCCATCTACTCTAAGTAGCACTAGTACAAGCTGAAGACTCTTCAAAAGACATTTTAAAAAGCTATAAATTTATTGTCTTCATTATATTCTTTTTTCAGCAAGAGTCCAAAAAGACTGAATATTTTAGAAAATATAGAAAATACACTGGGACTGAAGTTCAAATCAGTCCAACCTGGGAAAACCCGCTGGCTTTCTCAGGAGCGATCCTTGGCTGTTGTCTTAAAATTACTCCAGCTGAGGCACTACCAGCAATGAGGCTGCCATGTGCTCAGGATAGACTAGAGAATTTGAACATAGAGTGGGAAGATCTTAGGACGAATGAATGAAGATTTGACTTCAACTTCTTTTTTATCATCACTAGTGGCTTGAGCGGATCTTTATGCCATATTTTCTGGGATGAAAGAAGTAGGAAATCATCTCTTCCTACTCCCAGTCACAACAGCTACAGCTGAGGGTTCTTTTTCATTACTGAATAGAAATTTGTGTTCAGAAAGAAGTGGCCTTCTGCCTGATCATGTGAATGAAGTAATGAGCATATCAAACCGGGAGAGCCAACGTTCCGGGTCAGCGAGGGGAGAGCGACACAGAACAGGACTCACTCCGGATTGGGGTTCACAGATGGAGCGAGGGATCTCTGCACCGCAGGCCCAGCGGGGCTGTGGGCAGGAAGGGGAGACACGTTGCCCGGGAACGAAAGGGTTAAAGCTGCCGGGAGGTTTGTGTTACATTCACCCGGGTGCCAGGTCTCATGTCCCAGCCCGGAGCGGTGTGTGTGTCACTGCTGCCCCCGCGCGGCTGCCGGGAGAAGGGCGATTCCGCAGCCTGGGTTTTTGCAGGATCACAAACCGGTTTCGTGTCACTGTGTGTCTCGCACAGTAATAGCGGGCGGTGTCCTCGGGCTTCAGGCCGGTCATTTGCAGATACAGCTCACTCTTGGGATTATCCCGGGAGATGGTGAATCGGCCTTTCACTGAATCAAGGTATTGTATATCACCCCCAGCGCTGTTGAGATAAGCGACCCATTCTAGTCCTTTGCCAGGAGCCTGTCGGACCCAGCTCATGTAATAGCTGCTGAAGTCGAACCCGGAGGCTTTGCAGGAGAGGCGGAGAGAGTCTCCGGGCTTTTTCACATCCCCTCCGGACTCCACCAGCTGCACCTGGGACCGGACACCTGAGAATAAAGACAGGCCATTAATATCGGTATAAAAACAGCGGTAACACAATATTCTTCTAATTCTGCCAGTTATTCAGAGGAGGAAAATACCTTCCAAAGCGGCTACAGCGAAAATTACAAGGAGCAAAAATCCCATTTTCCCGAGTGCTGGAGAGGAAAGTTCTCAGGGACTGGCTGGTCACTGCACAGACCCAGGGGCTGCGGATTGTGTCTCCGGGTGCAGCCTGGGCAGAGAGAGGCACAGATTTAAACAGGAAACTGTCTCTCTTATTTGCATGTCCCCGCTTTATAAGAGACACACACTCCTGCTGCCAGTGATCTGACTGATTCACCCTGGGGCTCCGGGTGCAGGCGTCAGACTGTCCCGTCCTGTGTGTCTCTGCAGCGCCGGGCACAGGGCGCTGGGGTCCTGCTGACACTTTCGGACCCCTGGGAGGAATGACCAGCTCCCCGCAGTGACTGTATTTCCTCACCTGGGAACTGAGGTCCTGGCTATTGTGAGGTGTTATTGGGGCTGGGGGTGACTCAGCTCTGGAGCCCCGTTCCAGGAGCACAAGGGCCATGCAACGTGCGGTGGGGGGGGGGTCAGAGTTTGGCGAGGGGTCGTGTCCCAGGGATCCATTGGGCTGGGCCACGCGCTGGAGAGGGAAGATTCCCCATGGCGCGGGGGGGGGATTGGGGACGGAAGCCCCTTTCCCTTCCCGGCAGTGACCGGCTCCATTGAAATGATCCGTGACACTAGGAACGTGATCGGAGCAAGCCTGGCTCGTGCTTTGGGCCGGGTCTGGGGCCCGCCTGTGGGTGCAGGTGGAAGATGCGGGGGGGGCGGGGGCGAAGCGGGAGTCTGAGGGCAGAATTAAGGTTTCGCCGTGGACCCTCTCTGGTATTAATGGGCCGAGAGCGGCGTGTCTGGGAATGTTTCTTTAGGGCAGTGTCGAAGGAGGATTCAGGCTACAGTGAAGGAAGATGATTCTGCGGGGCTGATATTTATATTCGTGTTTCTATTCCTGTTCCCAGTCACAGGCCACTTCCCATTTACACTCGGTTGTAAACTCGGTGGGACTGAGAGAGGGTTTTATGGTCTGTGTTTGTACCGGGCTTAGGACTATGGGAGCCCAGACTGTAATTGGGAACATAAGAAGGGCCAGACTGGGTCAGACCAAAGGTGCATCCCACCCAGTGTCCTGTCTCCGACAGTGGCCAGTGCCAGGTGCCCCAGAGGGAATGAACAGAACAGGCGCTAGGATAGAGGTGGGCAAACTACAGCCCGTGGGCCAGATCCAGCCACCCAATAGCAGATTTACCATGGAGCCACTGGCGTCATGGAGCCGGGCCCGCACTCCAGGGGGGACCCGGTCCAGGCCCACTCTTCTGAGCCCCCCACTCTCCTGCGGGGGGCAGAAGCTTGGTGCTCCTGGCACTGAGGCTCCTGCTGCAGTAGGGCAGCCAAGCTCCCCCTCCGCTGCCTCCTCTCACAGCTTGCTGCGTTCCCGCCTTCCCCCTGCCGGCTGTCGATCAGCTGTTTGTTTGCGGGCGGGCGAGGGGTGAGCACAGCCGCAGCACGCTCACCTGGGGAGAGGAGGCGGAGAAGAGGCGGGGCGGGGCCTTGGGGAGGGGGGTGGATCGAGCAGACCTACTCTGACTGCAGAGCTGCAGGGTCAGGCTGAAAAAGAAGGTGCTGCCCAGCTCCCGGGACTTTGCAGCTGGACACCCGCTTCTGGGTCCTAGTGCTGGTTGAGCTCCCTTCTGTGTGCCGGGAGCCACCCTTCGTCTTGTACAACAGTGAGTGCCCGTGGTGGGGCAGGGGGGCAGAGGCAGCGGGGAAGGAAGGGGATGGGATGGGGAGGAGATGGAGTGGTGGAGAAGGGGCATGGGATGGGGAAGAGAAGGGGATAGAGCAGGGATCGGCAATCTTCGGCACACAGACCGCCAGGGTGAGCCCCCTGCTGGGCCGGGCCAGTTTGTTTACTTGCCACATCTACAGGTTCGGCAGATTGTGGCTCCAGGCCAATGGGGGCTGCAGGATG
The DNA here is from genome assembly GCF_020497125.1 of Mauremys mutica. Taxonomy (NCBI): domain Eukaryota; kingdom Metazoa; phylum Chordata; order Testudines; family Geoemydidae; genus Mauremys; species Mauremys mutica. Next base: position 50,088,375 of record NC_059084.1, read on the forward strand.
AGGGATGTGCTGGCTGCAGCTTCTCGCAGCCCCCATTGGCCTGGAGCAGCAAACCACAGCCAGTGGGAGCCGCAATCGGCCGGACCTGTGGACACGGCAAGTAAACAAACCGGCCTGGCCTGCCAGGGGGCTTACCCTGATGGGCCATGTGCCGAAGGTTACTGATCCCTGGGATAGGGGAAAGGGGGGTCCAGCATGTGGATCCCCTTGGCAGCAGCTGGGGCTCCCCTGTTAAGCAGGCCCATCAAACCCTCACCCTGACAAGCCCCACCTCCCCTGCATCTGTACCACCCTGATGAGCCCCCCAGATACCCACCCCACTGACCCCCAACCACCTACACCTAGACCCCCACCCAAATGAACCCTGTAGATAAATCTCTGTATTAAGCATCGTCACATAACTTTCACATGACTTTGTATCATGCCTCTTTGTATAACCGGGTATTAAGCTATTTTCATACAACTTTGTATCAAGTCCTTTGCTATAGGAACTTTGTATCTGAGAAAACTTTGTGCTAAGCCCTGGTGTAACGTATAGCCCCCATGGATAGCTAAACTAGAAGAAAAATGACTTTTTGCTGGGAGTAGAATAAGATTCCCCCTCCCCACACTCCCTTAATCAATTGCCGTGTTGAATGAATGAGGTGTGAATGAGCAAGGCGAGGAAGGCGGCACCTCCGGACAGCTGGTTGGAGAGGGGATGGAAGCCAGCCCCAGGGACAGTCAAACTTGTCAAGTGGGCTCACTAAAGACGAGCAGACATATTGATGGCCTCAGGCGGGGGAGGGGAGGTTGAGAATCAAGCATCTTCTTTTGGAATCACCTTCTTTGGATAGTATTTGGGACAACACCCAAAAGGAAGCAGCACAAAGGACCAACGGACACAAATTTTGAATCTTTTGCAGATTTGCATGACAGGGAAGCTGCTATAAATGTGAGGTGTCTTGCAGAGGACCCTGGGTCTTGTCATCATGGGAGCATTGATCCAGATTGGCAGAAGCCTGGCTCCACCCCACCCCCCATCTAACTCACCTGGCTAGTGAAGTTAAGGGAAGCAACTAGTTGGTAACAACAACAAGACAGAGTGTTTGTGTGTGTGTATGTGATGCATGAGTGTAATATAGATCATATGCATAGGATACAGTGTTGATTGATACATGTATTACCAAGGAATGTGACGTTTGCCTTATTCCCCCTGAAAAGATCCTGGGCAGCACTTTAAGTACAACAACCCCACCTCCCCTGCCCTCAGATCCCTCCCCCTGTGAGCTCCAACACTTTCACTTGGTCCCCCCTGCAGACTCCCATTGCCCCTGCACCTGGCACCTCCCTGTGCATCCAGATCCCCCACTGAGCTGCCTGCACCCAGACTGCCCCCCACAGAACCCTCTTACCTCCCCCCCCAGAACCATCTTATCCCCATCTAGATACCCCCACACTAAGTCCCTCTGTGCTGGGACCCTGCTGCTGGGCTGAGCCTCCCTGCCCATATCTGGGGTGCCTGGCACAAAAGGAGCAGGGCCCCAGGGTGTTTCTGGGGCAGGCCTGGCCCTTGTGCTGGGTCAGGGTCAGGTTCAGCCTCACTGCCAAGTCCCTGTCCCAGGGGGGCGGGGGAGGCTGCAGGGATCTCCCACCTCAATGGCCTGAGCTCCCCACTGCCATGGTGGAGCTTCCACATTTATTTATGGTAAAAAAAATAAAACTGCAGAATTTTAAAATATTATGCACAGAAATTGATGCAGAATCCCCTCAGGAATATGGGGTGTTGTACCGCCGTGATGGTGGGACTGCTGGACAGTAGGGGATCTGCGGGGGTGGGGGGGAGCTGGGCAGGGGTATGGTGTGCAGGGTGCTGTGTAGTTGTGGTGGGATGTCAGCAGGAGAGGTCTCTAGGCAGGGGGTGCTGGGCATAGGGATCTGCGGGGGAGAGTCTCTGGGTGAGGGGTCACTGGCATAAGGGGCGGGCACTGGGCCCGGGGGCAGTGTGGAAGGGGCATGCTGGCAGCTCAGGGCTGGGTGGGCCAGTGTGAGTCTAGCAGTTTGGGGTTTGTAAACAGTGCCCTTGTGCTGGGCTGAGTGGGGCCACTCCCACCGCCCTGTGCCTCATTGCCCCCAACCGGCCCCTCGCTCTGTGGCCCACCCCCCGTCACATGCCCTATTTCCGCAATGGGGCCCCACAAATATGTTTGGCACTGGGCCCACAAAAAGTAAATCCGGCCCTGCAGCCACCAACTGTTTTAATCTGGCCCATTAGCTCCCGCTGGGGAGCAGGGCCTGGGGCCTGCCCCACTCTGGTGCTCCAACTGGGGAGCAGGGTCATAGAATCATAGAATCTCAGGGTTGGAAGGGATCTCAGGAGGTCATCTAGTCCAACCCCCTGCTCAAAGCAGACCAAACCCAACTAAATCATCCCAGCCTGACCTTAAAAACCTCTAAGGAAGGAGATTCCACCACCTCCCTAGGTAACCCATTCCAGTGCTTCACCACCCTACTAGTGAAAAAGTTTTTCCTAATGTCCAACCTAAACCTCCCCCTCTGCAACTTGAGACCATTACTCCTTGTTCTGTCATCTTCTACCACTGAGAACAGTCTAGGTCCATCCTCTTTGGAACCCCCTTTCAGGTAGTTGAATGCAGCTATCAAATCCCCCCTCATTCTTCTCTTCTGCAGACTAAACAATCCCAGTTCCCTCAGCCTCTCTTCATAGGTCATATGCTCCAGCCCCCTAATCATTTTTATTGCCCTCCGCTGGACTCTTTCCAAGTTATCCACGTCCTTCTTGTAGTGTGGGGCCCAAAACTGGACACAGTACTCCAAATGAGGCCTCACCAGTGCTGAATAGAGGGGAATGATCACATCCCTCGATCTGCTGGAAATGCCCCTACTTATACAACCCAAAATGCCATTAGCCTTCTTGGCAACAAGGGCACACTGTTGACTCATATTCAGCTTTTCGTCCACCGTAACCCCTAGGTCCTTTTCTGCAGAACTGCTGCCCAGCCATTCGGTCCCTAGTCTGTAGCAGTGCATGGGATTCTTCCGTCCTAAGTGCAGGACTCTACACTTGTCCTTGTTGAACCTCATCATATTTCTTTTGGCCCAATCCTCTAATTTGTCTAGGTCCCTCTGTATCCTATCCCTACCCTCCAGCATATCAACCATTCCTCCCAGTTTAGTGTCATCTGCAAACTTGTTAAGGGTGCAGTCCACACCATCCTCCAGATCGTTAATGAAGATATTGAACGAAACCGGCCCCAGCACCGATTCTTGGGGCACTCCACTTGATACTGGCTGCCATCTAGACATGGAACCATTGATCACTACCCGTTGAGCCCGACCATCTAGCCAGTTTTCTATCAACCTTACCGTCGATTCATCCAGCCCATATTTCTTCAACTTGCTGGCAAGAATACTGTGGGAGACTGTATCAAAGGCTTTGCTAAAGTCCAGAAATAGCACATCCACTGCTTTCCCCTCATCCACAGAGCCGGTTATCTCATCATAGAAGGCAATTAGGTTAGTCAGGCATGACTTGCCCTTGGTGAATCCATGCTGACTGTTCCTGATCACTTTCCCCTCCTTTAAGTGGTTCAGAATTGATTCCTTGAGGACCTGTTCCATGATTTTTCCAGGGACTGAGGTGAGACTGACTGGCCTGTAGTTCCCTGGATCTTCCTTCTTCCCTTTTTTAAAGATGGGCACTACATTAGTTTTTCCAGTCATCCGGGACCTCCCCCGATCACCATGATTTTTCAAAGATAATGGCCAATGGCTCTGCAATATCATCGGCCAACTCCTTTAGCACCCTCGGATGCAGCGCATCCGGCCCCATGGACTTGTGCTCGTCCAGCTTTTCTAAATAGTCCCGAACTACTTCTTTCTCCACAGAGAGCTGGTCACCTCCTCCCCATACCGTGCTGCAGAGTGCAGCTGTCTGGGAGCTGACCTTGTCTGTGAAGACAGAGGCAAAAAAAGCATTGAGTACACTAGCTTTCTCCACATCCTCTGTCACTAGGTTCCCTCCCTCATTTAGCAAGGGGCCCACACTTTCCTTGACTTTCTTCTTGTTGCTAACATACCTGAAGAAACCCTTCTTGTTACTCCTAACATCTCCGGCTAGCTGCAACTCCAAGTGTGATTTGGCCTTCCTAATTTCACTCCTGCATACCTGAGCAATACTTTTATATTCCTCCCTGGTTATTTGTCCAATCTTCCACTTCTTGTAAGCTGTTTTTTTGTGTTTAAGACGAGCAAGGATTTCACTGTTAAGCCAAGCTGGTCACCTGCCATATTTACTTTTCTTCCTACACATCGGGATGGTTTGTTCCTGCAACCTCAATAAGGATTCTTTAAAATACAGCCAGCTTTCCTCGACTCCTTTCCCCGTCATGTTATTCTCCCAGGGGACCTTGCCCATCAGTTCCCTGAGGGAGTCGAAGTCTGCTTTTCTGAAGTCCAGGGTCTCTGTTCTACTGCTCTCCTTTCTTCCTTGTGTCAGGATCCTGAACTCAACCATCTCATGGTCACTGCCTCCCAGGTTCCCATCCACTATTGCTTCCTCTACTATTTCTTCCCTGTTTGTGAGCAGCAGGTCAAGAAGAGCTTTTCCCCTAGTTGGTTCCTCCAGCACTTGCACCAGGAAATTGTCCCCTACGCTTTCCAGAAACTTCCTGGATTGTCTGTGCACTGCTGTATTGCTCTCCCAGCAGATATCGGGGTTTTTAAAGTCACCCATGAGAACCAGGGCCTGTGATCTAGCAACTTCTGTTAGTTGCTGGAAGAAAGCCTCGTCCACCTCATCCCCCTGGTCTGGTGGTCTGTAGCAGACTCCCACCATGACATTACCCTTGTTGTTCATACTTCTAAATTTAATCCAGAGACTCTCAGGTTTTTCTGCAGTTTCATACTGGAGCTCTGAGCAGTCATACTGCTCTCTTACATACAACACAACTCCCCCACATTTTCTGCCCTGCCTGTCCTTCCTGAACAGTTTATATCCATCCATGACAGTACTCCAGTCATGTGAGTTATCCCACCAAGTCTCTGTTATTCCAATTACATCATAATTCCTTGACTGTGCCAGGACTTCTAGTTCTCCCTGCTTGTTCCCCAGGCTTCTTGCATTTGTGTATAGGCATGTAAGATAACTCACTGATCGTCCTGCTGTCCCAGAATGGGGCAGGAGCCCTCCCCTCTTGCACTCACCTACTTGTGCTTTCTCCCGATATCCCACTTCCCCACTTACCTCGGGGCTTTGGTCTCCTTCCCCCGGTGAACCTAGTTTAAAGCCCTCCTCACTAGGTTAGCCAGCCTGCTTGCAAAGATGCTCTTCCCTCTCTTCGTGAGGTGGAGCCCATCTCTGCCTAGCATCCTCCTTCTTGGAAGACGGGTCAGGGGTCTGGTTCCTATGCGTAGTGGGGCAGCCCCAGGCTTGATCCCCCCTCCCACCCTCCGAACCCCTCGATCCCAGTCCGAAGCACCCTCCTCCACCCCAAACCCCTCATCCCCAGCCCCACCCCAGAGCCTGCACTCCCTGCCAGAGCCTGAACCCCCCACCACCTGGCACCCCACTCCCCTGCTCCTCACCCCCTCCCACACCCTGAATTCCTAATTTCTGGCCCCACTCTAGATTTCCATATCCCAATGTAGCCCTCGGGCCAAAAAGGTTGCCCACCCCTGCGCTAGGACCACAAGCAGCACCAAATCTATCACTGCTGAGCATCATCATCAAGATCATTTACTTAGTTAATTATTAATAAGCAATGAAGTGTAGACAGAAGCTTTCTCCTGGTTGTGTTTAAAGAACTTGTGTGACATGAACGTTACCTGTTTCTAAACCATCCCCAGGATTTAATATTGACAGATATAGTAACAAAAACAACAACAAAATATTCCCATTCCCACTGACTTTCAGACAAGTAGCAGCATTCACGCTGACACACAGATCTCCATTCCCATGACCACTCATGTTCCCTTTCATATCCCCACCCTCATTCACACACACTGGAGAGAGTGAGAGAGAGAGAGAGAAACGGGGTGGGGTGGAGGGAAATGTTCTCAGGGAATTTTCCATAGACAGTTACACTGAACGATGCTCAGATGATGAGGGTGGCAGGGGCGGCTCTAGGAATCCGGCCGCCCCAAGCACGGTGGCACGCCGCTGGAGGCGCGCTGCCGGTTGCCGGTCCCGCGGCTCCGGGGGACCTCTTGCAGATGTGCCTGCTGAGGTCCGCTGGTCCCGGGGCTCCCGTGGAGCTTCTGCAGGCTTAACTGCGGAAGGTCCGCCGGAGCCGACTGCCGCCCTGCCGCGAGCGCTTGGCGTGCTGGGGTCTGGAGCCGGCCCTGGGTGTAAATCCGGAGTAACTTGAGTCTAACAGAAGCAGCTGCGGTGACTTTACACCAGTGGAGGATTTGGCCCCAGGAGCAATTTGCTCCATCCATTGGGTCTGATGCGAACCCCAATTCGCTTGTCCCGTTTACACCGACAGACGCTGTCCTATGAGTCTGAGGGTACGTCTACACTACGGGATTATTCCGAATTTACATAAACCAGTTTAGCAAAACAGATTGTATAAAATCGAGTGCGCGCGGCCACACTAAACACATTAACTCGGTGGTGTGCGTCCACGGTCCGAGGCTAGTGTCGATTTCTGGAGTGTTGCACTGTGGGTAGCTATTCCGTAGCTATCCCATAGTTCCCGCAGCCTCCCCCGCCCCTTGGAATTTCCGGGTTGAGATCCCAGTGCCTGATGGGGCAAAAATCATTGTCGTGGGCGGTTCTGGGTAAATGTCGTCAGTCACTCCTTCCTCTGGGAAAGCAACGGCAGACAAGCATTTTGCGGCTTTTTTTCCTGGATTGCCCTGGCAGATGCCATAGCATGGCAATCATGGAGCCTGTTTTGCCTTTTGTGACTGTCACCGTATGTGTACTAGATGCCGCTGACAGAGGTGATTCAGCAGCGCTACACAGCAGCATGCTTTTGCATGATAGCAGAGATGGTTACCAGCCATTACCATAAATTGGTAATAAGATGATCATGGTTACCAATCCTTTTGCACTGCACTATTTGCTGCTGTCATAAGTGCCCCTGGCTGAGATTAGCCAGGGGTGCAAAAGCCAAAATTGGGAATGACTCTGTAAGTCAATTCCTCCTTTTTGGTATCTAAAAATAGAATCAGTCCTGCCTAGAATATGGGCAAGTGTACTAGAGAACCACTGTATCATAGAACCAGAGAGCACACCTGCTCTGTGTCAGATCCTGCAGAAATTATGAGCTGTATGCTATTCACAGGGGGTTGCTCCTGCAACAACCCCACCTGTTGATTCCATTCTTCCCCCAGCCTTCCTGGGCTACCGTAGCATTGTCCTCCCACTTGTGTGATGAAGTAATAAAGAATGCAGGAATAACACACAGTGACTAGTTAGTGAGAAGTGAGTGGAAGGCAGCCTCCAGCTGCTATGATAGTCCAGACAGGATATTAAGGAGTGTGGAGGAGAAGAGCCCAGCATCCCTCTGCTAGTCCAGGGGCAATTGAATCTTTTCTTTACACATGAAGGGTGGGGGCTGATGGAGTTCAGGCCCCTGTTGCTATGATGAGGACAGTTACCAGCCATACTGTACCATCTACCAGGAAAAATTAGGGCCAGGCACCCTTGATAGACCTCACGGATGGTAGTCTGCATAGTTACCACTCCTTTTGCACTGCCCTATATACCAATAGGCTGATGATGATGACAGATATCAGTCTTATTGTACCATCAGCCACCCATGGTGGGGGGAAGCAAGGATGTTGGTGTTGTGTGCTGCAGCATCGCATCTATCTGCAGCATTCAGTAAAGATAGGGTGACATGTAAAAGAGTCGAGAGGATTGTTTTCCCTTTCACTTCTGGGGGCGGGTGGGGGGGTGCGTAAATTGCCGAGCTATGCCCTGACCCACCGCGGACACTGTTTTTGACCCTAGAAGCATTTGGAGCTCAGCCAAGAATACAAATACTTTTCAGAGACTGCAGGAACTGTGGGATAGCTTGAGTCCTCCAGTCCATGAGCGTCCATTTGATTCTTTGGCTTTCTGTTACGCTTGTCATGCAGCAGTGTGCTGAGTCCCTGCTGTGGCGTCTGTCTGGAGATTTTTAAAAAATGCTTTGGAATTTTGTCTTCTGTAACGGAGCTCTGATAGAACAGATTTGCCTGCCCATACAGCGATCACATCCGTACGGTCCATGCTGGAGCTCTTTTTGGATTTTGATTTCGGACTGCATCGCCACCCGTGCTGATCGGAGCTCCACGCTGGGCAAACAGGAAATATTCAAAAGTTTGCGGGGCTTTTCCTGTCTACCTGGCCACTGCATCCGAGTTCAGATTGCTGTCCAGAGTGGTCAGTGATGCACTGTGGGATACCACCCGGAGGCCAATACCGTTGATTTGCGGCCACACTAACCCTAATCCTATATGGAAATTCTGATATCAGCGCTACTCCTCATAGGGCTAGTCTACACTTACCTGCCGGGTCGACGCGATGAGTTCGACTTCTCGGAGTTCGAACTATCGCGTCTAATCTGGACACGATAGTTCGAACTCCCCGCGTGCTCCGGTCGACTCCGGAACTCCACCACTGCAAACGGCAGTGGCGGAGTCAACCTTGGAGCCGCGGACTTCGATCCCACGGCGTCTGGATGGGTAAGTAGTTCGAACTAGGGTACTTTGAGTTCAGCTACGCTATTCCCATAGCTGAACTTGCATACCCTAGTTCGACCCCCGCCCTTAGTGTAGACCTGCCCTCATTAGGGAGGAGTACAGAAACCGGTTTAAAGAGCCCTTTATATCGATATAAAGGGCCTCTTAGTGTGGACGGGTGTGGCATTAAATCGGTTTAATGCTCCTAAAACCTCCAAGGCATGTCCTGGGCAGCTTCTGTTGTATATTGACCTGGGTGTGTGGCTGATCCTGCCTCACCGGGGTGTACTGAGGATAGATGCGATAAAAAGTATGAGGTGCTCAGATATGATGGTGACTGAGGGAGGGCAGACAGATGTGTATCTAAGACAAAAAAATCTGTTAGTCTGGGTGTGCTGAAAAGATCACTGACATGAATGGAATGGGTGCGGCCTCCCTTGCCTTCATTTGACCCTGGGCTCTTCCCCGATGCAGCAACTGCTGGATATTCCTTCCCATGAGAAAACAGCTGGTCGAGGGACTTGATTAACTTGGGCAAAAAATGTCTAGTATAAGGAAAACATCTCACATTATTTTAGAGCCTGACGCAAAACCCTTCCCAACGCCATAGAAACCCTCCTCTTGAGAGCAACGTGAGCTGTGTCAGGCCCTGTGTTCATAACCCTGAGTCCGCAAAATTGTTAGTTGTTTCTTGAAATGTCAATTGTAGATGTCTATACAAGTGGCAATGGACTGATCACTAGAACAGAGCTAATTAGATGAAAAAGATGCTTCCTTCAGAAGATCAGGAGCTGTGACTTAAAGAAGAAAACTCTGGGAGCTTGCAGATTAGTAGAAGAATCCTGGGCAGATTCATTGGTGTGGGTAAAATACCAAATCTGACTGACTATAATGAGTATTGGCGAAGGATTTTGCCCAATATTAGTGAGGGCCTGAGCCTGTCAAAGACTCACTGTCATTTCCGCATGAGCTGGGTGAGATGAAAACTATTTCCTGCACAGTTGCTTTCTTCCAGACGTTGCCGAGTGTTTTACAAAGGACATAAGCCGCATTATCCCCAATTTTTGTCCAAGGGGAAACTGAGGCATGTGGAAATGACGTGATTTGCTCAAGATCACCAAAGAAATAAGTGGCAGACCAGGAAATAAATTCCCAGCTGTGCTGAGTCTCTGTTTGGTGCTGAGCACTATGGGAAAGCGATCTACGGACACCTGCCACGCACTGCGCAGTAACGGGTAGATAAAGGCAGCCAAGCGGGTTTCTAATGCTCGGTGTTAGTACTACTCAGGTCTGAAAACTTCTTCTTCTAGGAAAATTGGAGAAAGTATATTAAACTCTGTCTAGCAATGCTGGACTAGCAGGCAGAATTATTATTTAGCAGTATTATACCAGCACCTTAAAATTTGTGGAATTTGGTGGTCAGGATCCCCTCTGTTGTTCTGAAACTCGAAGCCCAAAAGCTGCCTTGGTGCGGGACTCAGCTCGGTCATGCAGTGAGTATTATCTCCCGGGTGAGAGGCAGTGTGCTCAGATGCCGGGCTCAGTTTCCTTTAGGGGTGGCTGAACCTTTGCAGAGGCTGGTTTGTAAAATCTGAGTGGTGGGGCTGGAGGGTCCTTAAGGAAGACAGCAGCTCACTGGATCTGTGAGTGGCACCATGGGTTATATAAGGCCGGGGAAGATTTGTCCCATGTTACTGAATCATAGAGAAATACCTAAACACCGGCTAATATTTTCTCCCACCAGACGGGTTATTCACAATGTGATGTACTAGTCAGCATAAGGGTGTCACTGTCTGTTCCCTACATCTGCCTGGAATGATCACTGCCAGCCACAATAGCAAGCTCAGCTTCATTTCTCTCCTCGCACGCTGCTCTCTCTAGTTCTGTCCCTCGGTGTATGTTTTCTGGGGTGTGAGTGACGTTATTTAAGATGGAATTTTCAGGGGAGGGTTCTAGGAATTGATACATTAAGGGCAAAGATCACAAGGGGAAATGGCTGTTGCAAGGCTATTTCACTTGCTATAAGTAATTAAAGGAACCGGGGAGACTGGCTGGATCCCCTGACGCTCACTCGGCGTATGGGGCTCTCCAGACCTTGTACTCCCCGGCACGTACTACAGGAGGTGAAGGCCGCTTTGCTGCCCGCTGCTCGGGCCTACCTCGACTGGGTCCTGCACAAGGGCACGCCCCGCCCACCCACCACCCCGGGCCCTCCGGACCTTTTCATCGGGCCCCTGCCCCGTGGACCCGACCGGCCATCCCGCCCCTTTTCTGCAAGCCGGCTGCACGATCTGCAGCCAGTCCGCTTCCAAACTGCAACGAGGAAACATCTCTACACGCTCGTGCTCCACACCCTTCCCTTCCTCACCCTTGTGTCCCATCCTGACACAAAGTGGTGGAACCTTCTGCCACCTCTCGAGGGTGAGGAGCCCCGGTGGGCCAGCCTCTACTCCACCCTGGTCCTGAGGCCCACCAGGGATATCAGTTGGTGGCTCCTTCATGGGGCCATGAGCACAGGTGTGTACTTGGCGTGGTTTACCCCTGTCCCAGACACCTGCCCCTTCTGCGGCGCGAGGGAGACCCTGGTGCACGTTTACTTAGAGTGCGCCAGGTTGCAGCCCCTATACCGGCTCCTCACCAATATACTGTTGCATTTCTGGCTGCACTTTTCCCCTCACCTCCTTCTCCATGCACTCCCTATCCGTGGCCCCACAAAGTCATGGGACCTCCTGGTCAACCTCCTCCTTGCCCTGGCCAAACTGGCCATCTACGCAACCAGGGAGAGGCGGTTGGCCAATGGAGACTCCTGTGACTGTGGGGCTTGTTTCCAATCCTCTGTCCGTTCACGTATCCGGGCGGAGTTCCTCTGGGCGGCGTCCGCTGGCTCCCTTGACGCCTTCGAGGAGCAGTGGGCGCTGTCCAGGGCTCTCTGCTCGGTGTCCCCATCAGGCTCCCTCCTTTTGGCCCTCTGACTGCACTCCTGTCCCTGTTCTTTTATTGGTTGCCCCTGAAATCAGTTGGGTTCTGAGGTCCTGTAGATCCTCCCCTTAGGCTGGGGGGGGGGGATCCTTTAGCAGTGGAGGGGCTTCTGCCCTCCCACTTCCCGGAACCCAATAGGTATAAGTAATTAAGGACTCATTAGAGCAGGGACTTGAGTCTCCTCCTGAGTCCCAGAGAGTGTCCTGACCCCCGGGCTGTGCAGTGACTCGCTTTCCTGCTCTCTCTGCCCAGCACATCTCCCCGCCAGGCGCCTAGGGGATTTCGGTGCCTACAGGGGTTCGGCTTTGAGGGTCTCGGTGGCATGTCTGATTTGGGCACATAAGGCGGCAGGTAGGTGCTGAATTCACCTTGTGGACCGAGCCCTGAATACACATCGAATGAAAGCCCCTGGCAGGTCGCTGTCCAGCGCCCGTAGGCTCCTTCCAGAATTCAAACCTGTCTGCCCGGGCTGAGATTTTCTAGCGCTCCCGAGGGGTTAGAATAGGCATGAGGTGTCCGTATCTCTAGGGCAGCCTGGAGACCCTCCGCCTGGCTTTACTTTAACGGCCTCACTTTAATGTCGGAAAGGCGGGGAGGGGCGGAGTGAGGGGCACAGAGCGTGTTGGGGGGAAGGGGAAGTTGCGGGCTGGTCTCTGCTAACGGGGCGGTGAGTCCGTGTCTGTGTCTGTGTGGGGGAGTCACAGGCAGGCAGCTGCGGGCCGGAGTTTTCTCGCTCACGGTCTCTGCGCTGCGAGCTGTAGAACTGCAGCGCCCCCCAGCGGAGAGTTTGTGCTTAGCCAGCGAGGGCAGGTTTCTGTCTCAGCTCAGCCCGGCTTCCCCGCACTGTGTGTCCCGCACAGTGATACCGGGCGGTGTCCTCGGGCTTCAGGCCGGTCAGCTGCAGATACAGCAGGTTGTTGGGGTTGTCTCTGGAGATGGTGAATCGGCCTTTCACTGAGTCTGCGTAAAATTGTTGGCTCCCGTCAGTGTAAATGTATGAGACCCACTCCAGCCCCTTCCCGGGAGCCTGCCGGACCCAGTTCATCCCGTAGCTGCTGAAGGTGAACCCGGAGGCTTTGCAGGAGAGGCGGAGAGAGTCTCCGGGCTGTTTCACATCCCCTCCGGACTCCACCAGCTGCACCTGGGACCGGGCACCTGGGAATAGAGAGATATTATACATCGTATTGATATTCAGAGCAATAATAGACTGTTCCCCTGCCCCGCCAATGGGTGTGATGGGAGAAATTACCTTCCAAAGCCACTGCAAGGAACAGTACATGGAGCCAGAGCCTCATTGTCCCGGGCGCTGGAGGGGAAAATTCTCAGGGGACTGGCTGGTCACTGCACAGACCCAGGGGCTGCGGATTGTGTCTCCGGCTGCAGCCTGGGCAGAGACAGAGACAGTTTTAAACAGGAAACTGTCCCCCTGATTTGCATATCCCGCTCCTTATAACACACACACAAACTCCTTCCCTGGCTGATCTCATTTCTCGCCCTCCGGTTCCAGGAGAAGGGGGGGATTTGTGTCAACGTGTGTAGCGCTGCGACCCAAATCCCATCAAATCCAAGGGGATTTTTGTTAGCGGCTGGGATCGCATCAGGTCCCATGTGTTTCTCTGGAGTCCTGCACAATGGGAACCTGGTCCTGGAATGCTCCGGAAAGGGGCTGGCAGAGCAGGAGGAGAGGAAGGGGCGGGGGGATTGTAGCATAAAAGAGAGAAAGGAAGAAAGGAAGCTGCAGTCCTGGTAATGACAGTCAAGGGCTTCTAGGCCACCTATCAATCACCATCATCTTCATCCTTCTCCTCCTCCTCATCATCATCTTTGGCGCATTCTCAAACTTTACCAGCAAATAGTTTATATAATCGTTCTGGATAGTTCCTCATCTCTGGCAAGGGGACTGCAGCATCTCCCTGTCTCACAGCGGTATTGTGAAAGCAACTACATTAAACATTGTGAGGGGCTAATATATTACCTCAATTTGGGGCATACTAGCACCTGCGATAAAATCTCGGAGTCCTGAATCACTGCTATTCAGTTATGATATTATCGTCAATAATAATAAATAAATAATAATAATTTATTCTTATTGTTGTGATTGGGCCTGGGAGTCGTCTTTTGGGCCCCACTAGGCGAAGCCCTGGGCCATCTCCGGACAAACAGATGTTCCTTATCCCAAAGGTTTGTTTGTCAGATATAATTTAGGTTGCATCAGTCCCAGCATGCCAGGAATGTGGGGGTGCTGGACTCAGTGGGGTGGGATACGATGGATGGAGAAGATACCTCTCCCGGTGTGTAAATGGCAGGAGGACGGGTTGGGAAAGCGCCTCCCCAAACATGCCTTCTTGTATGAGTGTGAACGTCTAAATTAGGTAAATTCCCGGGAACAGGGAAGTGGAGGTGACAGGCAGGGATTGGGAGATTCCCGTTTTCTCTCTTTTCTCCTCTGCAGATTTTGGTGCGTGATCCCCGGTTCCCCGCCAGCAGCGACCTGTTTCTGGAAGCGACAGGGCAGTTATTTGTCTGAGCTCAGCCCGGCTTCCCCTCACTGTGTCTCTTGCACAGTGATACCGGGCGGTGTCCTCGGGCTTCAGGCCGGTCAGTTGCAGATACAGCAGGTTGTTGGGGTTGTCCCTGGAGATGGCGAAGCCTCCCTTGCAGGGCGGTGCGTAGCTGATCGTAGTTGAAATTGGGTGTATTTCCACTATGCACTCCAGTCCCTTCCCAGGGACCTGTCTGACCCAGCTCATCCCGTAGCTGCTGAGGGGGAACCCGGAGGCTTTGCAGGAGAGGCGGAGAGAGTCTCCGGGCTTTTTCACATCCCCTCTGGACTCCACCAGCTGGACCTGAGGTCGGACACCTGCAAACAAAGACACAATGAGATTCCTGCAGACCTGGCTCCCAGTGAGATTGATACAAAACCCGGAGGCTCCCCAGTGTCTTCAGGAAACAGTTGCAATCAGAAGGAAATGTAGCTGGAGTGGCATGTTCCTGAACTTGGGATTCTGCCTGGATAGGTTGTAGATCGTTGATGATGTGCTGGAGAGGTTTTAGCTGGGGGGCTGTACGTTATGGCCAGTGGTGTTCTGTTATTTTCTTTGTTCGGCCTGTCCAGTAGTTGGTGATTTCTGGGTACCCATCTCGCTCTGCAATCTGTCTCCTCCGTTCCCCAGGTGGGTATTAGAGTTTTCAGATGTGTATGGATCCACAGCCTTGCTTTAGAAAAATCCAGCATGGAGAGCCTAAAAGGTCTCAGATGGAATAAAAATTGTTAAGGAGTTTGAACAGTCCTATTACCAAGTGGCTGAGCTTGGCCAGCCTGTTGGGGAAACAATGTTGTTGGAACAAGAATGTCACCATGTTGACTCTGTGAGTGAACAGTCCTTGTCAGAGGTTCAGAGCGAAGACTGGTTCAGAGGTTCAGAGCTGAATCTGCAGATCAGGACAGCTGTGCAGTTAATCTCTTGAGAATAGAGGGGATGGCAGGCAAACTTTCATCTCTAAATACTTTGGATATGTCTTCTAGTCTCTTAGTGGACTTAACATCTGATTCCATGTGGAAACAGAGGTTGGTGATGGAAAGAAGAAATAACCTTGGGTCTAACGTGCTAGTGAAAATGGATAGTATCTCTGTAAGACAGAGTCCAGCCTTGGAACTGGTATTAGTTAAGAATCTGAAAACTGGTGAACAAACTAGTGTCTGTGTTGATGCAAATTACCTGACAGACAGGCGGGAGAAAGACTTGCCAATAGCCTTTAGCAAAGAGGACACACCCAGCCAGACAATGGATTCTGTTACACAAAAGAGCTCAGATTTTGACCCCCCCCCCAGAACAGGGAGGAAGGGAAAGGCTAAACCTTTCAAATAAAAGCCACTTGTTAACCCTAAAATGCCAAAACCCCAATGGTATTGAGCCAAAGGCATGGCATGACAAAAATGCTTGGAAATGTACACTTGTAATGGATTTAATGTTAATATCAAGGCTAATGTTAACTCTTG
Source organism: Mauremys mutica (assembly GCF_020497125.1). Classification (NCBI taxonomy): domain Eukaryota; kingdom Metazoa; phylum Chordata; order Testudines; family Geoemydidae; genus Mauremys; species Mauremys mutica. The sequence goes on from NC_059084.1 coordinate 50,104,030, forward strand.
TGACTAATGTGTTGCTGATACCAAACACTTTAAAAATGTACAATGTGCCTAATCTTTTGGAAAAACCCTTGAACATGTTGGGAGTGATACATAGGAGCACAGTTTATGTTAAAAGACCTTGTGATACTGATATTTCACAGTTAATGTCTGTAACTAGTCTTGAAACTACTCAGGAGAAAATACATTGCAGACCTAATGTGCTGTATGAAAAGGGAAACTGAGGCACACTACCATATTGCTAACATGGCTAAATGCCAAGATTCCTACACTATGGGGAAGATTAATATCTACATTGACTTGATGTTAATTGGGTTCCAAACATTTGTCAGAACTTGTATAAATAAATTAGCTAATTTCATTATCGTATGGCAACGTCAGATGAGACATACAAGAATTATGCTGCAAGAGCAGGTCCAATCCACTATTGGTCTAACCAAGTTTTACCTTGGGTTTGTAATGAAATTCAATCACCTTGTTACTTCCACAATGATCCTTACAAAGAAATATCCTGTTTTAGTAAAACATGATTTTGATAAACCATTTCTGTTATACACTAAGAGCACGTCTACACTGGCAAAATTACAGCACCGGCAGTTACAGCACTGCTCAGAGAGCACCGAAGGAAAACTACTGTTTGTTCACACTGACAGCTGCCTGTGCAATAGCATGTTCACCCTTGTGGCACTTGCAGCGGTGTTTGGAGCGGTGCATTCTGGGCAGCTATTTCACAGAGCATCTCTTCCTCTTCTGCCACTAAGACTTGTGGGAAGGTGTGAGGGGGTCGCGGAGCATCCTGGGTCCAGCCCCAATGCCCTGTGATACATTGCTTCGCATCCCAGCAATCTCTGTGCTTCCGTCTGTGATTAGCAAACAATGGTTTGTGTACTGCATGCCCTGCCTCTTCTGGGCAGCAGGAATGGATCCCGAACTGCTGACCAGTACGCTGCTCACTCTCACTAACACGTACATGTCATGAGTGGCAGTGGAGTTATTCCTTAACCTACAAAGGCAAGAGGAGTGTGACATTAATCTTGCCACGTGGCATTCACAGACATGCTGACCACAGTGGAATGCTGCTTTTGGGCTTGGGAAAAAAGCACTGAGTGGTGGGATCACATCGTCATGCATGTCTGAGATGACGGGTAGCTGCTGCAGAACTTTCAGATGAGGAAAGCCACATTCAAGGACTGTGTGATAAGCTCACTGTGGCGCAAGGACATGAGAATGAGAGCTGCTCTGTCACTGGAGAAGCATGTGGTGATTGCACGGTGGAAACTGGATACTCCAGACTGCTACCGATCAGTCGCTAACCAGTTTGGAGTGGGAAAGTCAGTCATTGGAGTCATATTGATGGAAGTCTGCAGGGCCATTAATTGCATCCTGCTCCAAAAGACCGTGACTCTGGGCAATGTGCATGACCTCATGCCTGGCTTTGCAGAAATGGGCTTCTCTAACTGCAGATGGGTGATAGATGGCACACACATTCCAATTCTGGCACCAGACCACTTAGCCACTGAGTACATTAATCAGAAGGGGTATTTCTCTATGGCTTTCCAGGCACATGTGGATCACCATGGGCATTTCACAGACATTAACGCAGGCTGGTCCGGAAAGGTGCATGATGCACACATCTTTCAGAACACTGGTCTGTTCAGGAAACTGCAGGCAGGGACTTTCTGCCCAGACCAGAAGATCACTGTAGGGGAAGTTGAAATGCCCATTGTGATCCTGGAAGACCCTGCCTACTCCTTAATGCCGTGGCTTGTGAAGCCATACACAAGGCAACTTGACAGCAGCAAGGAGTGGTGCGGTTCAACAACAGGCTGAGCAAGTGCAGAATGAGTGTTGAGTGTACATTTGGCTGTTTAAAAGCCCACTGGCGACCCCTGTATGGGAAGCTGGACCTTGCCGATGACAGTATCTCTATGCTTATAGCTCCGTGCTGTACACTCCATAATATGTATGAAGGGAAGGGTGAAAGCTTCACTCAGGGCTGGACCACTGAGGCTCAGCACCCAGAGGCTGAGTTTGAACAGCCAGAGACCAGGGCTATTAGAGGGGTACAGCACAGGGCCATAAGGCTCAGGGATGCCTTGAGGCAGCAATTTGAAGCTGAAAGCCACTAGTATTCAGTGCATGCTCGGGATCGCAGTGCTTGTAATGCTAGGAGGTGACTGGTGCACAGGATGCAAGAAGGGGCCTTAACATAATTGTATGTTGCTTTGCAAGGCTCTTTTCCCTTTTACTTGATAGAATGAAGATTGCTTTCAAACCAACACAATTATTTTATTAAAAGACAACAACCAAAGAGAGAGTCATTGCTGCCCCCGGTAGTGGACGGGAGAAGCAGACTCTGCAGCCCCCCTCTATTTCTCTCATTGACCCCCATTTTTGTGTTATTATTAAAACCAGAAAATGAATATTTTGGGGGGTTAGTTATTTATTCATTTAACCCAGGATTTTTTTTCTCCTAGGAAAATGCTCCTTGTGCCAGAAAACCCACCATAGGTGGAAAATAATTCAACTAACCAGACAAAGAAGCAGAAACCAAAGGAAACACATAGAGAAACTTGGGGGGTTCTAGTGTGAAAAGCTGAGTGACCCCGGCCCTTCTGCTGGAATGTGTCACTGACAGGGTGACACTGAGCAGAATCCCAGCACGGTGAAGCGAAGAGGGTCCTAGAGGGAACCGGAATGAACCAGGTTGAGGCTCCATGGCCTGTGTTATGCAGGAGCTCAGACTAGTTTCTCATACTGCTCTGTTCTAGCCTTTATGTCTATGGATCTGTGACTCCCTGGCAGGTTGGGGGTGGGCTCAGAATTTGTCCCCTGACAAGGAAAAAAAGAGGCAGGGACCCAACTAAGAATGTTCTGCGCTTTGCGGGAACTTGTATAAATTCCTTCACCTTGTGTAAAAGCAAAGAGGAGGGATAATAACAACAATAAAAGGGTTTGTTGCTGCTCGGCCCTTTCCCAGAACTGATCTCATTGTCACTCACGGGCCTTGGGCGCCCCCAACACCAAACCGCTTCTCTGATTACTGCAGGGAGAGGTTCTTGTCTGAGCTCAGCCCGGCTTCCCCTCACTGTGTCACTCGCACAGTGATAGCGGGCGGTGTCCTCGGGCTTCAGGCCGGTCAATTGCAGATACAGCAGGTTGTTGGAGTTGTCCCTGGAGATGGTGAATCGGCCTTCAACAGCCGGGGAGTACCACTGATTAGATGCATCGGGTCTAATCTGAGCCAACCACTCCAGCCCCTTCCCGGGAGCCTGTCGGACCCAGCTCATGTAGGCGCCGCTGAAGGTGAACCCGGAGGCTTTGCAGGAGAGGCGGAGAGAGTCTCCGGGCTTTTTCACATCCCCTCCGGACTCCACCAGCTGCACCTGGGACCGGACGCCTGGGAATAAAGACAGGCCATTGATATCGGTATAAAAACAGCGGTAACACAATATTCTTCTCACTCTGCCCGTTATTCAGAGGAGGAAAATACCTTCCAAAGCGGCTACAGCGAAAATCACAAGGAGCAACAATCCCATTTTCCCGGGTGCTGGAGGGGAAAGTTCTCAGGGACTGGCTGGTCACTGCACAGACCCAGGGGCTGCGGATTGTGTGTCCGGGTGCAGCCTGGGCAGAGAGAGGCACAGATTTAAACAGGAAACTGTCTCCCTCATTTGCATATTTCCCTTCTTATAAGAGACACACACTCCTGCTGCCAGTGATCTGAGTGACTCGCCCTAGGGCTCCGGGTGCAGGAGACAGACTGACCTGTCCTGTGTGTCTGTGCAGCGCCGGGCACAGGGCGCTGGGATTCTCCTGACACTTTCGAACCCCTGGCAGGAATGAACAGCTCCCTGCAGTGACTGTATTTCCTCAACCAGGAACTTAGGGGCTATTTATTGTAAAATGATATGGTGAGGGGAGGGGAGGAGAGACGAGACTCCGCCCTGGAGCCCCGTCCCATGGACAGAGGAGCCGTGTAACGTCCGGTCAGTGGGGTCTGTGTCTGGTGAGGCTTCAGGCAGCACTGAAGGGAGATTGTTATTCGCGATGGATATTTATATTCGTGTTCACACTCCTGTTCCCATTCTCATTCAGACTCTACTTATTCATATGGAGATTCTGTGAAATAAAACTGACCACAAATCCGCCGTTGTGTTGGCTGTTGGGGTTGATTCCTGTTCCCCCACTTAAATGTGGCCATTTTAAGAGCCAAACACGATGTTAACCCGCTGTCGGTTTTGGTGATGGGCTTTGTCACTCTGGTCTAGTCTCTCACACAGTGACACCGGGCGGTGTGTTCCGCTCTCCTGCTGCTCCTTTGTAAATACAGAGGGCTGCTGGGACTGTCTCAGGAGACAACGAACCGCCCTTTCGCTGAATCGGTGCAATGAGAACAATTTCGTGTGTCCTGCGCCCTGGAGACCCGCTGCAGACGCTTCCCAGGAGCCTGACGGACCCAGCGCTGAAGTGGAACCCGGAGACTTTAGAAGAGGCGAAGTCAAAGGGCGCCTGCAAGTTCCATGTACAAACGAGCCGTGTATGTAGGTGCAGAGCTGAAAAAAGGATGTTTTCTAACCCCCAAAGCCCCTCTTCAGTCTCCTCCCCAAGGCTGTGCTGTTTTCTCATTGCTCCCCCTGGTGGGGAATGGAGAAAAGGACTCTGCAGCCCCCCCTCTCGCTCACTGATCTCCCTTTTGTATTATCATTTAAAGCAGAAAATAAATATTTGGGGGGTTATTTATTCTTTTAATCCAAGATTATTTTGCTCCTAGGAAAATGTCCCTTGTACCAGAAACAGCCAGCTTTTGCTGAACAATTATTCAACTAACCAGAAAAAGAAACAAACAAAAAAGAAAAACAAAACAAAACAAACAAACTTGGTGGGTTCTAGTGCCAAAAGCTGAGAGATCACTGCCCTTCTGCTTGACTGTATCTCTGAGAGTGGGGGAAGAAAGCGGAATCCCAGCATGCTGAAGTAAAGAGGGTGCTAGGCTGAAACCCAATTAATCAGGTTGAGGATTTATGGCCTGTATTATGCAGATGATCAGACTAGAGAATCATACTAATCCTTTCCAGTCTTTAATTCTATGAATCTGTAACTGTCCTGGAGGTTGTGTTCATTTTTACTTTGGTGTCTGATAAGGGTCACATTCAAATATGACCGTAAGAACATAAGAATGGCCATATTGTCTCAGACCAAAGGTCCATCTAGCCCAGTGGCCTGTCTTCTCACAATGGCCAATGCCAGGTGCCCTAGAAGGAATGAACAGTATTCCAGATGTGGCCTTACCATGGATTTATATAAGGGCAATAATATATTCTCCGTCTTATTCGCTGTTCCTTTGTAACCCTAATATCCTGTTTGCTTTTTTGACTGCTGATGTGCACTACATAGACATCTTCAGAGAACTATTCACGATGACTCCAAGGTCTCTTTCCTGACTCGTTGTATCTAAATTAGCCTCCATCATATTGTATGTATAGTTGGAGTTACTTTTTCCATTGTGCATAACTTTACATTTATCCACATTAAATTTCATTTGCCAGATTTTTTTAGCACTTTGTTATTGTTTGTTTGAAACAATTGTTTGTTGGTTTTGTGAGATCTTTTTAAAGTTCTTCACAGTCTGCTTTGGTCTTGACTATCTTGAGCAGTTTAGTATCATCTGCAGACTTTGCCACGTCACTGTTTACCCCTTTCTCCAGATCATTTATGAATAAATTGAATGGGATTGGTCCTAGGACTGACCCTTGGAGGACACCACTAGTTTGTCCTTTCCATTCTGAAAATTTACCATTTACCATTTATTCCTATCCTTTGTTCCCTGTTTTTTAACCAGTTGTCAATCCATGATAGGATCTTCCCTCTTATCCCATGACAACATAAGAGCCTTTGAGTGGCCCTGTCAAAGGCTTTCTGGAAATCTAAGTACACTATGTCCACTGGATCCCCCTTCTCCACATGTTTGTTGACACCTTCAAAGAACTCTAATAGATTAGAAAGACATGATTTCCCTTTACAGAAACCATGTTGAGTTTTGCCCAACAATTTATATTCTTCTATGTGTCTGATAATTTTCTTCTTTACTATTGTTTCAACTAATTTGCCTGATACTGACATTATACTTACCAGTCTGTAATTGCCAGGATCACTTCTAGAGCCCTTTTTAGGTTGGATATTAAGAAACATTTCCTAACTATCAGGGCAGTTAAGCACTGGAATAAATTACCAAGAGTAGTTGTGGAATCTCCATCATTGGACATTTTTAAGAGCAGGTTAGACAGACACCTGTCAGGGATGTTCTAGATAGTGCTGCCATGAGTGCAGGGGACTGGACTTGATGAGCTCTCGAGGTCCCTTCCAGTTCTATGATTCTATGAAAATCTAAGATCAGCAGCGGATTGAAGGAGAGAAGTCATTTCAAAAAGGGACCAATGAGCCACATTCTCCAATAAAGAGCATGAGAGCACTGAATAAAGCTGTGTTATAAATCACAGCCATTGCAGTATCACACAGAGAAAAATCTCTCGCCCTTCAGTAGATGCATTGGGAAGAAAATACTTTCCAAAGCCGCAGCAACAAAAACTAAAAGGAGCCAAAGTCTCATTTTCCCTGGTGCTGGAGAGGAAAGTTCTCAGGTGATTTGGCTGGCAACTGCACAGACCCAGGAGCTGCCGATTGTGTCTCCAGGAGCAGCCTAGGCAGAGAGAAGCAGAGATTTAAACAGGAATCTGTCACCCCTATTTGCATGTCACCCTCCTTATGACACATAAAACATCCTCAATTAATGAGCCCAATTTACCTGCCTGGGGATTCAGAAAGTGGCCAGAGGAAGCAAGAGAGGAACATTCAGGGCTCAGGGCGCTCAGGCTGGGTTCTCTGCTCTGTCACAGACTTCCTGTGTCACTGGGGAAGTAACCTGTGGCTGGATTTTTCCAAGTACTGAGGCATCAATGTACATTTTCTGAAGCACCGAGGAGCCCAACTCCCATAGATGTACCTCAGTTCTCAGGCTGTGAAATGGGGATAATCAAACTTTCCTCCCTCTGCGGGGTGCATGGAGGATAGATGAGACAGAAAGTATGAGATGCTCAGATATGATGGTGACTGGGGGAGAGGGGGATATATGTGTATCTAAGAGAAAAAAGTCTATTTCTCTGGGTGTGATGTGAGGATCACTTAAATGAATGGAATGAGCTAGTCAGTTATCTTCATTTGACCTTGGGCCATTCCCCAATGCAGCAATTAATGGCTTTTCCTTCCCATGAGAAAACTGCTGGTTGGGTGACATGATGAACTTGAGCAAAAATGTCTGGTCTACGAAAAGAGAAGTGACTTTAATCCTTGTAGGGCCTGATGCGAAAGGCCTTTATAACTCAATGGAAGCCACCCCACTGAGTACAACATCATTTGTGTCATGCCCTGTGTTCATAAACCTGATGCTGGAAACTTTATGGCCATTGCTGAAAATATCAATGTAAATGTTTCACCAGTTGCCATGGAGTTCTTGCTAGACCGGAGCTAATTATGGTGCAGAGGATGCTTCCCTCATAGGGTCATCAATTGTGTTTGATGCAGAAAACTCTCAGAGCAATCAGATTAGTAGAAGAGCCCTGGGCAGATTCCTAGGTATGGATAAAATACCAAATCTGACTAATTATAGTGAGACTGTTGGCGGGATTGAGGAATGAAGGGTGTTGCCCAATATTAGTGAGGTCATGGACCTTCACCTGTCAAAAACTCAATGTCATTTCTGCATGATCAGGGCGAGATAATCCCAGTACAGATGAGGATGATGATAGTAGAACCTAGCTCCTGTATAGCCATAGATTTCAGAGTGCTTTACAAAGCAGATAAACGACGTTATCCTAATTTTTCACATGGGGAAACTGAGGTACATGGAAATGAATTGACTGGCCCAAGATCACCCAGGAAATAAGTGGCAGACCTGGAAGTAATTTTCAGCTCTCTTAAATCTCAATTTACCACTTACCACTATGGACACCTGCAATGCACAGTGCAGTAAAGGCAGTAGACCAGCTCTGTAAACGGGCTATTTTCCACTCCGTGTTAGGTCTGATTCCGTTGTCAGTTGCTGAGTGTAAAACTGGAATAAATCTGTTTAGTTCAGGGGAGTGACCCCAGATTTAGGCCAATGTAACTGAGAGCAGAATTTGGCTGAATCTTTTCAAATCCAGTCTCTTCTCCTTTGACACACTCAGAAATTGTCAGAAGGCTTTTTCAGGGTGTGTATTTGCATGTGTGTTTTTGTTCGTGTATCTTAGTGTAAGTGCTTGAAGGTGTGGATGTGTGTGTGTGGGGGTGCTTGTATGATTGTATGTCTGTGATTGTGTCTGTAGGTGTGATGATGTGTCTCTGTGTTTGTGTGTGTGTGTTTGGAATAGAAACACAGCTGATAGGAGCTCTTAGCAGGGCAATGTCTGACGTACAGAGCAACTCCAGGGTGACTCTTTAAAACTCACTTAGAAATGTCCTTTACCCTCAACTATTTATAATCCAGGGACCGACACTTCTTCCCCGGCCCCTTTCTCTGCGATGCTCCCATGACCGAGTTCTGTGCAGTCTGCGGCGCGCTAGCGACCCATACCCCAGTGTGGCCCTCGGGCCAAAAAGTTTGCCCACCCCTGTGCTAGGACCACAAGCAGCATCAAATCTATCACTGCTGAGCGTCATCATCAAGATCATTTACTTAGTTAATTATTAATAAGCAATGAAGTGTAGACAGAAGCTTTCTCCTGGTTGTGTTTAAAAAACTTGTGTGACATGAACGCTACGTGTTTCTAAACCATCCCCAGGATGTAATATTGAGGGATAGTAACAAAAACAACAACAAAAATATTTCCATTCCCACTGACTTTCAGACAAGTAGCAGCATTCACGCTGAAACACAGATCTCCATTCCCATGACCACTCGTGTTCCCTTTCAGATCCCCACCCTCATTCACACACACTGGAGAGAGAGAGAGAGAGAGAGAGAGAGAGAGAGAGAGAGAGAGAATGTTCTTAGGGAATGTCCCATAGACAGTTACATGGAATGATGCTCAGACAATGACGGTGGGTGGGTGGATGGCTCCATAATGCACCATGGTACTAGGCTCTCAGACTGGCTGGAGACCAGTTCATTGATGAGGCTAATAGAGGTGAGACAATGTACAGGGCAGGGATCGAATAAATCTATAAACAGACACGACCCAGCTCTCTGGCATTGACCAACAGGGATTTGGGGAACAGCCTTGTTCCCTTTTATAGCCGCCAGGGTTTGTGTTTTCACCTCTCCTGCTTTCTCTCCCCACACGGGAACTGAGAGGTGAACATGGGACTATTTGGGCTTCTGTTTGGCAGAAAATAATTCCTGTTAACCCATATCAGAGTCTGTGTAAGGGGACTGTTGTTGCTTTAAATTGTACGTGATGATCAGTGGTTCAGGGAAGCGTCCAGTGCAGAGAGTGGGGACATGTTAGCCCCTGCCCTAAGTGACCATGACAAGGTTGGGGGTCGAGCCCCCCCCCAGGAATCCTGGGCCCAACCTTGTCGGGGTTACGAGGTCTCTGCCCCACAGGAGGTGGAAGGGGAGCCCTCGAGGTCAGGCAGGGCTGTGGGTAAAGGCAGTGGGAGCGAGGACTCAGACCCTTTCGCTTGCCCACTTCACCGGCACAGTGTACAGGCCAGGAAAGTTCCCCACACTAGTGGGACCATCCCCCGCTTACATCTGTAATAGAACATCTGGGACCGACTGAATCCCCACCACGCCCAGTGCGGGACACCCCGTTCCCGGTATCTCCACCTCCTGTGGATCTAGATCTGACTGACCAGCTGGGTTCAGTTCCCCCATTTCAAAGGGAGGAAATTACTGTCTCCTGTGAGCTCCCAGCGCGGCCTGTCAGCAGCAAACCAGCTGGGACTTTCTCTGGTAACCGCCACGGGAAGTTTTTGTCTGAGCTCAGCCCGGCTTCCCCTCACAGTGCAGGGTGTGTGTCTGGCACAGTAATACCGGGCGGTGTCCTTGGCTCTCAGGCCGGTCAGTTGCAGATACAGCAGGTTGTTGGAATTGTCCCTGGAGATGGTGAATCGGCCTTTGTCTGTCGCTGTAGTATGTGCTGCTCCCACATTTGGAAAGGGGCTGGGGGGGTGGATGAGGAGGTTCTAGGGGAGCAGTTAGCAGGGCCGGTTCTAGGCACCAGAAAACCAAGCACGTGCTTGGGGCGGCCCATTTTCAGGGGCAGCATTCTGGCCATCTTTTTTCTTTTTTTTTGCTTTGGGCTGCAAAAGCCTAGAGCCGGCCCTGGCAGCAGCAGCACGTTGTGCGCCGGGGGTGCCCTGGGGCTGCTGCAGTTCGCACCGAGGGGGAGCAGTGTCCACACCTTGTGCCTGGGCCGGGCAGGCTCCAAGCGGGGGACACTTGGGCTGGGGGCCACCCCGCAGGGCACACGGAGCCGCCTGCAGGTGCCACAGGGTGGTCACCCCCAAGCTGCCCAGGGACTGTGGCAGGGTGGCCAGAAGCAGCAGCAGCAGCAGCAGTGCCATGGGGGGGACACTGCTGTGCGGGGCCCATGTCCCGCTCTCCAGGATTCCCCTCCCTCTGGGACATCCAAAAATCTTTTTGTTTGGGGCAGCAAAACACCAAGAGCCGGCCCTGCCCATGGGTAGGGCAAGTTCAAGGATGTTTCGTGCCCTAGGGGAAACTTCCACCTTGCGCCCCCCTCCCCGAGCCCTGTGGCAGCTCTCCACCCTCCCCAGGCACCCCCCCCCACGGCAGCTCCCCCTGGCCTGGGGAGCTGTGCGGCAGCTCCCCGCCCCAGCTCACCTCTGCTCTGCCTCCTCCCCCGATTATGCTGTCACCGCTCCACTTCTCCCACCTCCCAGGATTGCGGCGCCAATCAGCTGTTTGGTGCCGCAAGCCTGGGAGGGAGAGAAGCAGAGCGGGGTGGGATGCTCAGGAGAGGAGGTGGAGCAGAGGTGAGCTGGGGCGGGGAGCGGTTCCCCTGCGTGCCGCCCCCCCTTACTTGCTGCAGGAGGCCCTCCCCTCGCCCCCCTGCCCCAGGTCTCTCCGCTGAAATGCCGACAACAACCAGGGCAGCCAAAGATCCGGCCGCCATGGTCGCTGCCACCGAAGGACCTGAAATGCCGCCCCCCAAATGCCAGCGCCTTAGATGACTGCCTAGGTTGCCTAATGGGTTGCACCAGCCCTGCCTGTGGATCAAGATGTCCTGATGTGATTTCCCAATTTTGGAGTCTGGAGACACAGAGAGCCTGGTCCCCAGGCATGACACCCACCCACAGCGCCAGCTGAGGCCAATGAGAGATACGGGCCCTGAGCATCTTCTGGTGATTAGGGTCAAGGTGTGTCGGGATAAGTGCCCAAAATATGAGGTAGCCCAAACCATCACTCCTGTCTCGGTGAGTCTCTGGGTGCACTTTTCAGTGAGCAGCACAAGGAAGCGTAGTGTTTAAAATCCCTTGGTGGAAGGGGCTGGGAGAGGGTGAGATGTAGGGGAGACAGGGGGTTGGCTCCTGAGACCCCACTGTGGGCACTGCCCCGTCTGTCTCATCCCCTAGAGCACAGACTGTGTGTTCCAGTCAGCTGGCACTTTAGAAATTCATTTCCCTTTTTTGTGCCAGTCCCGGCTCTGCTCTGTGTCACTGTGTCTCTGGCGCAGTAACAGGTGCCAGTGTCTACAGCTGTCAGCGAGCGGAGCTGGAGATAAACTTCATCCTTCCAAGTATCCCTGGTGATGGTGACACGAGGTGTGAGAGCCGAGTTATACTCTGTGGTTCCCCCATTAACTGTATGTCGGCTAAATCCCATCCATTCCAGCCCTTTCCCAGGGGGCAGGCGCAGGGGCGGCTCTAGCTTCTTTGCCACCCCAAGCATGGCAGGCAGGCTGCCTTCGCAGTGCACCTGGGGGAGGTCGCCGGTCCCGCGGCTTCGGCATCCCCGACGCTGAATTGCCACCGAAGCCAAAGGACTGGTGGACCTCCCGCAGGCAGGCCCCCGAAGTCTGCCTGACTGCCGCCCTCACAGGGACCGTCAGGGCGCCCCCAGCAGCTTGCTGCCCCAGGCACAGGCTTGGAGCGCTGGTGCCTGGAGCCATTGCTGGTTGCACACATACAGAACTGGAAATGACTGCCTAGGAAGGGGTACTGCAGAAAGGGATCTGGGGGTCATAGGGGATCACAAGCTTGATATGAGTCAACAATGTAACACTATTTAAAAAAGTGAACATCATTCTGGGTTGTATTAGCAGGAGTGTTGTAAGCAACCCACTTAATTCTCCCGCTCTCCTCCACACTGATTAGGCCTCAACTTAAATATTGTGTCCAGTTCTGGTTGCCACATTTCAGGAAAGAGGTGGACAAATTAGAAAAAGTCCAGAGAAGAACAACAAAAATAATTAAAAGTCTAGAAAACATGACCCATGAGGGGAGATTGAAAACTCTGAGTTTGTTTAGTCTGGAGAAGAGAAGACTGAGGGGAACGTGATAACAGTTTGAAAGTACATAAAAGGAGAAGTACAAGAAGGAAAGTGACAAATTATTCTCTTTAACCTCTAAGGATAGGACAAGAAGCAATGGACTTAAATTGCATCAAGGGAGGTTTGACATTAGGAAAAACTTGCTAACTATCAGGGTGGTTAAGCACTGGAATAAATTTCCCAGGGAGGTTGTGGAATCTCCCTCACTGAAGATTTTTAAGAGCAGGTTAGACAAACACCTGCTGTCAGTGATGGTGTCTAGATAACACTGAATCCTGCCATGAGTGCAGGGGACGGGACTAGATGACTTCTCCAGGTCCCTTCCAGTCCCAGGGTTCTGTGATTCTACAGATGGATATTGAGCTCTGAAACCTGAGGATTGATTTGTTTTTCACTCTTGTTGTAGATCCAGTTCCCGAGCCCAGGGCTGGATTGTTTGGGGAAGTGCTGCCCCCATGCGGCGCACGGGAGAAGGGCGGTTCTGCGTCTCTGGTTTTTGTGCGAGCCCTGTCGGGATTCCCCCCACTGTGTCTCTCGCACAGTAATAGCGGGCGGTGTCCTCGGGCTTCAGGGCGCTCATTTGCAGGTACAGCTCACTCTCGGGATTATCCCTGGAGATGGTGAACCGGCCTTTCACGGAATCAAGGTAGTATATAGTACCCCCACTGCTGCTAATATAAGCGACCCATTCCAGCCCCTTCCCGGGAGCCTGTCGGAGCCAGCTCATCTCGTAGCTGCTGAAGGTGAACCCGGAGGCTTTGCAGGAGAGGCGGAGAGAGTCTCCGGGCTTTTTCACATCCCCTCCGGACTCCACCAGCTGCACCTGGGACCGGACACCTGGGAATAAAGACAGGCCATTAATATCGGTATAAAAACAGCGGTAACACAATGTCTTCTAACTCTGCCCGTTATTCAGAGAAGGAAAATACCTTCCAAAGCGGCTACAGCGAAAATGAACAGGAGCAAAAATCCCATTTTCCCGGGTGCTGGAGGGGAAAGTTCTCAGGGACTGGCTGGTCACTGCACAGACGCAGGGGCTGCGGATTGTGTCTCCGGGTGCAGCCTGGGCAGAGAGAGGCACAGATTTAAACAGGAAACTGTCTCCCTCATTTGCATATCCCCGCTTTATAAATGACACACACTCCTGCTGCCCGTGATCTGAGTGACTCGCCCCAGGGCTGCGGGTGCAGGAGTCAGACTGTCCCGTCCTGTGTCTGTGCAGCGCCGGGCACAGGGTGCTGGGGTCCTCCTGACACTTTGGGACCCCTGGGAGGAGTGAAAAGCTCCCTGCAGTGACTGTATTTCCCCACCCGGGAACTGAGGGCCTGGTTATTGTGAGGTGACATTGGGGCTGGGGGTGACTCAGCTCTGGAGCCCCGTTCCAGGGGCACAAGGGCCATGCACTGTCCAGTCAGGGGGGGTCAGTGTCTGGGGAGGGGTCGTGTCCCAGGGATCCACTGGGCTGGGCCACCCGCTGGAGAGGGAAGATTCCCCATGGCGCGGGGGGGATTGGGGACGGAAGCCCCTTTCCCTTCCCGGCAGTGACCGGCTCCATTGAAATGATCCGTGACACTAGGAACGTGATCGGAGCAAGCCTGGCTCGTGCTTTGGGCCGGGTCTGGGGCCCGCCTGTGGGTGCAGGTGGGAGAAGCTGGGGGGGGGGGGGGAGTCTGAGGGCAGAGTTAAGTTTGCAGTGGAGCCTCCCTGGGATTAGTGGACCAAGCGCGGCCTGACCAGGGACCAGGGTTTCTTGCAATTGGTTCTGGCCACTAATAGAGACAGGAAAATGGCCTAGTTCAGTGGCTGTCCTGTCAGACTTTCCAGACTGTACTGAATCAGGAGTCTGATTTGTCTCGCATACTCCAAGTTTCACCTCACATAAAAACTGTATCAGACATCAAAATACAAAAGTGCCACAGCACCTTATCGAGAAATTGCTGAGTCTCATTTTTATCATATAATTAGAAAATAAATTGATTGGAATATAAATATTGTACTAAATTTCAGCCTATAGAGCAGTATAAACAAGTCATTGTCCGTATGAAGTTTGAGTTTGTACTGAATTGGCTAGTGCTCTTTATGTAGCCTGTTGTAAAACTAGACAAATGTCTGGATGAGCTGATGCATCCCCAGGAAGACCTCCGCTTACCCTGTCTGAGAACCACTGCCCTGTCGCACTCCTTACAAGAGATGCAGACTCCTCTCCTCGGAGATGTAAATTATTAACACAATGGCTCAGACGCTTCTTATGCTGTTGTATATGGGAGAAACAAACAGCTCCCTTGAATAACCGGAATTCTTTACCCGGGGATTTGGGCCCCCTATGAAATCTATTCTAGTGAACTAAGAGATGGTGGGGGATTCCGCTCGGAAGCCCCCACTCCCCGTGCACCGTGGGGCGGTGGCTCTGTGGGGTCAGTGACGGGGTCAGGTCCGAGGTTTTCACTGGTTTGGGGGACACCCGCTGGAGGGTGAAGATTCCCCGCGGCACTGGGGCAAAGTGGCCCCTTCCCTTTCCCAGCAGTGGCCCGCTCCACGGACATGCGCAGTGACCGGGGGCCGGGTCCGCAGCAGGAGCGCCTAGTGCACGGAGCAGGGTGGTGCTGCAGATGGTCGCTGGAGATGGGAGAAGTGCTCGGAGGAAAGTCTCAGGCCAGAGTTCAGAGCTGGATGCGCAGCACCAGGGTGGTGAATGTGCTGAGGGCAGAATGTCTCCTGGGTGAGCACTGAGTGTCACTGACAGCGGAGAATGTCGGGGGGTGGGGGTTAGAAAAGTCTGGGGGGAGTCTTCACCCGTGACTCCTCATTGCCTGGCTTCTCGGGGTTCGGGTTGATGGTGGGAATTTGCAGCTTAGAGGCCGGCCGGTGCAGTGCCTGGGTATGATGGTGATAACAGCGATGGGCCGGTTCAGGAGTGGGTCTCGGGTGCATTGAGCTGAAGTGCAATTCCTAAATCGGATCCTGGAGTTTGTGTGGGGGGCGGGGCTGTGGCGTATTTTGCGGGGGAGAAACCAAGATTCCTGGGCTTTGCATATTGCTGTCAGGAGGGGCTGTAGCACATTCATATCTGGGATCCAACCCCTGGGGCGGGAGAGATGTCCAGAGGTCACCGCTCTTCGAATGAAGAGGGAGCCTGGATTAGTGGTAGAAGGGAGGGGACCAGGCCAGGATGAGCGGGTCTCTATGGGGCGATGACAGTAACTGTGGTGTCGGGTATAGAAGGCAGAGGGTGCACCCAGCCTTTTCGGTCTCTGTGGCATGAGGGAGGCTGTGGGTAGCCGTGGTGGGTAGGTGCAGAGAGGGGGAAAATGGGCAGTAACGTAGGGTCTGTATGAGGTGAGCGTGGCCGTGAGGGGTAGTGGGGGGAGGTGTAAAGGGGAGGGGAGAGTTCTAGTGTGAGGGGTCATGCCAATATAATACTCTCTTGCATCCAATGAAGTGGGTATTCACCCAGGAAAGCTCATGCTGCAAAACGTCTGTTAGTCTATAAGGTGCAACAGGATTCTTTGCTGCTTTTACTGACTGGAAATGAAAAATATGAATCCGAGCAGAGAGAGGATGAACTGGGGAACAGGAGGAGGCAGGACCGCAGGTCAGTATTGGAGGTAAGCATTCGTAGTGCTTTTCTCTGAGGTATTTCTATTAGGATTCGTATTTCCATTTACGTTGTTATTCACATTCCAGTTCACCCTCCCATTCATATTGCCAGTCCCATCCGTAGGAGTTCATAGTCATATAACTGTTCCCATTTCCCCCTGTAGTCCCATTTATACTCCACTTCATATCCCCATTCACATTCAGGTTCAGATTAATACCCCTGGATACTTCCGTTTCGATTCCCCTTCCCATTCATATTTATGTTGGATCCATACCCACTTTTCCTTCCTCTTCCCACCACGGAGCATGAAACTCACAGACGTGTTTCCTTTGGATTGTGGTGGGAATGTGGATCTGGGCATCAGATCCTCAAATGCTTCGGTGCCACTCAGGAGGTGCATAGACGCTTGTGCTGCCCCCTCTACAAAAGGGTGGATTTTTATCCAGAGGATGATCAATGGGCTGAGGGGGGAGATCACTCAGAGATCACTGACCCCGCCCTGCCTGTCAAACAACCCTCACTCTGGGCTCCGCACGCCCCCTGACCTGCACTAAGGGCTCGGCTTCTCCACTGACCTGACTTGAAGGTGTACACTGTCCCGCAATGTGAAATAGTTGTAGACCTTCAAGTCAGCGGCACTGCTATGGGTACCCGCATGGCCCCACAGTGTGCCAACATCTTTATGGCTGATTTAGAATAACGCTTCCTCAGCTCTTGGCCCCTAGTTCCCTGGGGCTGGAGCGGAAAGTCCCCAGGGACTGGCTGGCAACTGCACAGACCCAGGGGCTGCAGATTGTGTCTCCGGGTCAGGGCCGGCTCTAGGCACCAGCCCTCCAAGCATGTGCTTGGGGCGGCACTTTCTTAGGGGCGGCACTCTGCCTCCTCCCCTCTTTTTTATTTTTATTTTTTATTTTTTTGCTTGGAGCATCATTGCCGGGAGCCAGCCCTGGCGCAGCCACTCACCCAAGCTGGAATCCGCGCCCACTGCCCAGCCCGGTGGCACCCTGCACAGCCCACTCGGAAACGCGGTGCCGCCGGGAGTGGCAGTGGCAGCAGGACCTCTCCTCCCTCTGTCCCCGGCTCCTCACACGCTCCGGGAGCTCCTCACACAGCCAAGCCCGGGCTGCTGTGGCGGTGAGAGGGGCTCCCAGAGTGTGTGAGGAGCCCGAGAGGGAGGCGGGGTCCCCTGGCGCCGAGCCCGGACTGCGGCGGTAGCGAGAAGGGCTCCCAGAGTCAGGGCCGCCCAGGCGAGGGGGGGGCAAGTGGGTCAATTTTCCCCTGGCTCTGGGCCCCACAGGGAATGTCGGAGGCTCCCCCCCGCCTCCGTCTTCTCCCATCCCCCGGTGTCTCAGCTGGTAAGGGGGCGGGGCTGCGAGCTGCAGCCCAGCGGCAGGAACTCAGGCCCCGCTGGAGACACCACGCCGCTTGAGCGCTGTCGGGGAGAGGGGGTAAGTGGCATCGTAAGGGGCCAGGCCGGAGCCGGGCACCGTCCGACCCCATCCCTCCCATCCCTGACCCCCAGCTCCGAGTCCAGCCCCTCTAAGCTGAGCACCCTCCCGGTCCCATCCCCCCCACAGCCCTGACCCCCGCTCTGAGCCCAGCTCCTGTGAACCAGGCACCCCCCAACCCAGAGCCCAGCTCCCCACCCAGCCCTGGGCAACAGCAGCACCACCCCCAGGCAGCGACAGCCCATTGGCACCAACCATCACCATCACCCAGCAACAGCCCTTTATGTAATTGCAAATGTAGACAGACCAGTAAAGCAGTTCATGTATTTGGTGTATTTTCAAATTATTACAAATTAATTTTTGAATGTATTTCACTGGTTATTTTTTACATTTCCAAATACGTTACTATAGTATTGCAACTTTTTTTTATGGAAGGGGCCCCCGAAATTGCTTTGCCCCAGGCCCCCTGAATCCTCCGGGTGGCCCTGCCCAGATTATGTGAGGAGCCAGGGAGGGAGGGAAGCGGGTCCCCTGGAGCCGAGCCCCAGCTGCGATGGTGGCGAGGGGCTTCCAGAGTGTGTGAGGAGGTGAGCGGCCGGCTGGGCTCGTCGGTGCTGAGCCCGTAGCCCCGCAGCCGGAGATCCTCGCCTTCCCGCCTGCCCGGGCTGGGCCAGGGCACCGTGAGGCTGAAGAGCAGCAGGTCCGGGGGGCTCTCCAGGTCTTTGGCCGCCAGCATGTCGGGGGTGAGGGCAGTGAGCACGAACTGATCCACCTTGGCCACCAGCAGTGCCGCGAAGCCCATGTAGGGGGCCGTGTTCTTCGCGCCGCCCCGTAGCTGCACCGCCACCTGGAAGTACTCCCGCTCCGTGCTGCCCAGCAGCTCCACCCGCATGGGGACAGAGTCGCAGCTGGGCCAGGGCTCAGCTGCCGTGTGCTGGTAGCAGATCCCACGTTTCAGGGGGAGCCCAGTGCTGGGGCAGCAGGGGGTGTGGGTGGGGGGGCACTGGTGGGCAGGAGAGGGTGCTCATGTCTGGGGGGAGCCAAATTTTTTTTTGCTTGGGGCGGCAAAAAACCTAGAGCCGGCCCTGCTCCGGGTGCAGCCTGGGTTGAGAAAGGGACAGACTTAAACAGGAAACTGTCTCCCTTATTTGCATATCCTATTCCTTATAAATTACAGACTCCTTCCATTAATTATGTGAATTACTCTGAGTAGGACTCTGAGATGAGTCAGACTTTCTCTGTGTTTCTGCATCTAACAACCTGCACTGGGCTCCTGAATATACATTTACCTAATGGAGAAATGATGCTCAGGCCGACCATGGTCTAAATATATAAAATAAATTCCCTTGCATTCCTTACCCGCCTCCCCTTTGCGTTTTCCTTCGGTTTTATTATGGGAATCGGAGCTCATATTGTCTCCCTGCGCTGCTCACAATTCGTTTCCCCTTTTTGTGCCAGTCCCGCTCTGCTCTGCGTCACTGTGTCTCTGGCGCAGTAATAGGTGCCAGTGTCTGCAGCTGTCAGCGAGCGGAGCTGCAGGGAGACCTGGTTCTTGGCGGTGTCTGCAGAGATGGTTACTTGGCTTTGGAGAGACGGGGTATAAGCTGTTTCCCACTCTCCGCCAACATTTTGGAAAATATGTCCCATCCACTACAGCCCTTTCCCTGCAGGCTGCCTGATCCAGCTCCAACCATAGCCACTATCGACAGTTTCACTGGAGACAGCGCAGCTAAGGGTGAGGGTCTCTCCGGGCTTCACCGCCCCCAGGCCGGACTGAACCAGCTGCACCTCACACAGAACACCTGGGAAAAGGAGAAAAAAAGCAAAGACAATATTAGCCATTGAACAAATCCATGGCTCTGTCCTTTTCCCCCCACTGCCCCAGAGACACTCACAGGTGAGGGCTGAGAGCAGGGAAAGGAAAAGCCACAGAGATTTCATTCTCGTTTTCATGAAATGAGGGAAACTCCCCAGCGGGCAGGACCGGGGAGTTCTGTGTCTGGGGAGAGACTGAGGCTCCTAGAACCAGGGATGGGTATTTAAACAGGACCCCCCCGGGGCAGGGATTTGCATGCGGGTTTCCCAGGGTGGGTATAAGAGATGACAGTGGGCGGTGTCTCAGCACATGGCAATATCCCCTCGGAGACAAGTATCCCATTTATACCACACAGAGACAGGGGGCTCAGCTAAGCACACATACATTGACAACAGGGCAGGGCTGCCTGAGAGTAGGAAGGAGGGTCCCGTGTGTAGCTTCTCAGCCTGGGAGACTGGAGTCCTGGTTATTACATTCGTCACCGATCTACAAACCCCTGGTGTGACCTTGGGATGCCACTTAAAGTAACCTTTGCCTCAGTTTGCCGTTAATCCAATTGTTAAACAATAATAGAATACAATTTATTTAAATATTTGTGTATGTTTTCCACTTTTTCATATAAATTGATTTAAATTACAAGATAGAATACAATGTGTACAATGCTCACTTTATATTATTATTTTTATTATAAATATTTGCACTGTAAAAACAAAATAAATAGTTTTCAGAGTGGTCGCCATGTTAGTCTGTATCAGCAAAAAGAACGAGGAGTACTTGTGGCACCTTAGAGACTAACAAATTTATCTGAGCATAAGATTTCCTGAGTTAAAACCTAGTTCATCAGATGCATGGAGTGGAAAATACAGTAGGAAGATATATATATGAGAACATGAAAAGATGGGGATTGCCTTACCAATTCTAATGAGACAAATCAATTACAGTGGGTTATTATCAACAGGATAACTTCAATGTATACCTTCAAGTCAGCGGCACGGCTATGGGTACCCACATGACCCCACAGTATGCCAACATTTTAATGGCTGACTTAAAACAACGCTTCCTCAGCTCTCGTCCCCTAACACTCCTACTCTACTTGTGCTACATTGATGACATCTTCATCTTCTGGACCCATGGAAAAGAAGGTCTGGAGGAATTCTACCAGGATTCCCACAATTTCCATCTGACCATCAACCTTAACCTGGACTAGTCCGCACAAGAGATTCACTTCCTTGACACTACAGTGCAAATACGCAATAGTCACATAAACACCACCCTATACCAGAAACCTACTGACCGCTAAACCTACCTACATGCCTCCAGCTTCCATCCAGACCACATCACATGATTCATTGTCTACAGCCAAGCTCTAAGATACAACCGCATTTACTCCAATCCCTCAGACAGAGACAAGCACCTATAATATCTCTATCAAGTGTTCTTAAAATGACAATACCCACCTGCTCAAGTGAAGAAACAGATTGACAGAGCCAGAAGTGTACCCAGAAGTCACCTACTACAGGACAGGCCCAACAAAGAAAATAACAGAACGCAACTAGCTGTCACCTTCAGCCCCCAACTAAAACCTCTCCAGCGCATCATCAAGGTTCTACAACCTATCCTGAAGGACAATCCCTCACTCTCACAGACCTTGGGAGACAAGCCCGTCCTCACTTACAGACAACCCCCCAACCTGAAGCAAATAATCACCAGCAACCACACACCACACAACAAAACCAGTAACCCAGGAACCTATCCTTGCAACAAACCCCGTTGCCAACTCTGTCCACATATCTATTCAAGGGACACCATCATAAGACCTAATCACATCACCCACACCATCAGGGGCTCATTCACCTGCACATCTACCAATGTGATATATGCCACGTGCCAGCAATGCCCCTCTGCCATGTACATTGGCCAATATGGACAGTCTCTGTGAAAAAGAATAAACGGACACAAATCAGTTGTCAAGAATTATAACATTAAAAAACCAGTTGGAGAACACTTCAACCTCCCTGATCACTCAATTACAGACCTAAAAGATGCAATTCTTCAACAAAAAAACTTCAAAACCAGACTCCAACAAGAGACTGCAGAACTGGAATTAATTTGCAAGCCTGACACCATCAAATTAGGCCTGAATAAAGACTGGGAGTGGGTGGGTCATTACACAAACTAAAAACTATTTCCCCATGCTAATTTCCCCCCTAAGGTGCCACAAGTACTCCTCATTCTTTTTAAATGAAATAGTATTTTTTCAATTCACCTAATAGAAGTATGGGAGTGCAATCTCTTTATCGTGGAAGTTGAACTTACAAATGTAGAATTATGTACTAAAAGCTGCATTCAAAAATAAAACAATATAATGTTTTAGAACCTACAAGTCTACTCAGTCCTACTTCTTGTTCAGCCAATCACTAAGACAAACACGTTTGTTTACCTTTATGGGAGATACTGCTGCCCACTTCTTGTTTACAATGTCACCTGAAAGTGAGACCAGGCATTCTCATAACACTGAGTTATCTGCAATTAATGAACAGCCTAGTGTATATTAATAAGGGGCATAACAGAGAAGGGAAGGGGTAGCAGTCTCCATAGATTTCCTGTGTCACTTTCGGCAAGCCCCTTGGGGGCAGTTTTTCAAAAGAATTTAGGCACCCAAAGATGCAGATAAAGATTTACTAATGTGTCTAATCAGGCCAGAAACCCAACTTGCCCTGACTTTCCTAATGACCCTGTGACATTATCTGATTAAAATATGACTATATAGATCATTGTTGCAACCACTGTTACATATTTGCAGCAAATCTTGTACAAAGGTTGTTGAGTGGTGTGTATATGAAAAGGTTTGATTTGTTGATTATGATTATGCTATCTGTATGCAAGTATCATTTTTGTATGTGACTTTATAAGTATTGGCTCTATACTTGGATTTCAAATGTTTGCTCCTGGGGCAATGCCCACAAAGTTATTACCCAGAACACCTTGGAGCAGGGGAGGGCAAACTTTTTGGCCTGAGGGCCACATCAGGTTTCCAAAATTGAATGGAGAGCTCCCCCAACAGCCAGGCATGGCCTGGACCCCGGCCCCTATCTGACCCCCCGCTACATCTTGCCCCCTGACAGCCCTCCCAGGACTCCTACCCCATCCACCACCCCCCTGCTCCCTATCCCCTGACCACTCCCGGACCCTCTGCCCCTGACTGCCCCTCCCCACCCCATCCAACCCCACCTCCTTCCTGACTGCCCTCCTGGGACCCCTTCCCCCATTCAACCACCCCTGTTCCCCACCCTTTGACTTCCCTGACCCCTATCTACACCTCCACCCCCTGAACAGCACCCTGAACTCCCCTGCCCTCTTACTGCACCACCCAGAGCACCGGGTCAGGTGGCAGCGTGGCAGCCGTGCTGCCCAGCCGCCCAGAGCATTGCGCCGGTGGCACAGTGAGCTGAGGCTGCAGGGGAAGGGGAACAGCAGGGGAGGGGCCGGGGGTAGCCTCCTGGGCCAGGAGCTCAGCGGCTGGGCAAGGGGGTCTCGCTGGCTGGGTGTGGCCTGAGGGACATAGTTTGCCCACCTCTGCCTTGGAGGGACTATTCAAATTGACTGATCCATGCAAAGAACATTTAACTAACAATGGACCATGGGAGACGCCCATCTACACTTAATGAAATGTCCTGCTCTGACTAGGCGAAATGCATGGACATGGGATTTGCCCACCATGTGACTCCAAACTCCATCTTGTTGCTGTGATTTTCCACAGTAAGAAAAATGGGATGCCCTCCACATGGCAAAAGCTATGAAAGGCCCTGGAAACCCCTCCATTTTGTCTTCAATCCTGCTTCTTACCTCTGGAGGAACCTTGGTACAAACTGAAGCTCTGAACAAAGGACTGAATGACCCGTCGCAGCTGTGGATGTACTCCAGAGACTTGACTTAAGCCAGCAGTTTATTCCAACACTGCTACAAGCCTGAACCAAGAACTTTACCATCACTGTATGGAATTGATTCCTTAAACCAAATTTAACTCTCACCTTTCTTTCTTTTTATGCATAAACCTTTAGATTTTAGATACTAAAAGATTAGCACTAGTGTGATTTTTGGGTAGGATCTAAGTTATATATTGACCTGGGTGTGTGGCTGGTCCTTTGGGATCAGAAAAACCTATTATTTGATTAAATTAGTTGTAAAGAACCACTCATCTCTGAATCCAGTGGTTTTGGTGGTGATATCAGAACTGGAATGCCTGAGGAAACTGCCTTTATGTTTTCTTGTTAGCCAGTGTGGTGAAACAGGAGTTTAATTTTGTGGCTGGTTTGGTATATCTTATCAAAGAGTAACCAGCAGTTCTGGGTTGTGTTTAGCCTATTTCTCAGCAGTTCATCATGAATTTGGCATTCTCAGTTATAGAATATCAGGGTTGGAAAGGACATCAGGAAGTCATCTAGTCAAACTTCTGCTTAAAGCAGGGCCCCTTCCCAGACAGATTTTTTCCCCAGATTCCTAAATGGCCCCCTCAAGGATTGAATTCACAACCCTGGGTTTAAGTAGGCCAATACTCAAACCACTGAGCTCTCCCTCCCCTGCTAAGGGGCACTTTCACTCCCTCAGTCTCTTTTGGAAATATCCCTGGGTGTCTGTGTCTTTAAGCACCTAAGATTTTCTTAAAGGTATCTAGGTACTTAACACTTGTTGAAATGATGGAGATTTGGGGACCTCGGTAGTTTTTGCAATCTCACTAGATGCCTTACTCCCTTTACAAATCTGGCCTTTCATCTTTTTATTATACCTCAGTTCTCCATCTTTAAAATGGAGATCAAGATAGTTCTCTACTCTGAAGGGCTTTATGATGTTACGGTTATTAATCTTTATGAATCTCCCCCATACTACAAAGAGGGGAACTAAAATGGCTGCACTGAGTTATTCCAGCTATGCCCCAACTAAGTGACTGGTCTGGAAATCATGAGATCTGGGTCTAATGCCCAGACTGGTGTGTCTTTGGGAAAGGCACTTAATCTCATTGGGGGCCTCCATCAGTACAAGGGAGTTATTCTATTTCCGTCCCTGACAGGTGTTATAAGGGTAAAGGAATTAAAGTATTGTGAGCTACTCGGGTGCTATTGTGATAGGGGGAACATATAAGTACATATATTGAAATTCATTTGATTTTGGTGCCTAAGCTCTATGGAGAACCCCAGACCCTAGAGGAGATGCAAATCCATAGCGCTATGTTCACATTATTCTATACTTTTCCGATTTACTGATTATGTCTGAATTTATCACTCATGGTGAAAGCAGAAGGTAAACATGATGTGTAGCACCCAGAACAATGGTACAGTGAAACAAGTGGGATTTGTCTATATAAAACCATGAATAATAGCCATGTGTTTTGTTATGAAATGTTCCACAGAGATTAGTTCTATCTGTCATGCAGGGATACATTTGTGTGGTTACACTGACTAACTCAGAATCCGGTAGGAGAAAGTGAAAAGTCAGGCTTTCATCTACCCACTTCTCTCTCTCTCTGTTCCTGGCTGCCTGCAGCAGATGTTATCTCCCGTCACACTCCTGTGCAGGCTTGCTCAGTGCGTCGGGCACGGGTGGCAGGGTCTGAGCTGACTGTGGGCAGGACGGATTTTGCGTGAGTGCTCTGTGCTGTCTAACAGTAACACGTGGTGGTGTCTGCAGCTTCCATGTTGTTCAATTGCAAATAGAGCTGGCCTTTAGCACTTTCTCTGGTGATGCTGTTTCGATCTGTATCCAATTTCTCCACTTATCCAGATCAATCCCAATGACTCCAGCTCCCTTTCCAGGAGGCTGCCGGATCCAGCTCCAGTTGTTATAATCAACAGAGGTACCATAAACAGCATAAGTACGTTTGGCAGGCTCTGTGGGCTTCACCTGCTCTGTTCCCCACTGCTCCAGCCGGATTGCTAATACTAATGGATAAGTGGTTTCCAACATTCCCAATGAGATGAGAAGCCTGGGTTTAAGTTGAACACGCATCGAAACACATATTTAACTGAAAACATTTGGGTAAAGCACAATGGGCTAGATTTTCAAGCATGTTTGGGCACCTAAAGGTGCAAGCAGGTGCCTAGAGGTTAGACGCCAAACTGCTATTGACAGTCAGTGGGAGTTAGGCATGTAACCAGGGCCGGCTCCAGATCCCAGCGCGCCAAGGGTGTGCTTGGGGCGGCGTCCCACAGGAGGGCGGCAGGCGGCTCCGGTGGACCTCCCGCAGGCGTGCCTGTGGAGGGTCAGCTGGTCCCGCGGCTTCGGTGGAGCATCCAGGCACGTCTGCGGGAGGTCCACCAGAGCCACGGGACCGGCGACCGCCAGAGCACCCCCCGCAGCGTGCCGCCCTGCTTGGGGCGGCGCAATTCCTAGAGCCACCCCTGCCCCCACCCATACCTAGCCCCCCCTCTGCCCTGATGCCTCCAGCCCCCAGCGCTGACTCCAGCCCACCCCCAGCCCTCTGGGTCCTGGCTGCTGGCCCTGCACAATCCGCTGCTGGTCTGGGGTTCTGGCTGATGGATCCTTGCCAGCCGGGGTCCTGGCCGCAGGCCTCGCTCAGCCTGCTGCCGGCCTAGGTGAACAGAACCCCAGACCAGCAGGGGGCTGAGCAGGCCGGCGGCGTAAGATCAACATTTTAATTTCATTTTAAATGAAGCTTCTTAAACATTTTGAAAACCCTGTTTATTTTACAATACAACACTAGTTTACTTATATAATATATAGACTTATATAGAGAGACCTTCTAAAAACATTAAAATGTATTACCGGCATGTCAAACCTTAAATTACAGTGAATAAATGCAGGGGCGGCTCTAGAAATTTTTCTGCCCCAAGCACTGAGGGTCCGCTGGTCCCGTGGCTTCAGTGGACCCTCTGTCCCGTGACTTCAGCAGACCCTCCTGCAGGAGGTCCACCGAAGCCACGGGACCAGGGACCCTCCGCAAGCAAGCCGTGGAAGG
This sequence comes from Mauremys mutica, assembly GCF_020497125.1. Lineage (NCBI taxonomy): Eukaryota > Metazoa > Chordata > Testudines > Geoemydidae > Mauremys > Mauremys mutica. The sequence goes on from NC_059084.1 coordinate 50,130,359, forward strand.
CAGCCTGCCTGCCGCCCTCGCGGCGACCAGCAGAACGCTCCCAGTGGCTTGCTGCCCCAGGCACGTGCTTGGAGCGCTGGTGCCTGGAGCCGCCCCTGAGTACAAGCTTTGCTCAGAGATAATATCACGGCTAACCTGGTGGCTGAACTTTGTGACTTTGTCCTCACCCACAACTATTTCACATTTGGGGACAATATATATCTTCAAGTCAGTGGCACTGCTATGGGTACCCGCATGGCCCCTCAGTATGCCAACATCTTTATGGCTGACTTAGAACAACGCTTCCTTAGCTCTCGTTCCCTAACGCCCCTACTCTACTTGCGCTACATTGATGACATCTTCATCATCTGGACTCATGGAAAAGAAGCCCTTGAGGAATTCCACCGTGATTTTAGCAATTTCCATCCCACCATCAACCTCAGCCAAGACCAATCCACACAAGCAGTACATTTCCTAGACACTACTGTGCTACTAAATGATGGTCACATAAATACCACCCTATACCGGAAACCCACTGACCGCTATACTTACTTACATGCCTCCAGCTTCCATCCCGTTCACACCACATGATCCATTGTTTACAGCCAAGCTCTAAGATACAACCGTATTTGCTCCAATCCCTCAGACAGAGATAAACACCTACAAGATCTCTATCAAGCATTCTTAAAACTACAATACCCACCTGCTGAAGTGAAAAAACAGATTGACAGAGCCAGAAGAGTACCCAGAAGCCACCTACTACAGGACAGGCCTAAAAAAGAAAATAACAGAACACCACTAGCCATCACCTACAGCCCCCAACTAAAACCTCTCCAGCGCATCATCAAAGATTTACAACCTATCCTTAAAGATGATCCCTCACTCTCACAGATCTTGGGAGACAGGCCAGTCCTCGCTTATAGACAGCCACCCAACCTGAAGCAAATACTCACCAGCAACCGCACACCATACAACATAAACACTAACCCAGGAACCTATCCTTGCAACAAAGCCCGATGCCCGCTCTGTCCACATATCCATTCAAGTGACACCATCATAGGACCTAATCACATCAGACATGAAATCAGGGGCTCGTACACCTGCACATCTACCAACGTGATATATGCCATCATGTACCAGCAATGCCCCTCTGCCATGTACATTGGCCAAACCGGACAGTCTCTATGCAAAAGAATAAATGGACACAAATCTGACATCAGGAATCATAACATTCAAAAACCAGTGGGAGAACACTTCAACCTCTCTAACCACTCAGTGACAGACTTGAAGGTGGCAATTTTGCAACAAAAAAACTTCAAAAACAGACTCCAAAGAGAAACTGCTGAACTTGAATTAATATGCAAACTAGACACAATTAACTGTGGCCTAAACAGAGACTGGGAATGGTTGGGTCATTACACTAATTGAATCTATTTCCCTATGTTAAGTTCTCCTCACACCTTCTATGGGCCATCTTAATTATCACTTCAAAAAGTTTTTTTTTCCTCCTGCTCACGATAGCTCATCTCAATTGATTAGACTCTTCCTGTTGGTATGCATACTTCCACCTTTTCATGTTCTCTGTATGTATAAATATCTCCTGTCTGTGTGTTCCATTCTATGCATCCAAAGAAGTGAGCTATAACTCACAAAAGCTCATGCTAAAATAAATTTGTTAGTCTTTAAGGTGCCACAAGTACTCCTGTTCTTTTTGCGGATACAGACTAACACGGCTGCTACTCTGAAACCTGTCAGAGAAAAGTGTAACCCTAATCTCTCCTATACACAACACAGAAGCCATCTATTCTAAACAGCAGGAGTACAAGCTGCAGACTCTTCAAAAGACATTAAAAAGCTATAAATGTATTGTCTTCATTATATTCTTTTTTCAGCAAGAGTCCAAAAAGACTGAATATCTTAGAAAATATAGAAGATACACTGTTACCGAAGTTCAAATTAGTCCAACCTGGGAAAACCCTCTGGCTTTCTCATGAGCGATCCTTGGCTGTTGTCTTAAAATTATTCCAGCCGTTATTACTGGCTTTGGAAAGTATCTACCAAGATGGGATGGATCTAAGGAGTGAGGCTGGTGGATCATTTTTGCTACTATGTTCAGAGAAGACTATTGCCATTCTCTCTCTAATAAGTCTACTGTTGAAACCACTTGGATCATTAAACAATGTCATCCAGGCATCTGCTACAACAGTAGCAGATCTTTGTCCAGCCATAGAAGCTACATTTGGATCAATCAGAGAGCTAGCCATTGAAAAAGTACTGGAAGAAGCAAAGACTTCAGTCCAGAAGTTGACTAATGAAGTCATTTATATTGAATTCTTAAAGGAAGAGGGCAAGAAGTGTTTGTTAAGGCTACTGAAACATTACACAGACTTGATTATTAAAAATCTACAACAACGACTTCTAGATTCTATTCAACCTCTATGTAACTTTTACAGACCCCTGTCCTATAAAACACTAACAGTTGAGTGGAGTGAGGCACTACCAGCAATAGGGCTGCCATGTGCTCAGGACAGAATAGAGAATTTGAACACAGAGTGGAATATCATAGGACGAATGAATGAAGCTTTGACTTCAACTTCTTTTTTATCATCACTAGTGGCTTGAGACAATCTTTATGCCATGTTTCCTGGGATGAAAGAAGTAGGAACTCATCTCTTGCTACTCCCAGTCACAACAGCTACAGGTGAGGGTTGTTTTTCATCATTGAATAGAATTTTGTGTTCAGAAAGAGGTCGCCTTCTGTCTGATGATGTGAATGAACTAATGAGCATATCAGTTGAAGGAATGGAAGTACCGGACACATGAGAAGCCACAATAGATGAATGCATTCCAGTCAAGAAGTTCATTAACAGAGTTGTGCAAAACTATAACAAGAAACCAAGAAGGATGTAGACTTAGCACTTCATAGAAGGCTTGAGTAGCCAACTTTACTTTGTGTGATGATTTTAAAACATGAGTTAAATCTAATAAAATGGTCATGAAACATTTTCAGTTCTTACTATGGTGTCATTCAGCCCAACTTCACCCTCAAGGTCCCACCCCCCATTGGCTCTGACCCTCCCTGTAAATTCAAACCCTCCCTCCCAAATTTCAATTACTGGGGAAACACTGATGATGTCTGTCATAGGTCTTACCCCCACTTAGAGCTGTTGGGTTTCAATGTGGGGACCTGCACTGGTTTCCCTCTAAACTAAAATCCTAGTTTAGATCTAGTAAAAGCTGCCACCACTCAATCAGGTATGTGGATTGAGACACAGTCCTTCCCCAAAATCCTAGGGGATTCCAAGAGCCCCAAATCCATGGAGTTCTTACACCCGGGAGAAATAAACCATTCCCCCCTGCTTCCTCCCCCCTCCCTTTTCCTAGGAGAGACACCGGGATGTAACTAAAGAGGGATACCTCCCCCTCCCCTTTCCCTGAGAATCCACCCAAAGAAAGATCAACCAAGTCCTTAATAGAAAAGAATTTATTAAAGAATAAAAAGAAAAGTCACTGTCTCTGTAACCAAATTGGAACAATATACAGGGTCTAAACTTATCAATCTCTGGAGAGAATTCCCCCTCCTTTCTTTCTCAGTAAAAGCAATCAGAGTACAGACTTAAAAGAAATTCTATAGCAAAACACAGAATTGCAAATACAGAAATAAAAGTATAAGAATACTAGTTCCTTGCTAATACTCGCTAGCTTGAATAGAAGAATTTGTTGCAGAAACCTGGGAGGACTTGATTAAGATGTCTGGACTCTCTTAATTCCCAAGAGAGACTCTCTAAGAAACAAAGAACAGGAAAAAAAAAACCTCCACAGGGATTTGAAAATATCTTGTCCCTGATTGGTCCTCTGGTCAGGTGTCCACAGGTACTGCTTGTTAACCCTTTACAGGTAGACAAAAACCTTAACCCTTAACTAACTGTTTATGACACCCCCCCCCAAATCGCCAACAGTGGGAACCACTGGCGGTGATTTCCTCCTAGAACTGTAAAATAAACAGATTACTGAAACACATGCAGTATTACATATTCTACTAAGCATGTAAACATGTGAAGAACACTTTTTAACCACTTGATTCTGGGAAACTTTCATGAGAGAGTGCATCAGCAACTTTGTTGGAAGCTCCTGAAATGTGTTGAATTTCAAAATCAAAGTCTTGGAGAGCTAAGCTCCAGCGGAGAAGTTTCTTGTTGTTTCCCTTGTTAGTATGAAGCCACTTTAGTGCAGCATGGTCAGTTTGTAGCTGGAACCGCCGTCCCCAAACGTATGGTCGTAGCTTTTGCAGGGCATACACAATGGCGTAACATTCTTTCTCACTGATGGACCAGTGGCTTTCCCTCTCAGACAGTTTCTTGCTGAGAAACATGACAGGATGGAAGTTGTGATCCGGTCCTTCCTGCATTAGAACTGCTCCTACCCCACGTTCAGATGCATCGGTGGTAACTAGGAAGGGTTTGTCAAAGTCTGGGGCCCTTAACACAGGGTCAGACATGAGCGTCGCCTTAAGCTGGGTAAAGGCTTTCTGACACTCATCAGTCCACTTCACAGCATTTGGCTGCATTTTTCTGGTTAGATCAGTTAGTGGGGCAGCGATTTGGCTGTAGTGTGGTACAAATCGCCTGTAATATCCGGCCAAGCCTAAGAAGGATTGGACCTGTTTCTTTGACCGTGGGACAGGCCAGTTTTGGATAGCCTTCACCTTGGCCTGTAGAGGGTTAATGGTTCCTCGACCCACCTGGTGCCCTAGGTAGGTCACTCTGTTTTGGCCTATTTGACACTTTTTGGCCTTAACAGTTAGTCCTGCCTGCCTGATGCGCTTAAAGACCGTTTCCAGGTGTTCTAGGTGTTCGGGCCATGAGTCAGAAAAAATGGCCACATCATCGAGGTAGGCAACTGCACATTCTCCCAACCCTGCTAGTAGACCATCTACCAGCCTTTGGAAGGTGGCGGGTGCATTCCGCAGTCCGAACGGAAGCACATTAAATTCATACACCCCTGCATGGGTGATGAACGCAGATTTTTCTTTGGCGGGTTCATCTAGTGGTACTTTCCAGTACCCCTTGGTTAAATCTATTGTGGAGATGAACTGGGCACGTCCCAATTTCTCCAAGAGCTCATCGGTGCGTGGCATTGGGTAGTTGTCTGGGCGAGTAACAGCATTAAGCTTTCGGTAGTCCACGCAAAAGCGTATTTCCCCATCTGGTTTGGGAACTAGAACCACTGGAGATGCCCATGCACTGGTAGAAGGGCGGATGATACCCATCTCCAGCATGTTTTCAATCTCCCGTTTTATAGCAACTTGGGCAGTAGGTGACACCCGGTAGGGTGGTGTTCTAATCGGGTGAGCATTACCTGTGTCAATGGTGTGGTACGTTTGCTCAGTCCGTCCTGGGTTGGCTGAGAACAAAGGACCGAAGTGAGTGCACAGCTCCTTGATCTGTTGCCGCTGTAGACGTCCCAGGGTTGTGGAGAGGGTCACCTCTTCCACACCACCATTTCGTTTTCCTTCGTAGTAGACACCTTCAGGCCACTCAGCGTCATCTCCTCTCTGGGCTGTAAACTGACAGACCTGGAATTCTCTGGGGTAAAAGGGCTTTAAAGAGTTAACATGGTACACTTTGGGTTTTAAGGAGGAATTAGGAAATGCAATGAGGTAGTTAACAGCTCCCAGGCGCTCCTGGACCATGAATGGTCCTTCCCATGACGCTTCCATCTTATGGGTCTGTAGCGCCTTCAAAACCATGACCTGGTCTCCTATCCTGAAGGAACGCTCTCTGGTATGTCTATCATACCAGACCTTTTGCTCTGCTTGAGCATCCTTTAGGTTTTCTTTAGCAAGGGTCAAAGAGTGTCGGAGGGTGTTTTGTAGGTTGCTTACAAAGTCTAGAATGTTAGTTCCTGGAGAAGGCGTAAACCCCTCCCATTGTTGCTTCACCAACTGTAATGGCCCCTTAACCTCATGGCCATACACAAGCTCGAATGGTGAGAATCCTAAACTGGGATGTGGTACAGCCCTGTAGGCAAACAGCAAGTGCTGCAACACTAGATCCCAATTATTGGAATGTTCATTTACGAATTTACGGATCATGGCCCCCAAAGTCCCATTAAACCTCTCCACCAGGCCATTGGTTTGGTGGTGGTACGGGGTGGCAACCAAGTGATGCACCCCATGAGCTTCCCACAGGTCTTTCATGGTCCCTGACAGGAAATTTGTTCCCAAATCTGTAAGAATGTCGGAGGGCCAACCTACCCTGGCAAAAATGTCAGTTAAGGCCTGGCACACAGTTTTAGGCCTGGTGTTGCCTAGAGCTACTGCTTCCGGCCATCTGGTAGCAAAGTCCACAAAAGTCAGTATGTACTGCTTTCCTCTGGGGGTCTTCTTTGGGAAAGGACCCATAATATCCACAGCTACTCGCTGAAATGGGACCTCAATTATGGGAAGTGGCTGGAGAGGGGCCTTGATCTGGTCTTGAGGCTTTCCTACCTTTTGGCATACCTCACAAGACCGGACATACTTGGCAACGTCCTTGCCCATCCCCTCCCAGTCGAAGGACCTTCCCAACCTGTCTTTGCTTCGGTTCACCCCAGAATGGCCACTGGGATGATCATGGGCTAAGCTTAAGAGCTTTTCCCGGTACTTAGTTGGAACCACCAACCGTTTTTGAGGATGCCAGCCTTCCTGGTGTCCACCAGAAAAGAAGCTCTTTATATAAAAGTCCTTGTTCTACAACAAACCAGGATCGGTTAGAAGAGCTGAGAGGCGGTGGGTTGCTCTGTGCCACCGCCCAAGCTTTCTTAAGGCTGTCATCTGCTTCCTGCTCAGTCTGGAACTGTTCCCTTGAGGCTGGAGACACCAGTTCCTCCATAGACTGTGGACTTGGGCTTGATCCCTCTGGAAGCGATGTAGGTGAAGAGGTTGTTTCTGTTGACTGTGGACCACTCTCCGCTGGTGCACAAGGTGATATTTCAGGCTCTGGCTGAGCCTCTTGGGTAGAGTTGTTTGCTGCTTCTGCCAGTTCAGGCCCATTGGCGCCCCCTGGCGGTGGAGTTGCAAGCGCTGGCGTCAGTGCTGGCGCTGATTCTGCCGCTGGTTGCTCTTCCAGTTCCGGTCTTGGGACTGGATGTACTATGGCTGTTGTAGTTGTTGGCATGGGATCCGGTTCCACCACCTCTGTCTGGGTCTCTGGTAACACAGACAGGGTCTTGGTGGATGGCTCAGGAACAGGGATGGGTTCGGCACCTCGTCTGGCTTGGCTGCATGTAACCACTCCCACTGTGTTGGGGTGCTCAACGTGGGTGGCCAAGTCTTCCCCTAGTAGCATGGGGATAGAATAATTGTCATAGACAGCAAAAGTCCACTTTCCTGACCAGCCCTTGTACTGGACAGGCAATTCAGCTGTAGGTAAGCTTACCGATTTTGACAGGAATGGAGAAATTTTGTTTTTGACCTCTGGGTTGATGAATTTGGGGTCCACGAAGGCTCGGTGGATAGCTGACACATGTGCTCCAGTGTCTCTCCATGCGGTAACCTCCTTTCCATCCACTCTCAAAGTTTCCCTACGGTGTGAGGGTATTTGAGAGACATCTAGGTCTGGGTTTCTCTGGTGTGAAGGTGCAAGGAGTTGCACTCAGTTTAGGTTCTTTGGGCATTTGGCTTTGATATGCCCCAGTTCATTACATTTAAAACATCGCCCTGAGGACGGGTCACGGGGTTGTGCTGGGTTACTGGAGACTGGTGAGGGAGAAGAATAGGTAGTTTGCGGCTTTCCTTGGGTTATAGGTGTGGGCTTGATTGGCCCTCTATGGTAGGGTTTAGTGTCGGTGTGTACCGTGTGAGTTTCGCTTCCCTTGACAGTAGCTGTCTTGGTGTCTGCCGATGCCATCCATCTGGCTCCAATCTCCCCTGCCTCAGTGAGAGTTTTTGGTTTTCCATCTTGTATGTAGCGTCTAATGTTCTCAGGAACACCATCTAGGAACTGCTCCATCAATATCAGGAGGTGTAGTTCGCCTATCTCCTGAACATTGGATCCTGATATCAAGGAAAAATAGTGTTTTTCCAGGTAGGAGGCGTGCTTTGGAAATGACACCTCTGGTTTCCATTTCTGGGCTCTGAAACGCTGACGGGCGTGATCAGGGGTTATGCCCATTCTGTACTTGGCCTTGGTTAGGAACAGTTTATAGTCGTTCATTTTCTCCCTAGGCATTTCAGCTGCCACTAGTAATAATTCTCCGCAGAGCTGTGACCTCAGCTCTACCATGTATTCTGCTTCAGGAATATGGTATCCCATACAGGTCCTTTCAAAGTTTTCTAAGAAGGCCTCAACGTCATCACCTGTCCTGTAGGCGGGAAATTTTTTCCGAGAAGGTTGATCAGTAGGTGGGAGAGGGGTTGGATTGGTTGGCTCCTGCTGCTTAGTCTTTGCTAATTCCAGAGCCTGCCGGTGGGCCTCCCTCTGGCTCTCCATTTGTTTCTCTTGTAACTCCAATTGTCTTCTGTGGTCTGCCTCCTTGGCTCTGTGGTCCGCCTCTTTGGCTTTGAGGTCCGCCTCTTTGGCTTCCATCTCTCTTTTGTGGTTAGCCTCCTCCCTCTTTTGGGCTGCTTCTTCCCTCTTTTGGGCCGCTTCTTCCCTCTCTTTCTCTGCCTCCAGGATTAGTAATTTCACTCGAGCAAGCTCCAGTTGGTCACAGTTGTCAGTCATGTCTGTGGCTTCTGGTGCTGGCTGCACCTCTCTGCAGTCAGGAAACTGTCTGTGTTGCTTGACAGTCCCTAACCCTGCCTATCACTGACTAAAGGAAGAGAAATCAATCCCTTGTATTGCAAACTGTGGTCTGCGAATGTACTGCTTTGTACTGAGAAAGAGGAGGAAAAAAAAAATTCTCTGTCCCCCTCTCTCCCTGAGCTGCTGTACTCAGTAGCCCAGCTGAAAGGCTGCTGCTAACAATACCTGTGAGAAAAGTCTGGTCTATTTCCCTCAGGGATCTGTGTTCTCCTGCCTCCTGAGCATTTGAAAAGACCCAGGAAAAAAAAATCTGGCTTGAGGTTTCCTCTTTCCCCCCCCAAACCTGTTTTTCCCGCTGGACGGGAATCAGCTCTGACGAGCACTTCCCCCCACCTAGGGAATCCTGAGTGGTACCTCGTATCACAATGGACGAAAGCACCGCTCAGCAGGAGGGCTTTGTAACAGGAAGCCCTGCAAAAAACTGAAAATCCTTCTAACCCTGAAACTGCCTCAGAGTGCCTCTGGTAGAAAAGCCGTGCCTCTCTCGTGCCTCTCTCTCTGGGTCCGGAAGACCGCTGCCACCATGTCATAGGTCTCACCCCCACGTAGAGCTGTTGGGTTCCAATGTGGGGACCTGCACTGGTTTCCCTCTAAACTAAAATCCTAGTTTAGATCTAGTAAAAGCTGCCACCACTCAATCAGGTATGTGGATTGAGACACGGTCCTTCCCCAAAATCCTAGGGGATTCCAAGAGCCCCAAATCCATGGAGTTCTTACACCCAGGAGAAATAAACCATTCCCCCCTGCTTCCTCCCCCCTCCCTTTTCCTAGGTGAGACACCGGGATTTAACTACAGAGGGATGCCTCCCCCTCCCCTTTCCCTGAGAATCCACCCAAAGAAAGATCAACCAAGTCCTTAATAGAAAAGAATTTATTAAAGAATAAAAAGAAAAGTCACTGTCTCTGTAACCAAATTGGAACAATATACAGGGTCTAAACTTATCAATCTCTGGAGAGAAGTCCCCCTCCTTTCTTTCTCAGTAAAAGCAATCACAGTACAGACTTAAAGAAATTCTATAGCAAAACACAGAATTGCAAATACAGAAATAAAAGTATAAGAATACTAGTTCCTTGCTAATACTCACTAGCTTGAATAGAAGAATTTGTTGCAGAAACCTGGGAGGACTTGATTAAGATGTCTGGACTCTCTTAATTCCCAAGAGAGACTCTCTAAGAAACAAAGAACAGGAAAAAAAAAACCTCCACAGGGATTTGAAAATATCTTGTCCCTGATTGGTCCTCTGGTCAGGTGTCCACAGGTACTGCTTGTTAACCCTTTACAGGTAGACAAAAACCTTAACCCTTAACTAACTGTTTATGACAATGTCATTAAGGGCTGAGGGGCAGGGCTCTTTTATTTCCATGGTGACTCTATGAAATTGTAGAACTTTATTGTGGGCTGGATCCTTAGCTGCACCGTTCACGCTAAGACTGTGATTTCCAAATGTCACATGGATGAAAAAAACAAAACGCGAGTCTCTTTTGAAAGTCCCAGCAGTGCCCACATTTACCTGGTCGCTAGAGTGGGGATCATTCAGCTCCACCCACTGACACCCGCGGAGAGTCTGGGCGGTGATTTCCCAGTGTCCGTGGGGTGAAAACAATCCACCAGCCGCTTGGGAAAGTCCCGGCGGTGCCACATCCCCAGGCTCAGCGGAGTGGGGTTTGTTCAGGCGCTGGGTGATCTCTGCCCACAGCCCCGCCCGGACTCTGAATGGCCCATTTCCATATCCAGCCTCCAGCTCTGCGTGCCTCAGTCTCCCCGCTCTGACCCAGGGGCTGGGATAGTTCCCGGCCTCCCGGCGGCGCTGTGGGGAGAAAGGCGATAACCGCGTGTGAAGGGCCGAGACGCCCCGGTGATGGGCCCCACACGGGTTATAATGAACTAATCACCTTCCGCTGCGTTAATCCGCTAAACGTCCCAGTTTGCTGAAAGGGCCAGAGCCTCCCTGGTGTAAATCCGGAGTAACTCGAGTCTAGCGGAAGCAGCTGCGGTGACTTTACACCAGGGGAGGATTTGGCCCCATGAGAAATTCGCTCCATCCGTTGGGTCTGATGCGAACCCCAATGCGCTTGTCCCGTTTACACTGACAGACGCTGTCCTGTGAGTCTGACACCGAGACGGGCCCCGGGAGAGCCAACGTGCCGGGTCAGCGACGGGAGAGAGACTGAGAACAGGACTCACAGGATTGGGGTTCACAGATGAAGCGAGGGATCTCTGCACCCAGCGGGGCTCAGGGCAGGAAGGGGACACACGTTGCCCGGGAACGGAAGGGTTAAACTGCCGGGAGGTTTGTGTTACATTCACCCGGGTGCCGGGTCTCCTGTCCCAGCCCGGAGCGGTGTGTGTGTCACTGCTGCCCCCGCGCGGCTGCCGGGAGAAGCGCGATTCCGCAGCCTGGGTTTTTGTATGATCACAAACCGGTTTCGTGTCACTGTGTCTCCCGCACAGTAATAGCGGGCGGTGTCCTCGGGCTTCAGGCCGGTCATTTGCAGATACAGCTCACTCTTGGGATTATCCCGGGAGATGGTGAACCGGCCTTTCACTGAATCAGCGTAGTATGTAGAGGTGATTTGAATTTGGGCGACCCATTCTAGTCCCTTGCCAGGAGCCTGTCGGACCCAGTTCATGTAGTAATCGCTGAAGGTGAACCCGGAGGCTTTGCAGGAGAGGCGGAGAGAGTCTCCGGGCTTTTTCACATCCCCTCCGGACTCCACCAGCTGCACCTGGGACCGGACACCTGGGAATAAAGACAGGCCATTAATATCGGTATAAAAACAGCGGTAACAATATTCTTCTCACTCTGGCAGTTACTCAGAGGAGGAAAATACCTTCCAAAGCTGCTACAGCGAAAATTACAAGGAGCAAAAATCCCATTTTCCCGGGTGTTGGAGGGGAAAGTTCTCAGAGACTGGCTGGTCACTGCACAGACCCAGGGGCTGCGGATTGTGTCTCCGGGTGCAGCCTGGGCAGAGAGAGGCACAGATTTAAACAGGAAACTGTCTCTCTCATTTGCATGCCCCCGCTTTATAAAAGACACACACTCCTGCTGCCAGGCATCTGAGTGACTCGCCCTAGAGCTCCGGGTGCAGGAGTCAGACTGTCCCGTCCTGTGTCTGTGCAGCGCCGGTCACAGGGCTCTGGGGTCCTGCTGACACTTTCGGACCCCTGCCCTGGGAGGAATGAACAGGTTCATCAAATGACTGTATTTCCCCACACAGGAACCGAGGGCCTGGTTATTGTGAGGTGTTATTTGTGATTCAGGGGGGACTCAGCTCTGGAGCCCCGTTCCACGCATCGAGGGGCACAAGGGCCATGCAATGTCTGGTCACGGGGGTCAGTATCTGGGGAGGGGTCGTGTCCCAGGGATCCACTGGGCTGGGCCACCCGCTGGAGAGGGAAGATTCCCCATGGCGCGGGGGGGATTGGGGACGGAAGCCCCTTTCCCTTCCCGGCAGTGACCGGCTGCATTGAAATGATCCGTGACACTAGGAACGTGATCGGAGCAAGCCTGGCTCGTGCTTTGGGCCGGGTCAGGGGCCCGCCTGTGGGTGCAGGTGGGAGAAGCTGCGCGGGGGGGGGGGGGGAGTCTGAGGACAGAGTTAAGGTTTTGCAGTGGAGCCTCCCTGACATTAGTGGGCCGGGAGCGGCGAGTCTGGGAGATTTTCTGTAGCGGGGAGTCGTGGGAAGATCCAGGCTACAGTGAAGGAAGATGTTTCTGCTCGGCTGATATTTATATTCGTGTTTCTTTTCCTGTTCCCAGTCACAGGCCACTTCCCATTTACACTCTTGTAAACTCAGTGGGACTGAGAGAGGTATTATGGTCTATGTTTGTGCTGTGCCTAGGACTATGGGAGCCCAGACTGTAACTGGGAACATCAGAAGGGCCAGACTGGGTCAGACCAAGGGTCCATCCAGCCCAGTGTCCTGTCTCCGACAGTGGCCAGTGCCAGGTGCCCCAGGGGGAGTGAACAGACCAGGGGCTAGGACAGGGGTGGGCAAACTACAGCCAGGGCCGCACAGAGGATTCCAGGGCCTGGGGTCTTGGGCAGTGGGGGGCGATAAGTTGGCAGGGGAGGGTCCTTCCATTCCGGGACCCTCCCCAATGTGCCCCAAAGACCCACGGCGGGAAGCCCCCACCACCGAATTACCACCGAAACGGGACCCGCCGCCGAAGTGCAGCCCCCAGCATGGGTCTTCGGGGCACTTCAGTGGCGGGTCCCTGATGCCCAATTATCGCCGAAGATCCCGCTGCACTCCGGCGGTGGGTCCCTCTTTGGCGGTAATTCAGCGGCGGCATGGGTCCTTCTGTCCCGGAGAGGAAGGACCCCCCGCCAGCGAAGACCGGGAGCAAAGAAGCTCCGGGGGCCTGGGCACTGCGAGAGTTTTCCGGGGCCTCCAGAGCGAGTGAAGGACCCTGCTCCAGGGCCCCCAAAAAAATCTCTTGGGGGACCCTGCTGGGCCCGGGGCAAATTGCCCCACTTGCCCCCGTCTCTGGGCGGCCCTGCTGGGCAGTGATTTCCACATGTCAGTGGAGTGAAAAGAATCCAGGAGCCGCTTGGGAGTTTTTCGTGGGCCCTGGAGCAGGGTCCTTCACTCGCTCCAGAGGTCCTGGAAAACTCTCATGGGGCCTGGGTCCCCAGAGCTTCTTCTTCTCTGCGTCTACAGCGCCGGGCGGAAGGACCCTCTGCCTCCGAATTACTGCCGAAGCGGGACCCGCCGCCGAAGTGCAGCCTGGTCTTCGGTGGTAATTCGGTGGTGGGGGGGTCCTTCTGTTCTGGGACCCACCGCCAAAGGGCCCCGAAGACCAACGGCGGGGACCCCCCCCACCGCTGAATTACTGCCAAAGACCAGGCTGCACTTCGGTGGCGGGTCCCGCTTTGGCGGTAATTCGGCGGTGGGGGGTCCCCGCTGCAGGTCTTCGGGGCCCTTCGGTGGCGGGTCCCGGAGAGGAAGGACCCCCCACTGCTGAATTACCACCGAAGCAGGGGCTCCCCGCTGCCAAAGGCCCCTGGAATCCTCTGGGCGGCCCTGGGCTGGCAGCCAGAGGAAGGGGAGTGGCCAGGGGAAGGTCAGTCTCCAGGCTGAGGGCAGACTCCGGGTAGGAGAGGAGATTGTCAGGCCTGCCAGCTCTGTAAATAGTCTCACTGGTGGTGGGAGAACTTGTGTAAATAAAGCCAGGGGTGCTGCACAAAGAGAACCTCCCTGTGCTGTACTGGGGCCGCAGAGGGCCCCAGGAAGAGGGGTGGGCAGGGGGCCCTGTTACAAGGCCCATATCCAGGAGTGTTGCCAGCTTTTCTGCCGCCCTAGCCGGCGGAAGGTCCCACCCCAAAATGCTGCCCCCTCACAGAGGCGGCAGAAGGTCCTGCCTCCGAAATACTGCCACGGTCACTGCCCCCAAATTGTAGAGCTCTAGGCAACCACCTAGGTCGCCTAATAGGTTGCACCAGCCCTACCCATATCCCACCCACCTGGCACAGGCTTCAGTGTCAACAGAAGGGGGAAGGCAGGGGAATCAGGATTGTGCCCTTCTAAACTGCTGCGTGGGGTGAAGAGATTCCTCTGGCTAGGCGGGACACAGTACAGGCAGAGGCCCTTGTGTAAGGAGGGGCGACTATGTTTTTTGTGACCCCAAACACGGCAGTCAGGCGGCCTTCAGCGGCACGCCTGCGGGCGGTCTGGGGTCATGCAGATTTGGCGGCGTTTCTGGGGGTGATCTGCCCATCCCGAGGTTTTGGCTTACCCCCCACCGAATTGCTGCCAAAACCGTGGGACCAGTGGATCTCTCGCAGGCAGGCCACTGAAGGCCGCGTAACTCCCGCCCTCACAGCGACCAGCACGCTGCCCCCTGTGGCTTGCTGCCCCAGGCACACACTTGCTGCGCTGGTGCCTGGAGTCGCCCCTGTGTGTAAGGCCTCCACACGGGGTGAATTTCACCCACAGAGAATTATCCACGGGCTGAGGGGGGAGGTCACCTCTAGATTAGTGACCCCTCCCTTTCAGTCAATCATCTTCATCAGGGCTCAGCTTTGCCACTGACCTTCCCTTGGGGCTCAGCTTCTCCCTTCAATGGGAAAAGGAGGGAGCGTCGCACTGGAGACTGGCTGAGCAGAAAGCCCTGGTGAGTCAGTGGGGGCATTGCAGAGTGAGGGCGGATGCACCTGCTCTTTCTCTAAAATAGCCACTGGGCATCTGCTCCCTGCGCTCCCCACGGGCAGATGGAGTCAGCAAAACTTCTCTCTCCCCTGGCAGTTGTGTGAGATCTCCTAAAGGGGAAATACTTTGTCTCTCTCTCTTCTCATTGCTATGGAGCGAAAGCGCCACCCCCAGGAAATCCCTTCCCCGGTCTCTGCTGGGCGAGGTTTTTGTCAGATCCCAGACTGACTTCCCCTCACCGTATCTATCACACGGTAATACACAGCAGTGTCCTCAGGCTTCAGGCCGGTCATTTACAGGTAGAAGTTGGCGCTGTCCTTGGAGGCTGTGAATCGCCCCTGGATGGTGGGAGAATAATACTCGCTCTGCCCTGCTTTCCAGTAGCTGACCAGCCACTCCAGCCCCTTTCCCAGCTCCTGTCTGACCCAGTCCATATAATCGCCGGAGATAGCGAACCCGCTCACGGCGCATTTCAGCTGATTGGATTCTCTGGGCTTCTTCCTTTCTGGACCGGACTGGGTCAGAGCAACCTGTGACCGGGCCCCTGTGGGAAAGGGGAGGGAGAAAAGGGAACAGTGAGGGAACCAGTCACATGAAACATCTGTGACAGGTTGTATCACAGAAACTCCCTGGGGAGCTGCCCCCTGATGTTCCAAGACTACTTCTATCCCTGTTTTCCCTGCCAGCTCAGGACTCCAGCACCCTGTCTTGCTGAGCCAGACACTCCCGTCTGCTCCAACACAGACCCAGGGTCTGAATTACTTGCCCCAAAGTTGCAGGTTTACCTGACAGCAGCTCACAGAAGTGTTCCTGTCTTTAGCACTCAGATGCCCAACTCCCAATGGGGTCTAAACCCAAATAAATTCATTTTACCCTGTATAAAGCTTGTACAAGGTAAACTCACCAATTGTTCTCCCTCTATAACACAGATAGAGAGATATGCACAGCTGTTTGCCCCCCCCCCCAGGTATTAATACATACTCTGAATTAATTAGTAAGTAAAAAGTGATTTTATTAAATACAGAAAGTCGGATTTAAGTGGTTCCAAGTAGTAACAGACAGAACAAAGTAAGTCACCAAGTAAAATAAAATAAAATGCACAAATCTATGTCTAATCAAACTGAATAGAGATAATCTCACCCTCAGAGATGCTTCAGTAAGTTTTTTTTCTCAGACTGGACACCTTCCAGGCCTGGGCACGATTCTTTCCCCTGGTACAGCTCTTGTTCCAGCTCAAGCGGTAGCTAGGGGATTCTTCATGATGGCGCCTCTCCTCCCCTCTCTTCTGTTCCACCCCTTTATATATCTTTTGCATAAGGTGGGAACCCTTTGTCCCTCTGGGTTTCCACCCTCCCTCACTGGAAAAGCACCAGGTTAAAGATGGATTCCAGTTCAGGCAACATGATCACATGTTATTGCAAGACTTCATTACCCACCTGCCAGCACACACATATATACAAGAAGACTCACAGGTAAAACACACCCATCTGCAGACAATGGTCCTAGTTAATGGGAGTCATCAAGATATCAAACCACCATTAATGTCCCACACTTTGCATAATTACAATAGGCCCTCAGAATTATATTTCATGTTTCTAGTTTTAAATACAAGAGTGGTACATTTATACAAATAGGATGATCACACTCAGAAGATTATAAGTTTTGTAAGATACCTTACAAGAGACCTTTTGCATGAAGCATATTCCAGTTACATTATATTCACTTATTACATTTTTATAAAACCATTTAGACTGCACAACTTCACAACATCCTTTCATGTATTTATACCTGCTCCTGTCTTTTTTACTCCATGTATCTGATGAACTAGGTTCTAGCCCACAAAAGCTTATGCCCAAATAAATTTGTTAGTATCTAAGGTGACACAAGGACTTCTCGTTATTCCTCATCAGTGAACAAGAGACGAATATCAATAAAAGCAGGTTACAAAATACCTTTTTAGATCATTGCAGAAAACCAGGAATTGTTGCCCCCTTCCCCAGTGCATGTATAGGGAGAAAATACCTTCCAGAGCTGCCCCAAGGAAAAGTAAATGGAGCCAAAGTCTCATTTTCCCTGTTGTTGGAGGGGAAAGTCCTCAGTGGAGTGTCTGGTAACTGCACAGACCCAGGGGGCTGCAGTTTGTCTTTCCGGGTGCTGCTGGGACAGAGACAGATTTAAACAGGTGTGGTGCTCTGCTCTGTTCAATGTTGATATCACTCGGCTGCGTGCGTGTTGTTCCCTCCGTGTGCTGCCCCAGCTCTGCGCAGATCGCTGACACAGCAGACCCCGAGAGAACCCCCAATGACCACAGACTCTAGTAAGGTACGAAGGCACGTCGGCCAGGTTTATTGTCGAAGAGAAATACACTCTCCAGCTCCCGGGCAAATGAAGTCCAAGGTGCTGCTAAGGTGCAGCTAACCAGTACATATGTACCCCCTGGCAATTTTGTGGCTGCTTTTCTTTTGAAAATATTCACCAGTTGTTTTCCCCCAAAAGTTCCAGGGAGAACTGGTGAGTCAAAGGGCACCTGCAGTTTCTATGCATGTACGAGCAGTTGGGGGAAGTACGCAGTTGAAAAGTGACATTTTCCAATCAGGGACGGCTCCAAGCACCAGCACGCCAAGCGCGTTGTTGGGGCAGCAAGCTGTGGGGGGCGCTCTGCCGGTCGCCACGGGGCAGCAGGCAGGTTTGCCTTTGCCGGCAGTCTGCGGAGGGTCCGCTGGTCCCTGGCTTCGGTGGACCTCCCACAGGTGGGCCGCCAAATCCGCAGGACCAGGGACCTCCCGCAGGCAAGCCGCCGAAGTCAGCCTGCCTGCCGTGCTTGGGGCAGCAAAATACCTAGAGCCACCCCTGACTGCAAGATATGGTAGAGACCATACCCCTTACCTAGGACCCGTCTTTGGGTGGGAGTAAACCTTTAGGGTCACAGGCAGTATAGTTATCGTGTCACTTTTGCCTATTTACTTTACTTTACTTTACTTTACTTACCAGTGTTTGGGAGTCCTCTGTAGCATACCCAGTTTACTTACCTCGTTGAACTGTTGTTTGTCTAATAAACGTTTTACTCCTGCACTCTCTTGTTGGGTTTTATTCTGGGCAATCTTAAACCCCGATGATAGAAGCAGGTAGGGAGACGAATCTCTCGACTGGTCTCCAACCATCCTAAAACCTAAAACCAGTCAACACTAGGGGCTGTAAGAAAACAGGTTGCAAAGATGGTCCCTCCCGCAAAGAGCCCCACTCTCAGCGTAGGACAAGATACAACAGCGTGAGCTAGGTAGGCAGAAAGGGGACAGTGACATAAGACGATATTATCTCATCTGCTAGATATTTTGTCAGCAAGAAAAGAAGATATGAATGAGCCCGAGTCTTTAAAATAAATGTTGTAGTTGTTATTAGTACTAATGACTGGTTCTCTAGTAGTATCTAGAAGTCCCAAACATACAGTTAGGGAGACACCCCACTCCAAGGATCTCAGTCTATACAGACACAGAGTAGGAGGGGAAACAGAGGCACAGAGCAGGAAAATGACTTGTCAAAACTCACCCAGGAGGTCAGTGGCAGAAGGGAACCCAGGTGTCCTGAGGCCCAGTGCACTGCCCTGTCTACGAGGCAACGCTGCCGCTTCATTTTGTCTGTTAAAGTAGTTTCCCTTCTCCTGCCTGTGTTCTCCGCAGCCCAGTATTTGTTTTTCTATTGACTCGTTCGGGGGACACTAGTGAACTTGGTTTCGTTTTTCAGAATCCGCTTCCCCTTTTTGTGCCAGTCCCGCTCTGCTCTGTGTCACTGTGTAGCTCCTGGCGCAGTAATAGGTGCCGGTGTCTGCAGCTGTCAGCGAGCGGAGCTGCAGGGAGAACTGGTTCTTGGAGGAATCTGCACTGAGGGTTGCGCGGCTCTGGAAAGACGGGCCGTAGTATATGCGCCAGTTGGAGCTGTACCAGTCGATCTGTCCCACCCACTCCAGCCCTTTCTCGGGAGCCTGTCGGACCCATTCCCAGTAATTACTAGTGACCGAGTCACCGGTGATAGAGCAGGTCAGTGCGAGAGGCTCTCCGGGCTTCACCACGCTTGGGCCGGACTGGACCAGCTGCACTTGGGACAGGACACCTGAGGGGAAAGTAAAACATTGCATCAATTACCCGAATCCTCCCCCATCGCGGTGCATTGACCTTCCCCTGCCGC
This sequence comes from Mauremys mutica, assembly GCF_020497125.1. Lineage (NCBI taxonomy): Eukaryota > Metazoa > Chordata > Testudines > Geoemydidae > Mauremys > Mauremys mutica. The sequence continues at coordinate 50,149,463 of NC_059084.1, forward strand.
AGTGACTTACATCCCGGGGCAGCCAGCAGGGAAAGGACAAGCACCAGAAACGCCATTATTTGCAATCAAGGACAAAAATGCGCCCAGCCGGCAGGACTGGGCAGTTCAGTGCCGGAGCGGGACTGCGGCTCCTAGAACCGGGGGGTTGTATTTAAACAGGAACCGGGATTTGCATGCGGGTTTCACTCAGCGAGGATAAAAGGGGTGACAGAGGGAGGCTCGGACTAAAAGGGGACATGTCCCCAGACACGAAGGGGGAGAATTGAGCTGTGCTCCAGGATTGAAATCTCAGCTTGTCTCCATCGGCAGAGAATCAGCCACGGTGCATATGTACAGAGGACCATTGTCATGGCCAGATGGGATCAGACCCAAGTTCCATCTAGTGCAATCTCATCTCTCTGACAATGGCCAGCCACAGATGGTTCAGAGGAAAGTGTAAGAAACTCTGCAGTGGGCAGATGTGGGGTAACCTCCCTTCCACATTAGATCTCATCCTGATTTCCAATAGGGAAAGTTTGGCTTAGACCCTGAAGCACCCAGTTTAACATCCCTTTCAAATACATGTTGCGATGACTTATGATAACTCTGGATATCACTGATATCCGTATAAATCTCCTGTTGTCAGGGTTCTTGCCCCACTCTGAACTCTGGGGTACAGATGGGGACCCGCATGAAAGACCCTCCCTAAGCTTATTTCTACTATCTTCGGTTAAAAACTTTCCCAAGGCACAAATCCTTCCTTGTCCTTGGATGAGTAGGGCTGCTACCACCAAGTGAGTTAGACGAAGATTCAAGAAAAGGACCACTTGGAGTTTCTGTTTCCCCCAAATATTCCCCAAACCCCTTCACCCCCTTTCCTGGCGAGGCTTGAGAGTAACCAAGGTGAGCACCGACCAGCCCCTTGGGTTTCTAGGACACTAAAAACCAATCAGGTTCATAACAGCAGAACTTTATTATAAAGAAAAAGTAAAAGAAGCACCTCTGTGAAATCAGGATGGAAGGTAATTTTACAGGGCAGTCAGAGTCAAAACAGCGGATTCCCCTCTGGTCAAACCTTTAAAGTTACAAAAACAGGGATAAACCTCCCGCTTAGCACAGGGAACATTCACAAGCTAAAACAAAGATACCCTAAGGCAGGGTTTCTCACACAGGGGTGGCCACTTGTGTAGGGAAAGCCCCTGACGGGCAGGCAGGTGTTTACCTGCCAGATCCGCAGGTCCCGCCGATTGCGGCGGTTGGCTGCTCCGGCCAATGGGGGCTGCTGGAAGTGGCGCAGGACCAGGGACTTACTGGCCGCCACTTCCAGATGCTCCTATTGGCCGAGAGCAGCGATCCGCGGCCAGCGGGATCCTCGATGGGCTGGACCTGGGGACGGGGCAGGTAAATACACCAGCCCGCCGGCCAGGGGCTTTCCCTGCACAAGCGGTGACCCCTGTTTGAGAAACCCTGGGCTAATGCATTTCCTTGCTATTACTTACTATGTTTTTACGTTTAGACGTATCATTCAGTAGGAGCTGGATTACTTGCTTGGTCAATCTCTCTTTGTCCACTGAGAGAACAACAACGACCCAAACAAAAACCTTCCCCCACAGATTTGAAAGTATCTTCTCCCCTTATTGGTCCTTTTGTCAGGTGCCAGCCAGGTTATCGGATCTTCTTAACCCCTTACAGGTAAAGGAGGGATTTTATGCTACCCGTAGCTCTGTGTTTATGACACTTGTCTTTCCAGGTCACAGTTTGTGACAGGAGCCTGCCTCTCATCCCGTGAAAGCCAGAGATGAACGATAACACTGTGGTTAAACCACTGAACTGGAAATGGAAAGAGCAGAATTCCTGCCCTTACTCTGGCACGCTGCCTGTTTGGGCAAATCATTTAATCACTCCCTGCCTCAGTTTCACCACCTCCAACATGGTGGATAATGATACTTTGCTACCTCTCAAGGAGGGTGTTGTGAGAATAAAATGTATTTGGGGTGTGAGGTGTTCAGATATTGTGCAAATGAGAGTCGAATAATAATAATAATTAATAATACAAGAAGGAGGAGGAGGAGGAGGAGCAGACAGAAGGTGGTCAATAGAGAGACGAAGAAAGGTGAGGTAGCTCGGCCATTACAGACTATGTGTACGGGCTGCCGTGTGAGATTTTGTAGCGTCTCAAAGCGAACAGTGTCACACACTGTTAATGTAAACTACTGTTTGCTTAAGTATTACGGTCCTATTGGTTTCAATCAGTTTAGCTGGAGTCTCTGAGACTGAAAACGAAACGCACATTCCCCATTTCCTTGTGATTTTTCTTTCGGAACATGGAGCTGCACATCAGGCCCTGAGATAAGGGTTAAGCAGGCGGAAGTCTGGTCACTGCTCTTCAATGTGCCCCCAGTGGTGGTCTCGTCAAAGGGGGCAGCACCTGGGCCAGGATACTGCAGGTGAGGTTCTCGCAGAGCAGGCTGTTTGCGGGAGAGGGAGGAGAGCTGGAGCGCCCCTGAAAAAATACATCATTCTCTGGATGTAAATAGCTAAATATTGTTCAGTTTTCTGCGAAATTAACGACAGAAAGAAAACAACATCAGTGTAATTGATTTCTTCCTTTGTCTCGTTATCGAGATTTACAGCCCTCAACCGCCCCCAAGGGCTGAATACGTTGTTTTCAATCTACAGCGGTAGCTTTTTGCCCGACTGTAAATTCATTTCCCCGCACTGTGTGTCTGGCACAGTGTGACGATGCGGTTCTGGCAGGACCCAACTGAGAGTGCCAAATCAGGACCAATTGCTTAAACAGGGCAGTCACAGCCCTAGGCTGGGGTTTTTCCACCTCTAAGGCAAACCAAACCAGCCAGACAAAAAGGACTTCGGTCTCACCCCACTGGCTAACCACAAGTCACACAAGCAATTTCCTTAGACACTCCAGTCTCCCAGTATCACCACCAGTGCACTCATCCTGGGGATGAATGATTATGAAAACCAACACCCCAATAAAAGAAAAAGGTTCTCTCGATCCCAAAGGACCAAGCCCCAGACCCAGGTCAATATACACATCAGATCTTACCCACAAATCACGCTGTTGCCAATCCTTTAGAATCTAAAATCTAAAGGTTTATTCGTAAAGGGAAAAAGGTAGAGATGAGAGGTAGAATTGGTTAAATGGAATCAATTACATACAGCAATGGCAAAGTTCTTAGTTCAGGCTTGCAGCAGTGATGGCATAAACTGCAGGTTCAAATCAAGTCTCTGGAACATCCCCCGCTGGGATGGGTCATTCAGTCCTTTGTGCAGAGCTTCAGGTTGTAGCAAAGTCCCTCCAGAGGTAAGAAGCAGGATTGAAGACAAGATGGAGATTAAGCATCAGCCTTATATAGGCTTTTCCAGGTGTAAGAATCTCTTTGTCCTTACTGTGGAAAATTCCAGCAAAATGGAGTCTGCAGTCACATGGACAAGTCTCTGCATACCTTGCTGAGTCACAAGGCGTGTCTGCCTTCTCTCCATGGGTCAATTGTGTAGCTGATGGTCCTTAATGGGCCATCAAGCAGGCTAGGCAGAGCTAACACCAGCTTGTCTGGGATGCTTTCCCCAGAAGCACAGCACCAACTTGAAATACAGACAGCATAGAGCCAACATTCATAAGTTCAACTAAAAATGATACATGCACACAGACAGCATAATCATAACCAGCAAACCATAACCTGGTCTAAGACACCTCATATGACCCCCTTTACATCAGATTTGGTGCAACTACAGGACGTTGGTTGCAACCCATGTTCTATATGGTCCCAATTTATATCAATAACGTCACACACAGTGATACCGGGCGGTGTCCTCGGGCTTCAGGCCGGTCATTTGCAAATACACCGTGTTGACGGAATTGTCCCGGGAAATGTTGAATCGCCCTTGAACTGCCGGAGAGTACCATTGGCTCGATCCGGTCGGTTTGCTGACCTCAGCCACCCACTCCAGTCCCTTCCCGGGAGCCTGGCGGACCCAGTGCATGCTGTGGTTGCTGAAGGTGAACCTGGAGGCTTTGCAGGAGAGGCGGAGAGAGTCTCCGGGCTTTTTCACATCCCCTCCAGACTCCTCCAGCTGCACCTGGGTCCAGATACCTGGCAATAAAGACAATAATCATATAAACGCTAGTTTCAAATATTCAAACATTCCTCTACGTCTCCAGTGCAACAGAGAGAGAGAAAAATACCTTCCAAAGCTGCTACAATGAAAACTAAATGGAGCCAAAGCGTCATTTTTCCCGGGGCTGGAGAAGAAAGTTCTCAGGGACTGGCTGGTCACTGCACAGACCCAGGGGCTGCGGATTGTGTCTCCGGGTGCAGCCTGGGCAGAGAGAGGGACAGATTTAAACAAGAAGGTGCCACCCCCCGTCTCCGCTTTGCATATCTCGCTCATTATAAGGGACACAAACTCCTCTCCTCAGAGATGCAAACTGCTAGCGCGCTGGCTCAGAGCGGGGTGGGGGTCAGACGCTCCTTATGCTGTCGTATATGGAAGAAACTAACATCTTCCTTGAATAACCGGAATTCTTCACCCGGGAATTTGGGGCCCCCTGTGAAATCTATTCTAGTCAACTAAGAGATGGTGGGGGATTCCGCTCGGAAGCCCCCACTCCCCGTGCACCCTGGGGCGGTGGCTCTGTGCGGTCAGTGATGGGGTCAGGTCTGAGGTTTTCACTGGTTTGGGGGACACCCGCTGGAGGGCGAAGATTCCCCGCGGCGCTGGGGCAAAGTGTCCCCTTCCCTTTCCCAGCCGGGGCCCGCTCCGCGGACATGCGCAGTGACTGGGGGCCAGGTCCCCAGCAGGAGGAGTGCCTAGTGTACGGAGCAGGGCGGTGCTGCAGTCGGTCGCTGGAGATGGGAGAAGTGCTCGGAGGAAAGTCTCAGGCCAGAGTTCAGAGCTGGATGCGCAGCGCCAGGGCGGTGAATGTGCTGAGGGCAGAATGTCTCCGGGGTGAGCACTGAGTGTCACTGAGAGCGGAGAATGTCAGGGGGGTTTAGAAAAGCCTGGGGGGGGGAGTCTTCAGCCGTGACTCCTCATTGCCCGGCTTTTCGGGGTTCGGGCTGATGGTGGGAATTTGCAGCTTAGAGGCCGGCCGGTGCAGTGCCTCGGTATGATGGGGATAACGGCGATGGGCCGGTTCAGGAGTGGGTCTCGCGTGGGTTGAGCCGAAGTGTAATTCCAAAACCGGATCCTGGAGTTTGTCTGTGGGGAGGGGCTGCGGGTTTTTGTTGGTTTATTTGTTTGTTTCCAGTTTTCTTTTTAGGAGGTGCCAAAATTCCTGTGCTTTACATATTGCGGGGAGGGGGATGCGTGGGGGCTGTAGCACATTCACATGCAGGGCTGCCCAGAGGGGGGGCAAGTGGGGCAATTTGCCCCAGCCCCGCAGGGGCCCCCACCAGAGCTTTTTGGGACCCCTGGAGCGGGGTGCTTCATTGGCTCCGGGGGCCCCAGAAAACTCTCGCGGGGCCGGGGCCCCGGAGCTTCTTCCGCTCGGGGTCTTTGGCAGCGGGGGTGCTTCCCCTCCAGGGCGAAAGGACTCCCCACCACCGAATTACTGTCGAAGCGGGACCTGCTGCCGAAGTGCCGGATCTTCTGCTGTAATTCGGCAATGGGTGTCCAAGCTGGGGGTCTTTGGGGCACTTCGGTGGCACCAGAGTAGAAGGACCCCCCGCACCGCCGAATTACCGCCGAAGGGGGCTTCCCGCCGCCGAAGACCCCAGGCCCCCCTGAATCCTCTGGGTGGCCTTGGCACAGAGATATCGTTCTGGTTCAAACAGGGAGGAGTTAGAGCTTCAAGCTGGAGCACTGAGCAATTCTGGGAAGGAGACAAACTCCCACCCTGTCAGAGTGAGAAGAATCTAAGGAGGAGGGCGGATAATGAGAAATCTTCCCCTTTTGAGCAGGTGAGTTAATAATTGCCAATTATTGGGCTGCTTCCTATACAATAGTGGGTGCTGACCCCTCTGGGAGACAGAAGGTTGAGCTAGGTGGGCCCTTGGGAGAGTGTTGGGGCTGGCAATTCTTAGGGTCCCAGGTTAGGTCCATCAATGGCTATTAGCCAGGATGGGCTGGGATGGTGTCTCTAGCCTCTGTTTGCCAGAAGCTTGGAATGGGCGACAGAGGATGGATCACGGTTCTGTTGATTCCTTCAGAAGTACCTGATATTGGCCACTGTTGGAAGGCAGGATACTAGGCTAGATAGACCTTTGGTCTGACCCAGTATGGAGGTTCTCATGTTCTTATTCCTGGGGCCTTTCCCTTCATTTCTTAGGGGCACCAGAGACAAAATGCAGCAGCCAGGACTCCTGGGTTCCACTCCCAGCCTTGGGAGCTCTGATGCAATGGTTGCCTTTCAGTGCTAAGGGGTTAGATTCTGCAGTGCTTGTAACGCAAGGCAGAAGCAGTGTTGGCAGCTGCTCCTCCCTGGGGCTCATAAACCCAGACTGGTTCTCCGCAAGGTTAGTTTTAGTGCAGGCTTTAATAGGATTTTCCTCACAGTGTGTATCTGACACAGTAATACACGGAGGTGTCTGCGGGCTGCAGGCCGGTCAGTTGGAGGGACACGTGGCCTTTGGAGGTGTCTCTGGTGATGGGCAGTCGACTTTTGAGACCATTGCTATAAGCAGTGCCCCCATCAGCCCAGATACCTCCCATCCAGTCCAACCCTCTCCCCGCTGGCTGGCGAGCCCAGTGCACCCCTAGGTAGTGAGAGAGAATCCGGACACGGTGCAGGTCAGTGTGAGGGTCTCCCCAGGCTTCTTCACTCCCCCACCGGACTCCACCAGGCGGACCTGGGAATAGACACCTGCAGAGATAAAGGGGGAATATTGCAGTGATTCCCGGAGGCGCAGTTATTAGGGAACACGCGGTACCGGGCGCGGAGCGGCAGCGCAGATCCCGCCCGTACCCGCGGGGAGCAGCAGGAGGAAGGCGATGGCCAGGCTGGGGGTCACGTCTGCGGCTGGCGGCTCGGTCCCCAGGCGGGATGGGAAGCTGAAGCCCGGCGCTGGCTCTGAGCGGGGTGAGCGGCCGGGACTGGGCTATGAACAGGGCCCCGGGGAGCTCATTTGCATGGGCCGGGGGGTGGGGACAATATAACGGGGGGACCCAGGAGGAGTGTGACACTGTAGCTCATTGTGAAATCTAATACAGGTGGGTTAGAGAGTCCGACCTTAGCAGCAAATCTTCCCTTAAGGTCATGATTTTACCCTTATTTCATGTGTAAAACAACTGTATGGAAACAGTTGTGTTATCTATCTATCTATCTATCCCTGTACATATCCTCTATCTATCTATCTATCTATCTGTGGATTTTTGCCTCTCTTCCCCCCGCCCTCTTCAATGTTGGTGTCAGTGTTATCAACTGGGAGCAAGTTACATTATTGATCCGTTCTGTTCTCAGGGTAACCTGGTCACTGAGTGTGGAAACAGATTTTGAAATGGTGATTTGGAATATTTCTGGTGTTTTTTTGCTACTGTGGAAGCAGAGAAAAGGATAAAGGGAATTTGAATGCAGATATCTTAAATTTTAGGAATAAAGTAAGAGTCAGACTAACACTAGCTTTAATAACATGAGATTTCAGGCAGGGCCTGGGCAAGTAGACAGCAAGTGGAACAAAAAACTCTAAGAGATACTGTTTTTTGTCCTTGTGTTAGATAAGAATGGAATGTAGATTGTGGCAGAAATTCATGAGAAAAAGGGAGATATCAGGAAAGAATATGTATAAACAAGATGCGGTTGTTGATCATTACTGTCTGCAGGAAAAGGTGTAAATGCTTGTCCTAACTGTTTATCTAATAGAGACCTGGCTGGGACGGGGAACCCCACCTGTGTGTACTCTCCCCTTGCAAGTGTCAGGAAAATAAACTGTCGTGGACTTGTTGCAACCAACCTGCGAGTGAAGACTCTGTTTTCTTCCATACTACATTGCTGGAAATAGTTTTGGAGTCACTGTGGCTTGGTCAGAGGAGAAGAGTCAGAGCTCTGGAAATGGGATAAAAACCATCCCTGTGCAGAAGGGCAGCAGAAGGCTCCGCCAGTGGATAAATCCTACAGGAGGCTTAGGTGGGGCTCGGGAGCTGGAGAGGACCTTCGGCTGACTCCTGTGAAAAGGGTGAATTTCACCCAGAGAATTATCATCCTCAGTACAAAAGCGATAGATGATCACTGACCACCCCCACCCCCACCCCCCACCTTCCAGTCACTGGGGGGATCCACAGAGTGAGGGCGGATGCACCTGTTCTTTCCTCCTGCTCCGTGAAATACACCCTGGGCATCCGCTCCCTGCGCTCCCCAGGGGAATGGGGTCAGCAGAACCTCTGTCTCCTGTCTCTAGCCATTTCGCTGCCCCAAGCACGGTGACATGCCGTGGGGGGCACTCTGCTGGTCGCCGGTCCCGCGGCTCCAGTGGACCTCCCACAGACGTGCCTACGGAGCATCCGCTGGTCCCGCAGCTTCAGTGGAGCAACCACAGGCACACCTGTGGGAGGTCCACTGGAGCCGCCTGCCGCCCTGCCGGCGACCGGTAGAGCGCCCCCCGTGGCATGCCACCCCAAGCATGGGCTTGGCGTGCTGGCGCCTGGAGCCGCCCCTGGTGGCAGGGGAAGCACTGGAAGGGGGAGGGGCAGGAACACAGCACGCTCAGGGAAGAAGTGGGGGAGGGGGGAGCTTGGCTGCTGGTGGGTGCGGGAGGAGCCCGCCCTGCACCAGGAGCCCCAGGAGCTGGCAGGACCAAGCTTCTGCCCCTGCAGGAGAGAGCAGTGGGTGGGGGGGAGAGAAGAGCTGGCGGGGCCTTACTGCAGCCCAAGCAGGGTGGGACAGGCCAGTGCCCCTTTGGAGTCTGGGCCCAGTGCCATGGCACCAGTGGTACCTGGTAAACCTTGTACTGGTCAGTGGCTGGGGAGGGGTCGGGTCACAGGGTTGCACTGGGCTGGGACACTCACTGGAGAGTTAAGTCTCCCTGGGCTGGGAAGTGCGATGTGTCTGGGAGTCTTTCCATAGGTGAGGATGCAGGCAGCTCTGAAGTTATTACTGGCTTTGGAATGTATCTGCCAAGATGGGATGGATCTAAGTAGTGAGGCTGGTGGATAATTTTTGCTACTATATTGAATTCTAAAAAGAAGAGGACAAGAAGTGTTTGTTAAGGCTACTGAAAAATTACACAGACTTGATTATTAAAAATCTACAATAACAACTTCTAGATTCTATGTAGCTTTTACAGATCTCGGTCCTATAAAACACCAACAGTTGAGTGGAGTGAGGCACTACCAGCAATGAGGCTGCCATGTGCTCAGGATAGAATAGAGAATTTGAACACAGAATGGGAATATCATAGGACGAGTGAATGAAGATTTGACTTCAACTTCTTTTTTTATCATCACTAGTGGCTTGAGCTGATCTTTATGCCATATTTCCTGGGATGAAAGAAGTAGGAATTCATCTCTTGCTACTCCCAGTCACAACACCTACAGGTGAGGCTTCTTTTTCATCACTGAATAGAATTTTGTGTTCGGAAAGAAGTCGCCTTCTGCCTGGTGATGTGAATGAACTAATGAGCATATCAACTGAGGGAATGGAAGTACCAGACACACGAGCAGCCACCAAAGATGAACGCACTGCATTCAACAAGTTCATTAAAAGAGTTGTGCAAAATTATAACAAGAAATGAAGAAGGATGTAGACGTCACACTTCATAGAAGGCTTGAGTAGCCAACTTTAATTTGTGTGATGATTTTAAAACACCAGTTAAATCTAATAAAATGGTCATGAAACTTTTTCAGTTCTTACTATGGTGTCGTACAGCCCAACTTCACCCTCAAGGACCCACCCCACCATTGGCTCTGACCCTCCCTGTAAATTCAAACCCTCCCTCCCAAATTTCAATTACTGGGAAAACATTGATAATGTCATCAAGGGCTGAGGGGCGGGGTCTGTTAGCTCCATGGTGACTCCATGAAATTGTGGAACTTTATTGTGGGCTGGATTCTTAGTTGCACCGTTCACGCTAAGACTGTGATTTCCAAATGTCACATGGATGAAAAAACAAAACAAAACGTGAGTCTCTTTTGAAAGTCCCAGCAGTGCCCACATTTACCTGCTCGCTGGAGTGGGGCTCATTCAGCTCCACCCACTGACACCAGCGGAGAGTCTGGGCGGTGATTTCCCAATGTCCGTGGGGTGAAAACAATCCACCAGCCGCTTGGGAAAGTCCCGGCGGTGCCACATCCCCAGGCTCAGCGGAGTGGGGTTTGTTCAGGCGCTGGGTGATCTCTGCCCACAGCCCCGACCGGACTCTGAATGGCCCATTTCCATATCCAGCCTCCAGCTCTCCGTGCCTCAGTCTCCCCGCTCTGACCCAGGGGCTGGGATAGTTCCCGGCCTCCCGGCAGCGCTGTCGGGAGAAAGGCGATAACCGCGTGTGAAGGGACGAGATGCCGCAGTGAGGGGCCCCCACACGGGTTATAATGAACTAATCACCTTCTGCTGCGTTAATCCACTAAACATCCCAGTTTGCTGAAAAGGCCAGAGCCTCCCTGGTGTAAATCCGGAGTAACTCGAGTCTAGCGGAATCAGCTGCGGTGACTTTACACGAGCGGAGGATTTGGCCCTAGGAGCAATTCGCTCCATCGGTTGGGTCTGATGCGAACCCCAATGCGCTTGTCCCGTTTACACTGACAGACGCTGCCCTGTGAGTGTGACACCGAGACGGGCCCCGGGGGAGCCAACGTGCCAGGTCTGCCAGGGGAGAGCGACTCAGAACAGGACTCACTCCGGATTGGGGTTCACAGATGAAGCGGGGATCTCTGCACCCAGCGGGGCTCTGGGCAGGAAGGGGAGACACGTTGCCCGGGAACAGAAGGGTTAAAACTGCGGGGAGGTTTGTGCAGGGGCGGCTCTACGAATTTGGCCGCCCCAAGCAGTCATGCGCGGGAGGTGTCCCGAACCCGGGAGATCCATTCGAGCCGCGGGCCAAGCGCCCGCTCCGCAGTCATGACTGCGGGAGGTCCGCCGCCCCGCCTGCCGCCCCTGCCCGCAAATGCCGCCCCACGCGCGTGCTTGCCGGGCTGGGGTCTGGAGCCGGCCCTGGGTTTCTGTTACTTTCACCCGGGTGCCGGGTCTCCTGTCCCAGCCCGGAGCGGTGTGTGTGTCACTGCTGCCCCCGCCCGGCTGCCGGGAGAAGGGCGATTCCGCAGCTTGGGTTTTTGTATGATCACAAACCGGTTTCGTTTCACTGTGTATCTCTCGCACAGTAATAGCGGGCGGTGTCCTCGGGCTTCAGGCCGGTCATTTGCAGATACAGCTCACTCTTGGGATTATCCCTGGAGATGGTGAATCGGCCTTTCACTGAATCAGGGTAATATGTACTACTCCCACCCGTGTTTATAGCAGCGACCCATTCAAGTCCCTTCCCGGGAGCCTGGCGGACCCAGTCCATCCAGTAGTTGCTGAAGGTGAACCCGGAGGCTTTGCAGGAGAGGCGGAGAGAGTCTCCGGGCTTTTTCACATCCCCTCCGGACTCCACCAGCTGCACCTGGGACCGGACACCTGGGAATAAAGACAGGCCATTAATATCGGTATAAAAACAGCGGTAACACAATATTCTTCTAACTCTGCCAGTTATTCAGAGGAGGAAAATACCTTCCAAAGCTGCTAGAGCCAAAATTAAAAGGAGCAAAGATCCCATTTTCCCGGGTGCTGGAGGGGAAAGTTCTCAGGGACTGGCTGGTCACTGCACAGACCCAGGGGCTTCGGATTGTGTCTCCGGGTGCAGCCTGGGCAGAGAGAGGTTCAGATTTAAACAGGAAACTGTCTCCCTCATTTGCATGCCCCCGCTTTATAAAAGACACACACTCCTGCTGCCAGGGATCTGAGTGACTCGCCCCAGCGCTCCGGGTGCAGGAGACAGACTGTCCCGGGCTGTGTGTCTGTGCAGCGCCGGGCACAGGGTCTGGGGTCCTCCTGATACTTTTGGACCCCTGGCAGGAATGACCAGCTCCCTGCAGTGACTGTATTTCCTCAACCAGGAACTTAGGGGCTATTTATTGTAAAGTGATATGGGGAGGGGAGGGGAGACGAGACTCCGCCCTGGAGCCCCGTTCCATGCGCAGAGGGGCCGTGTAACGTCCGGTCAGTGGGGCCCGTATCTGGCGAGGCTTCAGGCAGCACTGAAGGGAGATTGTTATTCACGATGGATATTTATATTCGTGTCCACACTTCTGTTCCCATTCACACTCCACTTCCCATTTACACGGGGATTCAGTAAAATAAAACGGAGCACAAATCAGTGCCTTTGTGTTGGCTATTGCGGTTGATTCCTGTTCCCCCCCTTAAATGGGGCCATTTTAAGAGCCAAACACGATGTTAACCCGCTGTCGGTTTTGGTGATGGGCTTTGTCACTCTGGTCTAGTCTCTCACACAGTGACACCGGGCGGTGTGTTCCGCTCTCCTGCTGCTCCTTTGTAAATACAGAGGGCTGCTGGGACTGTCTCAGGAGACAACGAACCGCCCTTTCACTGAATCGGTGCAATGAGAACAATTTCGTGTGTCCTGCGCCCTGGAGACCCGCTGCAGACGCTTCCCAGGAACCTGACGGACCCAGCGCTGAAGTGGAACCCGGAGACTTTAGAAGAGGCGAAGTCAAAGGGCGCCTGCAAGTTCCATGTACAAACGAGCCGTGTATGTAGGTGCAGAGCTGAAAAAAGGATGTTTTCCAACCCCCAAAGCCCCTCTTCAGTCTCCTCCCCAAGGCTGTGCTGTTTTCTCATTGCTCCCCCTGGTGAGGAATGGAGAAGGGGACTCTGCAGCCCCCCCCCCTCACTGACCTTCCTTTTGTATTATAATTTAAAGCAGAAAATAAATATTTGGGGGGTTATTTATTCTTTTAATCCAAGATTATTTTGCTCCTATGAAAATGTCCCTTGTGCCAGAAACAGCCAGGTTTTGCTGAACAATTATTCAACTAACCAGAAAAACAAACAAACCAAAAAGAAAAACAAAACAAACAAACTTGGTGGGTTCTAGTGCCAAAAGCTGAGAGATCACTGCCCTTCTGCTTGACTGTATCTCTGAGAGTGGGGGAAGAAAGCGGAATCCCAGGATGCTGAAGTAAAGAGGGTGCTAGACTGAAACCCAATTAATCAAGTTGAGGATTTATGACCTGTATTATGCAGGTGATCAGACTAGAGAATCATACTAATCCTTTCCAGTCTTTAATTCTATGAATCTGTAACTGTCCTGGAGGTTGTTTTCCTTTTTACTTTGGGGTCTGATAAGGGTCACATTCAAATATGACCATAAGAACATAAGAATGGCCATTTTGTCTCAGACCAAAGGTCCATCTAGCCCAGTGACCCGTCTTCTCACAATGGCCAATGCCAGGTGCACTAGAAGGAATGAACAGTATTCCAGATGTGGGCTTACCATGGATTTATATAAGGGCAATAATATATTCTCCGACTTATTCTCTATTCCTTTTTAATCCTAATATCCTGTTTGCTTTTTTGACTTCTGTTGTGCACTACGTGGACATCTTCAGAGAACTATCCACCATGACACAAAGGTCTCTTTCCTGACTCGTTGTATCTAAATTAGCCTCCAGCATATTGTATGTATAGTTGGAGTTACTTTTTCCATTGTGCATAACTTTACATTTATCCACATTAAATTTCATTTGCCAGATTTTTTTTAGCACTTTGTTATTGTTTGTTTGAAACAATTGTTTGTTGGTTTTGTGAGATCTTTTTAAAGTTCTTCACAGTCTGCTTTGGTCTTAACTATCTTGAGCAGTTTAGTATCATCTGCAAACTTTATCACCTCACTGTTTACCCCTTTCTCCAGATCATTTATAAATAAATTGAATGGGATTGGTCCTAGGACTGACCCTTGGAGGACACCACTAGTTTGTCCTCTCCATTCTGAAAATTTACCATTTACCATTTATTCCTATCCTTTGTTCCCTGTTTTTTAACCAGTTCTCAATCCATGATAGGATCTTCCCTCTTATCCCATGACAACTTAAGAGCCTTTGAGTGGCCTTGTCAAAGGCTTTCTGGAAATCTAAGTACACTATGTCCACTGGATCCCCCTTCTCCACATGTTTGTTGACCCCTTCAAAGAACTCTAATAGATTAGAAAGACATGATTTCCCTTTACAGAAACCATGTTGAGTTTTGCCCAACAATTTATATTCTTCTATGTGTCTGACAATTTTATTCTTTACTATTGTTTCAACTAATTTGCCTGGTACTGATGTCAGACTTACCAGTCTGTAATTGCCAGGATCACTTCTAGAGCCCCTTTTAGGTTGGATATTAAGAAAAAATTCCTAACTATCAGGGCAGTTAAGCATTGGAATAAATTATCTAGGGTGGTTGTGGAATCTCCATCATTGGAGATTTTTAAGAGCAGGTTACACAAACATCTGTCAGGGATGTTCTAGATGGTACTGCCATGAGTGCAGGAGAGTGGACTTGATGACCTCTCGAGGTCCCTTCCAGTTCTATGATTCTATGAAAATCTAAAATCAGCAGCGGATTGAAGGAGAGAAGTTACTTCATAAAGGGACCAATGAGCCACATGAACCACATTCTCCAATAAAGAGCATGAGAGCACTGAATAAAGCTGTGTTATAAATCACAGTCATTGCAGTATCACACAGAGAAAAATCTCTCGCCCTTCAGGAGATGCATTAGGAAGAAAATACTTTCCAAAGCCGCAGCAACAAAAACTAAAAGGAGCCAAAGTCTCATTTTCCCTGGTGCTGGAGAGGAAAGTTCTCAGGTGATTTGGCTGGCAACTGCACAGACCCAGGAGCTGCCGATTGTGTCTCCAGGAGCAGCCTGGGCAGAGAGAGGCAGAGATTTAAACAGGAATCTGTCACCCCTATTTGCATGTCACCCTCCTTATGACACATAAAACATCCTCACTTAATGAGCCCAATTTACCTGCCTGGGGATTCAGAAATGGCCAGAGGAAGCAAGAGAGGAACATTCAGGGCTCAGGGCGCTCAGGCTGGGTTCTCTGCTCTGTCACAGACTTCCTGTGTCACTGGGGAAGTAAACCTGTGGCTGGATTTTTCCAAGTACTGAGGCATCACTGTACATTCTCTGAAGCACTGAGGAGCCCAACTCCCATAGATGTACCTCAGTTCTCAGGCTGTGAAATGGGGATGATCGAACTTTCCTCCCTCTGCGGGGTGCATGGAGGATAGATGAGACAGAAAGTATGAGGTGCTCAGATATGATGGTGACTGGGGCAGAGGGGGATATATGTGTATCTAGGAGAAAAAAGTCTATTACTCTGGGTGTGATGCGAGGATCACTTAAATGAATGGAATGAGCTAGTCAATTATCTTCATTTGACCATGGGCCATTCCCCAATGCAGCAATTAATGGCTTTTCCATCCCATGAGAAAACTGCTGGTTGGGTGACATGATGAACTTGAGCAAAAATGTCTGGTCTACGAAAAGAGAAGCGACTTTAATCCTTGTAGGGCCTGATGCGACAGGCCTTTATAACTCAATGGAAGCCACCCCACTGAGTACAACATCATTTGTGTCACGCCCTGTGTTCATAAACCTGATGCTGGAAACTTTTTGGCCATTGCTCAAAATATAAATGTAAATGTTTCACCAGTTGCCATGGAGTTCTCGCTAAACCGGAGCTAATTATGGTGCAGAGGATGCTACCCTCATAGGGTCATCAATTGTGTTTGATGCAGAAAACTCTCAGAGCAATCAGTTTAGTAGAAGAGCCCTGGGCAGATTCCTAGGTATGGGTAAAATACCAAATCTGACTAATTATAGTGAGACTGTTGGCGGGATTGAGGAATGAAGGGTGTTGCCCAATATTAGTGAGGTCTTGGACCTTCACCTGTCAAAAATTTAATGTCATTTCTGCATCATCAGGGCGAGATAATCCCAGTACAGATGAGGATGATGATAGTAGAACCTAGCTCCTATATAGCCATAGATTTCAGAGCGCTTTACAAAGCAGATAAACGGCGTTAACCTAATTTTCCACGTGGGGAAACTGAGGCACGTGGCAATGAAGTGACTGGCCCAAGATCACCCAGGAAATCAGTGGCAGACCTGGAAGTAATTGACACCTGCAATGCACAGTGCAGTAAAGGGTAGAAAAGGCAGTAGACCAGCTCTGTAAACTGGCTGACTATTTTCCGCTCCGTGTTTGGTCTGATTCTGTTGTCAGTTACTCAGTGTAAATCTGGAATAATTCTGTTTAGTTCAGGGGAGTGACCCCGGATTTAGGCCAATGTAACTGAGAGCAGAATTTGGCTGAATCTTTTCAAATCCAGTCTCTTCTCCTTTGACACACTCAGAAATTGTCAGAAGGCTTTTTCAGGGTGTGTATTTGCATGTGTGTTTTTGTTTGTGTATCTTAGTGTAAGTGCTTGAAGGTGTGGATGTGTGTG
Source organism: Mauremys mutica (assembly GCF_020497125.1). Classification (NCBI taxonomy): domain Eukaryota; kingdom Metazoa; phylum Chordata; order Testudines; family Geoemydidae; genus Mauremys; species Mauremys mutica. Next base: position 50,165,894 of record NC_059084.1, read on the forward strand.
TGTGGGGGGGTTCTTGTATGATTGTATGTCTGTGATTGTGTGTCTGTGTAGGTGTGATGATGTGTCTCTGTGTTTGTGTGTGTGTGTTTGGAATAGAAACGCGGCTGACAGGAGCTCTTAGCGGGGCAATGTCTGACGTACAGAGCAACTCCAGGGTGACTCTTTAAAACTCACTTAGAAATGCCCTTTGGCCTCAACTATTTATAATCCAGGGACCGACATTCCTTCCCCGGCCCCTTTCTCTGCGATGCTCCCATGACCGAGTTCTGTGCAGTCTGCGGCGCGCTAGCGCCCCATACCCCAGTGTGGCCCTCGGGCCAAAAAGTTTGCCCACCCCTGCGCTAGGACCACAAGCAGCATCAAATCTATCACTGCTGAACGTCATCATCAAGATCATTTACTTAGTTAATTATTAATAAGCAATGAAGTGTAGACAGAAGCTTTCTCCTGGTTGTGTTTAAAAAACTTGTGTGACATGAACGCTACGTGTTTCTAAACCATCCCCTGGATTTAATATTGAGGGATAGTAACAAAAACAACAACAAAAATATTTCCGTTCCCACTGACTTTCAGACAAGTAGCAGCATTCACGCTGAGACACAGATCTCCATTCCCATGACCACTCGTGTTCCCTTTCATATCCCCACCCTCATTCACACACACCAGAGAGAGAGAGAGAGAGAGAGAGAGAGGAGGGAATGTTCTCAGGGAATGTCCCATAGACAGTTACACTGAACGATGCTCAGATGAAGAGGGTGGGTGGGTGGGTGGCTCCATAATGCACCATGGTACTAGGCTCTCAGACTGGCTGGAGACCAGTTCACTGATGAGGCTAATTGGAGGGAGACAATGTACAGGGCAGGGAGTCGAATAAATCTATAAACAGACACGACCCAGCTCTCTGGCATTGACCAACAGGGATTTGGGGAACAGCCTTGTTCCCTTTTATAGCCGCTAGGGTTTGTGTTTTCACCTCTCCTGCTTTCTATCCACACACGGGAACTGAGAGGTGAACATGGGACTATTTGGGCTTCTGTTTGGCAGATAATAATTCCTGTTAACCCATATCAGAGTCTGTGTAAGGGGATTGTTGTTGCTTTGAATTGTACATGATGATCAGTGGTTCAGGGAAGCATCCAGTGCAGAGAGAGCCCCCCCAAGTGGGGACATGTTAGCCCCTGCCCTAAGTGACCATGACAAGGCTGGGGGTCGAGCCCCCCCCCCAGGAATCCTGGGCCCAGCCTTGTTGGGATTATGAGGATTCTGCCACACACGAGGCGGAAGGGGAGCCCTCGAGGTCAGGCAGGGCTCTGGGTAAAGGCAGTGGGAGCGAGGACTCAGACTGTTTCGCTTGCCCACTTCACCGGCATAGTGTACAGGCCAGGAAAGTTCCCCACACCATCCCCTGCTTACATCTGTAATAGAACATCTGGGACCGAGTGAATCCCCACCACGCCCAGTGCAGGACACCCCGTTCCCGGTATCGCCGCCTCCTGTGGATCTAGATTGACTGACCAGCAGGGTTCACTCCCCCCATTTCAAAGGGAGGAAATTACTGTCTCCTGTGAGCTCCCAGCGCGGCCTGTCAGCAGCAAACCAGCTGGGACTTTCTCTGGTAACCGCCACGGGAGGTTTTTGTCTGAGCTCAGACTGGCTTCCCCTCACTGTGCAGGGTGTGTGTCTGGCACAGTAATACCAGGCGGTGTCCTTGGCTCTCAGGCCGGTCAGTTGCAGATACAGCAGGTTGTTGGAATTGTCCCTGGAGATGGTGAATCGGCCTTTGTCTGTGTCGCTGTAGTATGTGCTGCTCCCACATTTGGAAAGGGGCTGGGGGGGGTGGATGAGGAGGTTCCAGGGGAGCAGTTAGCAGGGCCGGCTCTAGGCACCAGAAAACCAAGCACGTGCTTGGGGCGGCCCATTTTCAGGGGCAGCATTCTGGCCATCTGTTTTCTTTTTTCTTTTTTTTTGCTTTGGGCTGCAAAAGCCTAGAGCCGGCCCTGGCAGCAGCAGCACGTTGTGCGCCGGGGGTGCCCTGGGGCTGCTGCGGTTCGCACCGAGGGGGAGCAGTGCCCGCACCTTGTGGCTGGGCCGGGCAGGCTCCAAGCGGGGGACACTTGGTCTGGGGGCCACCCCGCAGGGCACACGGAGCCGCCTGCAGGTGCCACAGGGTGGCCACCCCCAAGCTGCCCAGGGACTGTGGCAGGGTGGCCAGAAGCAGCAGCAGCAGCAGTGCCATGGGGGGGACACTGCTGTGCGGGGCCCATGTCCCGCTCTCCAGGATTCCCCTCCCTCTGGGGCAGCCAAAAATCTTTTTGTTTGGGGCAGCAAAAAACCAAGAGCCGGCCCTGCCCGTGGGTAGGGCAGGTTCAAGGATGTTTCGTGCCCTAGGGGAAACTTCCACCTTGCGCCCCCCTCCCCGAGCCCTGTGGCAGCTCTCCGCCCTCCCCAGGCACTGTGGCAGCTCTCCGCCCTCCCCCTCCCGCGGCAGCTCCCCCTGGCCTGGGGAGCCGTGCGGCAGCTCCCCGCCCCAGCTCACCTCTGCTCTGCCTCCTCCCCCGATTATGCTGTCACCGCTCCACTTCTCCCCCTCCCAGGATTGTGGCGCCAATCAGCTGTCTGGTGCCGCAAGCCTGGGAGGGAGAGAAGCAGAGCGGGGTGGGATGCTCAGGAGAGGAGGTGGAGCAGAGGTGAGCTGGGGCGGGGAGCGGTTCCCCTGCGTGCCGCCCCCCCTTACTTGCTGCAGGAGGCCCTCCCCTCGCCCCCCGGCCCCAGGTCCCTCCGCTGAAATGCCGACAACAACCAGGGCAGCTGAAGATCCGGCCTCCATGGTCGCTGCCACCGAAGGACCTGAAATGCCTCCCCCCAAATGCCAGCGCCTTAGGCGACTGCCTAGGTTGCCTAATGGGTTGCACCAGCCCTGCCTGTGGATCAAGATGTCCTGATGTGATTTCCCAATTTTGGAGTCTGGAGACACAGAGAGCCTGGTCCCCAGGCATGACACCCACCCACAGCGCCAGCTGAGGCCAATGAGAGATACGGGCCCTGAGCATCTTCTGGCGATTAGGGTCAAGGTGTGTCGGGATAAGTGCCCAAAATATGAGGTAGCCCAAACCATCACTCCTGTCTCGGTGAGTCTCTGGGTGCACTTTTCAGTGCGCAGCACAAGGAAGCGGAGTGTTTAAAATCCCTTGGTGGAAGGGGCTGGGAGAGGGTGAGATGTAGGGGAGACAGGGGGTTGGCTCCTGAGACCCCACTGTGGGCAATGCCCCATCTGTCTCATCCCCTAGAGCACAGACTGTGTGTTCCAGTCAGCTGGCACTTTAGAAATTCATTTCCCCTTTTTGTGCCAGTCCCGGCTCTGCTCTGTGTCACTGTGTCTCTGGCGCAGTAACAGGTGCCGGTGTCTACAGCTGTCAGCGAGCGGAGCTGGAGATAAACTTCATCCTTCCATGTATCCCTGGTGATGGTGACACGAGGTGGGACAAGAAGCAATGGGCTTAAATTGCATCAAGGGAGGTTGGACATTAGGAAACTTTCTAAGTCTCAGGGTTGTTAAGCACTGGAATAAATTTCCCAGGGAGGTTGTGGAATCTCCCTCACTGAAGATTTTTAAGAGCAGGTTAGACAAACACCTGCTGTCAGTGATGGTGTCTAGATAACACTGAATCCTGCCATGAGTGCAGGGGACGGGACTAGATGACTTCTCCAGGTCCCTTCCAATCCCAGGGTTCTATGATTCTACAGATGGATATTGAGCTCTGAAACCTGAGGACTGATTTGTTTTTCACTCTGGTTGTAGATCCAGTTCCTGTGCCCAGGGCTGGATTGTTTGGGGAAGTGCTGCCCCCATGCGGCGCACGGGAGAAGGGCGGTTCTACGTCTCTGGTTTTTGTACGAGCCCTGTCGGGATTCTCCCCACTGTGTCTCTCGCACAGTAATAGCGGGCGGTGTCCTCGGGCTTCAGGCCGGACATTTGCAGATACAGCAGGTTGCTGGGATTGTCCCTGGAGATGGTGAATCGCCCTTTGACTGCATCAGCGTAGTATGTGCTACTCCCACTGCCACTGCTGATACGGGCGACCCACTCCAGCCCCTTCCCGGGAGCCTGTCGGACCCAACTCATGCCGTAGCTGCTGAAGGTGAACCCGGAGGCTTTGCAGGAGAGGCGGAGAGAGTCTCCGGGCTTTTTCACATCCCCTCCGGACTCCACCAGCGCCTGGGACCGGACCCCTGGGAATAAAGACAGGTTATAAATATTGATATATAAACAGCGATAATAGCATCTATTGTTCTAGCTCTGCCCGTTATTCAGAGGAGGAAAATACCTTCCAAAGCTGCTAGAGCCAAAATTACAAGAATCAAAAATCCCATTTTCCCGGGTGCTGGAGGGGAAAGTTCTCAGGGACTGGCTGGTCACTGCACAGACCCAGGGGCTGCGGATTGTGTCTCCGGGTGCAGCCTGGGCAGAGAGAGGCACCGATTTAAACAGGAAACTGTCTCCCTCATTTGCATGCCCCCGCTTTATAAGAGACACACACTCCTGCTGCCAGTGATCTGAGTGACCCGCCCTAGGGCTCCGGGTGCGGGAGTCAGTGTCCCGTCCTGTGTGTCTGTGCAGCGCCGGGCACAGGGCGCTGGGATCCTCCTGACACTTTTGGACCCCTGGGAGGAGTGAAAAGCTCCCTGCAGTGACTGTATTTCCTCACCTAGGAACTGAGGGCCTGGCTATTGTGAGATTATACTGGGGCTGGGGGCTGGGGCCAGTCAGCTCTGGAGCCCCGTTCCAGGGGCACAAGGGCCATGTAACGTCCGGTCAGGGGAGTCGATGTCTGGGGAGGGGTCGTGTCCTGGGGATCCACTGGGCTGGGCCACCCCCTGGAGAGGGAAGATTCCCCATGGCGCGGGGGGGGGGGATTGGGGACGGAAGCCCCTTTCCCTTCCCGGCAGTGACCAGCTCCATTGAAATGATCCGTGACACTAGGAACGTGATCGGAGCAAGCCTGGCTCGTGCTTTGGGCCGGGTCTGGGGCCCGCCTGTGGGTGCAGGTGGGAGAAACTTGGGGGGAGGGGGGAGACTGAGGACAGAGTTAAGTTTGCAGTGGAGCCTCCCTGGGATTAGTGGACCAAGAGCGGCCTGACCAGGGACCAGGGTTTCTTGCAATTGGTTCTGGCCACTAATAGAGACAGGAAAATGGCCTAGTTCAGTGGCTGTCCTGTCAGCCGTTCCAGACTGTACTGAATCAGGAGTCTGATTTGTCTCGCATACTCCAAGTTTCACCTCACATAAAAACTGTATCAGACATCAAAATAGAAAAGTGTCACAGCACCTTATCGAGAAATTGCTGAGTCTCATTTTATCATATAATTAGAAAATAAATTGATTAGAATATAAATATTGTACTAAATTTCGGCCTATAGAGCAGTATAAACAAGTCATTGTCCCTATGAAGTTTGAGTTTGTACTGAATTGGCTAGTGCTCTTTATGTAGCTTGTTGTAAAACTAGACAAATGTCTGGATGAGCTGATGCATCCCCAGGAAGACCTCCGCTTACCCCGTCTGAGAACCACTGCCCTGTCGCACTCCTTACAAGAGATACAGACTCCTCTCCTCGGAGATGTAAATTATTAACACAATGGCTCAGACACTTCTTACGCTGTTGTACATGGCAGAAACAAACAGCTCCCTTGAATAACCGGAATTCTTTACCCGGGGATTTGGGCCCCCTATGAAATCTATTCTAGTGAACTAAGAGATGGTGGGAGATTCCGCTCGGAAGCCCCCACTCCCCGTGCACCGTAGGGCGGTGGTTCTGTGGGGTCAGTGACAGGGTCAGGTCCGAGGTTTTCACTGGTTTGGGGGACACCCGCTGGAGGGTGAAGATTCCCCGCGGCGCTGGGGCAAAGTGTCCCCTTCCTTTTCCCAGCAGGGGCCCGCTCCACGGACATGCGCAGTGACCGGGGGCCGGGTCCGCAGCAGGAGCGCCTAGTGCACGGAGCAGGGCGGTGCTGCAGACGGTCGCTGGAGATGGGAGAAGTGCTCGGAGGAAAGTCTCAGGCCAGAGTTCAGAGCTGGATGCGCAGCGCCAGGGCGATGAATGTGCTGAGGGCAGAATGTCTCCGGGGTGAGCGCAGAGTGTCACTGACAGTGGAGAATGTCGGGGGGGGGGTTAGAAAAGCCTGGGGGGATTCTTCACCTGTGACTCCTCATTGCCCGGCTTCTCGGGGTTCAGTTGACTGCAGGGCCGCCCAGGGGGGCAAGTGGGGCAATTTGCCCTGAGCCTCCACTAGAATACAGGGTTCTATAGAATTGCAACTTATTTTTATGGAAGGGGCCCCTAAAATTGCTTTGCCCCAGGCCCCCTGAATCCTCTGGGTGGCCCTGGTTGATGGTGGGAATTTGCAGTTTAGAGGCCGGCCGGTGCAGTGCCTGGGTATGATGGAGATAACAGCGATGGGCCGGTTCAGGAGTGGGTCTCGGGTGGGTTGAGCTGAAGTGCAATTCCTAAACCGGATCCTGGAGTTTGTGGGGGGGGGAGGCTGTGGGGTATTTTGCGGGGGAGAAACCAAGTTTCCTGGGCTTTGCATATTGCTGTCAGGAGGGGCTGTAGCACATTCATATCTGGGATCCAACCCCCGGGGAGGGAGAGATGTCCAGAGGTCACCGCTCTTCGAATGAAGAGGGAGCCTGGATTAGCGGTAGAAGGGAGGGGACCAGGCCAGGATGAGCGGGTCTCTATGGGGCGATGACAGTAACTGTGGTGTCGGGTATAGAAGGCAGAGGGTGCACCCAGCCTTTTCGGTCTCTGTGGTGTGAGGGAGGCTGTGGGTAGCCGTGGTGGGTAGGTGCAGAGAGGGGGAAAATGGGCAGTAACGTAGGGTCTCTATGAGGTGAGAGTGGCCGTGGGGGGAGGTGTAAAGGGGAGGGGAGAGTTCTAGTGTGAGGGGTCATGCCAATATAATACTCTCTTGCATCTGATGAAGTGGGTATTCACCCACGAAAGCTCATGCTGCAAAACGTCTGTTAGTCTATAAGGTGCCACAGGATTCTTTGCTGCTTTTACTCTCCTAATGACACTTTTAACTGACTGGAAATGAAAAATGTGAATCCGACCAGAGAGAGGATGAACTGGGGAACAGGAGGAGGCAGGACCGCAGGTCAGTATTGGAGGTAAGCATTCGTAGTGCTTTTCTCTGAGGTATTTCTATTTGGATTCGTATTTCCATTTACATTGTTATTCACATTCCAGTTCACCCTCCCATTCATATTGCCAGTCCCATCCGTAGGAGTTCATAGTCATATAACTGTTCCCATTTCCCCCTGTAGTCCCATTTATACTCCACTTCATATCCCCATTCAGATTCAGGTTCAGATTAATACCCCCTGGACACTTCCGTTTCGATTCCCCTTCCCATTCATATTTATGTTGGATCCATACCCACTTTGGCCTTCCTCTTCCCACCACGGAGCATGAAACTCACAGACGTGTTTCCTTTGGATTGTGGTGGGAATGTGGATCTGGGCATCAGACCCTCAAATGCTTCGGTGCCACTCAGGAGGTGCATAGACTCTTGTGCTGCCCCCTCTACAAAAGGGTGGATTTTTATCCAGAGGATGATCAATGGGCTGGGGGGGGAGATCACTCAGAGATCACTGACCCCGCCCTGCCTGTCAAACAACCCTCACTCAGGGCCCCGCACGCCCACCAACGGACCTCTGCTTCTCCCTCAGCAGCCGCCTCTCCCGGATTGGGGTTCACAGATGGAGCGGGGGATCTCTGCACCCAGCGGGGCTGCGGGCAGGAAGGGGTTAAAAGGGTTAAAGCTGCCGGGAGGTTTGTGTTACATTCACCCGGGTGCCGGGTCTCCTGTCCGAGCCCGGAGCGGTGTGTGTGTCACTGCTGCCCCCGCGCGGCTGCCGGGAGAAGCGCGATTCCGCAGCTTGGGTTATTGTATGATCACAAACCGGTTTCGTGTCACTGTGTCTCTCGCACAGTAATAGCGGGCGGTGTCCTCGGGCTTCAGGCCGGTCATTTGCAGATACAGCTCACTCTTGGGATTATCCCTGGAGATGGTGAACCGGCCTTTCACTGAATCAAGGTAGTATGTACTACTCCCACTGGGGTATACTTGAGCGACCCATTCCAGTCCCTTCCCGGGAGCCTGCCGGACCCAGTTCATGTAGGCGCTGCTGAAGGTGAACCCGGAGGCTTTGCAGGAGAGGCGGAGAGAGTCTCCGGGCTTTTTCACATCCCCTCCGGACTCCACCAGCGCCTGGGACCGGACACCTGGGAATAAAGATAGGTTATAAATATTGATATATAAACAGCGATAATGGCATCTATTGTTCTAGCTCTGCCCGTTATTCAGAGGAGGAAAATACCTTCCAAAGCTGCTAGAGCGAAAATTACAAGAATCAAAAATCCCATTTTCCCGGGTGATGGAGGGGAAAGTTCTCAGGGGACTGGCTGGTCACTGCACAGACCCAGAGGCTGCGGATTGTGTCCCCGGGTGCAGCCTGGGCAGAGAGAGGCTCAGATTTAAACAGGAAACTGTCTCCCTCATTTGCATGTCCCCGCTTTATAAGAGACACACACTCCTGCTGCCAGTGATCTGAGTGACTCGCCCCAGGGCTCCGGGTGCAGGAGTCAGACTGCCCCGTCCTGTGTGTCTGTGCAGCGCCGGGCACAGGGCGCTGGGCTCCTCCTGACACTTTCGGACCCCTGGGAGGAATGAACAGCTCCCTGCAGTGACTGTATTTCCTCACCTAGGAACTGAGGGCCTGGCTATTGTGAGGTGATACTGGGGCTGGGGTCGGGGGCCAGTCAGCTCTGGAGCCCCGTTCCAGGCGCACAAGGGCCATGTAACATCCGGTCAGGGGAGTCGATGTCTGGGGAGGGGTCGTGTCCCAGGGATCCATTGGGCTGAGCCACCCGCTGGAGAGGGAAGATTCCCCATGGCACGGGGGGGATTGCGAACGGAAGCCCCTTTCCCTTCCCGGCAGTGACCGGCTCCATTGAAATGATCCGTGACACTAGGGACGTGATCGGAGCAAGCCTGGCTCGTGCTTTGGGCCGGGTCTGGGGCCGCCTGTGGGTGCAGGTGGGAGAAGCTGCGGGGTGTGGGGGAGTCTGAGGGCAGAGTTAAGGTTTTGCAGTGGAGCCTCCCTGACATTAGTGGGCCGAGAGCAGCGTCTCTGGGAGCTTTTCTTTAGGGGGGAGTCGAGAAAGGATTCAAACAGTGAAGGAAGATTATTCTGCGCGGCTGATATTTATATTCGTAGAAGCAGCAAAGAGTCCTGCTGTGGCACCTTATAGACTAACAGACGTTTTGGAGCATGAGCTTTCCTGGGTGAATACCCATGCGTCTGACGAAGTGAATATTCACCCACGAAAGCTCATGCTCCAAAACGTCTGTTAGTCTATAAGGTGCCACAGGACTCTTTGCTGCTTTTACAGATCCAGACTAACACGGCTCCCCCTCTGATATTTATATTCGTGTTTCTATTCCTGTTCCCAGTCACACTCCACTTCCCATTTACATTCAGATTGTAAACGTGGTGGGACTGGGAGAGGTTTTATGGTCTGTGTTTGTACCGTGCCTAGGACTATGGGAGCCTAGACTGTAATTAAGAACAGAAGAAGGGACAGACTGGGTCAGACCAAAGGAATATTCCCATTCCCACTGACTTTCAGACAAGTAGCAGCATTCACGCTGACACACAGATCTCCATTCCCATGACCACTCGTGTTCCCTTTCATATCCCCACCCTCATTCACATACACTGGAGGGGGGAGTTCTCAGGGAATGTCCCATAGACAGTTACACTGAACGATGCTCAGATGAAGAGGGTGGGTGGCTCCATAATGCGCCATGGTACTAGGCTCTCAGACTGGCTGGAGACCAGTTCATTGATGAGGCTAATCGGAGGGAGACAATGTACAGGGCAGGGAGTGAAATAAATCTATAAACAGACACGACCCATCTCTCTGGCATTGACCAACAGGGATCTGGGGAACAGCCTCGTTCCCTTTTATAGCCGCCAGGGTTTCTGTTTTCACCTCGCCTGCTTTCTATCCGCACACGGGAACTGAGAGGTGAACATGGGACTATTTTAGGCTTCTGCTGCAGCTGCCAGGAAGGTTTTTGTCTGAGCCCAGACTGGGTTCCCCTCACTGTGTGTGTCAGTGTCTCTACACAGCGGTGTCCTTGGCTTTCAGGCTGTTCATGTGCAAGCGGAAGGTGGTGCTGTCCTTGGAGGCTGCAGATCTCCCCTGGATGGAGGAGGCGTAACAGTGGATGGAGGGATCATAGTACCTGGCCAGCCACCCCAGCCCCTTCCCGGGCTCCCGTCTGAACCAACGCATCCAGGTGCTGCTCAGAGCGAACCCGCTGGTGGCACATTGCAGCGTATGGGACTCTCCGGCCTGCTTCAGCGCTGGCCCCGACTGGCTCAGAGCCACCTGGGAGCGGGCCCCTGGGGGAGAAGGGAGAAAACAAGGCAGCGGTACATTGGAGCAGGGAATTTTAATCAAAGGGGGAAAATGAGTCGCATTAACCACTGAATTTGCAACTCCTCCTCTTTATAAGACACATCTTGGACCTCAGCCCTCAGCAAACTCAGCCTCCCGGAGGTGGGTGTCGTGGGAAAGTCTTACCTGAGTGAAGGAGAAGAGCAGAACTTCACTCAAAGAATCATTTCTGCAGGGTTCTCTACAATTTTTAGAGACAAAATTCCTTATTGATTGTTCATCTTAAGAACATAAAAACCGCCACACTGGGTCACACCAAAGGTCCATCTAGCCCAGTATCCTGTTTTCTGAGAGTGGCCAATGCCAGGTGCCCCAGAGGCAATGAACACAACAGGGAATGATCCAGTGATCCATCCACTGTCACCCATTCCCAGCTTCTGGCAAAAAGACTCTTTAAATAATGTCTCTGGCATTTCTTCCTCTTCGTTCATGTGCACAAGGCGGGTTGAAGGGCAGAAAGCTAATGATCAATAGCTACTGAGGCGGATTCAATGTCTCCATTGCTACCCACTAAGTAAAGTCCTCGCTATTCTCTCAACATAGCGAGTCTTTAACTGCCAATCTGCATGTTGAGATGACTGAAGCCCAGATACATTATTGGCGGTTTCTTATTCCATTTCCCGGTGTCTCAGCTGCTCTGCCGTGTCAGTGCCTGCTGCTCTCTGCTGGCCCTGAGAGCTGTTTGCGTCCGAGGAGGAGGTTTTTGTATTCACTGCAGTTGATGTCTGATCGCTGTGTCTCTCGCACAGTAATACCAGGCGGTGTCTTCCGCTTTCAGGCCGGTCATTTGCAGATACACCAGGCTGTTGGAGTCGTCTCTGGAGATGGTGAATCGCCCTTTAACCGCATCACTGTAAAACGTGCTGTGGCTATTAGCAGGGTTGTATATCAGCGAAACCCACTCCAGGTCCTTCCCGGGCGCCTGACGGACCCAGCTCATATGGTAGCTGGTGAAGGTGAACCCGGAGGCTTTGCAGGAGAGGCGGAGAGATCCCCCGGGCTTCTGAATTCCACCTCCGGACTCCACCAGAAGAACCTGGGACCGGACATCGGGGGGCGTGGGGGGGAGAAAGAAGGGAAAAAGCCATTAAGAATCGTGTTAACACACGACCTGAGCCGAAGCTCACAGAAGCCGCGGGGAAGCGGCTCGTTCATTTCACTGCGCTTTGGGCTGGGGCAGGAATGTACAAACTGCCCCGGAGTCTCCCACCGATGCTGGGGGCGGGGGAGGCGGGAAGTACCTGGAAGGGCCGCTAGAGCCAAGAGAAGATTCAGCCACAATCTCACGCTGCTGAGGCTGGGGGGGTTTCCGATGGGAACTGCAAGACCTTGGCCTGCTCCCCGTTCATACTCTGCCCTCCAGGAGAACACTGGATTTATGCAGGGCCCCGAGACACTGAATTTGCATCTCCCCTCTTTAAAAATCACACCCCAGACCGCAGCCCTCGTTAAACTCAGGCCTCCCGGAGACGGGTTCGGCGGAAGAAGATATTCGGCGGCAGAAGGAGGGTAGGCTCATTGCTGCAGTGACCTCTAGGGATGCTCGCTGCCTCTGACAGGCAAACTGCACCATCGATTGTTCACCTGCCGCTGAGCTCTGTCTGTTCTTCGTCTGTGAGTCCTTCCCACCGTGTGTCCCAGTGCAGAGAGCGCTGGGCCGGGCCATGGGACACTGGCTGTTTATTCCTTGGTCTGCTGGGTTGCCTTGGATAAGTCACTTCTCTCTGTAAAATTGGTATAGAGACCCTGACCCTCCTTTGTGAAGTGCGCTGAGATCTCCTGCTGGAAATCGCTATATAAATGCTAGGGGTTAGTGCTATTACTAATGTCTGGAAACATCTTTTTCTTCTTCTATAAGGAGGCAGGCATTGCAAAGCAGGGGTGCTGGAACAATATATATAGTGCGGATGCTGAGAGACACTGAACCAAACTGGAAACCCTGTATATGATGGAAACCACTTCAAGCCAGGGTTGGAGCAGCACCCCTAGTTCCACCACCTATGAAAACTCTTCCTTGCAAAGCTGGATGACCAGACAGGATTATTATTAGATTAGCGCCTTAAAATGAATGGGAGTTGGGTGTGGGTACCCCCTAGCCTGCTTTGAATGTTGTAGCCCAGAAGTCCTAAAGAGCTAAACTCTGCTAACTCATATAGTGAAAATGGACAGTCGGTACCTGAAAAAATCTCCAGCCTAGGATTATAACCCAGCAGGTATTTGTATGCGTGTGTAACTGTAAGTGACAGAGAACTCCCGTTTCTTTGAGTGGGGTTAATTGTAAAAAAATCTGTTGCACAGAAGTTATTTCACTCTTCTCCTTCTTAGTATTAGTGTCAATATTATTTTCAACACCCACTGTATATAGGCAATAATACAGATAAAAATGTCAATAAGGTAAATGAAAGTCTCCATGGGAGCGCTGGATAAAATAATAAAATTTAACAGTAATACATAGACCTCTAGAAGCTGAGCCCTGCCCCTGTGGTGATGCATTCTGATACAGGGGGGGGAGTTTTTAAAGGATTTTAGCTTACGCAATGTAACTTCTCAAATCCCATGGGAGTTGGAAACTGGGTTCCTTTGAAAATCGGGAGCAAATTCTCTAATGGGTTGAGGACATGTTGTTTCTCAGTGGAGATCCAGTGCGCTCAGAGGCACAGCTCAGCAACATTTCAGTGTGGGGAATCTCTTACAATGATTGCTGTGTAAAATCCCACAGCAGTCTGGGGTTGGGATATTCCAAACAGTTTAAGGAGATAGTAGGTCAGGGGATGATTTTCAAGGATGCAAGTTAATTCGTGATTTCATCTAGACCCTAGAACAATTTCTTAAGCCTTGATTCAGGAAAGCACTTAGGCATTTGCGTAACCCCATCTCTGTGCAGGACTCCACTTCCAGTTCAGCACAATTCCAGATAGTGAAGTCCCAGGCAGACTGCAAAGAGTTACAAAGAGATCTTGCAAAACTCAGTGACTGGGCAACAAAATTCAATATTAATCAATGCAAAGTAATACACATTGGAAAACATAATCTCAACTATATATATAAAACGATGGGGTCTAAAAAGTTTTTAACAGTCAAGAAAGTGATGTTGGAGTCATTGTGGATGGTTCTCTGAAAATATCCACTCAATGTGCAGTGACAGTCAGAAAAGCAAACCGAATGTTGGGAATCATTAAGAAAAGGACAGATAATTGCCAAATTGCCCCAAATTTCATGGTACCCTAGGTATCTGCATGCTGCATACGTGGCAGCACCAGCTCCAGCAACCAACCATATCCCCGGCTGCCACACACCACACACCTCCCCCGCCCCGTGGGCTGCACCCAGTGCAAGGAGCAAAGCCATCCCTAGGGGCGTGTAGGATCCCAGACACCTCCCTCTGCCCCACCACTTAGCCTTCTGCCCTGCTCCACCCCCGCCCCACCCCCATTCCACCTCTATCCCCAGCAACCCCGCACTCACCGGCAGCAGTGGAAAGCGGAGCAGCCCAGACCCAGGCCACTCTGCTCCGCCAGCTCCCAGCCACGGCGCTCCGCTTCCCGCCACCGGTAAGTGTGGAGTGGGACCCCTCCCCCAAAACCCCTCCTCCTGAGCGACACGGCTGGGGCTGGGGCGAGAGAAGCACAGCCGGCTGCTCCTGGCCTCCCGCCAATGCCCCAAGCCACTGGAGGCCTGTGGGCAGGGCTGGCTCCAGGCACCAGCATCCCAAGCAGGTGCTTGGGGTGGCAATCTGCAAGGGACGGCAGTCCATGTGTTATTGCCCCCAAGCAGCGCGCCGAATTGTCGGCGGGGGCAGTCCCTGTGCCTTTAGGGCGGCTCGCGCATTTCCCCGGCGGAGGCAATTCGGCGGCAGCTTCTATGTCCAGCTGTCCACGGCAGCGCCGCTTCTGTCTTCTTGCTGAAGACAGAAGCAGTCACCAAATTGCTGCCACTGCGGAAACGCGCGTGCTGCCCTCACGGCACACATGGACTGTCCCTGCCATTCACGGCGGCAATTCGATGTGCTGCTTGGGGCAGCGAAAACAGTCGAGCCGGCCTGGCCTGTGGGGCCCCCCAAAGTGACCCCCTCACAGCTCCTGCCTCCCGGGCATCGCAGGCCTTGAGTGCAGCCCAGACCCTGCGGGGGGGAGCAAGTTCTTCCCCCCGCCCCTGCAGATTCCTGGGGCCCCACACAGCCTCCCCACGGGGCGGGGGGGGGGGGGGGCGGCTGCATAGGGCACCTGAGTGGCTAGAGACGGCCCTGCTGCCCTGCCTAGGAGCCCCAGGTAAGCACTGCACTCCTCCACTCCCTTTCCAGAGCCTGCACCCCTGCCCCTTCCCACACACCTCTCCTGCCCCCAAACTCCCTTCCAGAGCCTGCACCCCTCAGCCCCTCCTGTACCCCCACCCCCCTGCTCCAGCCCAGGGCCTGCACACAGCACCCCTCCCCCACCCACACTCCCTCGCAGGGCCTTAGGCAGGTGGGGAGCAGAGTTGGGGATTGCGAGCTCTGGGCATTTTGGGCACCACCAAAATTTCTACAAACCTGCCCCCCACCCCAGGAGGTCCTTTGGGACCAGGAGAACCTATGATTTCATGAGACAGGTTGTAAAGAACCACGCATCTCTGAATCTCCTGTTTTCGGTGGTGACATCAGAACTGAGATGCCTGAGGAAACTGCCTTTATGTTTTCTTGTTAGCCCCTGCGGTGAAACAGGAGTTTAGTTTTGTGGCTGGTTTGGTAGATCTTATCAAAGAATAACCCCCAATTCTGGGTTGTGTTGTGACCCACTAAGCACGGTTACAAGCAGAAATCTCTTTCTGTCTATTTATCACAGGTTGGATCCCCGTGGTGTCCATATCTGGCACAGGAATGCAGAGCGGTGCGCTCGGATCTGGGGCTGCTCAATGGCAAATGCAGCGAGTAGTTGAGCTGTAATAGCGTGGGATTGTTACTGTGTGTGTGTAGGGGGGCGGGGGTATTAGCCAGGAGATTCTCACCTCTTCTACCTACATCCCCTGTTTCATGCTGGTTTAAGTAAAGGGTTTGGCCTGGAGCTGCAATGAAATGATAAAAAACCAACTAAATATCTCAGGAATTTTTCTACCACCCTCGAGGGGCAGCGAGAGTGTGATGGGTGGGAGAGGGGAGGGCGGGGGCGCTTCATAGAAGTTTTATCTTTGTATAAACTGCTCACCATTATCTGGTGTTTCTGTTAAAAGACCCGAGGGAAATAAAGCACAGAAGTACCGGTATTAATTTGGAGGCTGTGGTAACACAGGTGACATCCTGTGACCTTTAGGGAGGCAAAAGTTTACCTTGGAAAATTGATAAAACAGCAAGTTAGTGGAAATAGAATCTCATCTTCCTGGAGGTGGAGAAATGAGCGTGTCCAAGGATGGGGAGTCAATGAGAAACGTGGAAAAGCCGGAGTCTCTGTACAGGGGGGAGATGCAGGGACAGAGGCGTGGCGGGATTTAAAGAGGGCGTTGGGTTATTAATTTCCCTGGGCACCTGTAAACATAAGAGCCTCTCCCCGCAGTGTGTGATCCCAGCTCTGTGAGCAAAGGCTGAGAGAGGGGGGAGGGGTGGAGTATCCATGGATCGATCACAGAATCACAGAACTGCAGGGCTGGAAGGGAGGGGTCGTTCCCTCCAGCCCCTGCGCTCTGGCACCGCTGCAGCCTGAGGCCAGGGGAGGTGAGACAGCGGATCAGGCAGGGAGTCAGATAAGAACGGAAGCTATTTAATAGGCTTCTAAGCAAACACCACACAGCTCTAGGGCACTGGTCAGGCTGTTTGGGGGGAGTAGCCTCTGCTCGTTGATAGTTGTCCTGGTCCGTGTTTTTCCTTATCCCGGTTTTTCCCGGCACACAGAACATGGGGGTCACATGGGGAGTGTTTGGCATTTTCTGGGCTCTGTAGAATGTATTGTGAGGCGTAGAACAGTTTATGGGACCCCGCGTGTCAGTCCCCCCATCCCAGTCCCGAGGTGCCGGCCTCGGGATCTCTGCTGTCTGTGGCACTGAACTTGGCTGCAGAACCGAGAACATTTTAATCATTTGAAGGAAGGGAACCGCGAGAGCCCAGCGCCCGGACTGTCAGTGTCACAAACCAGCTGGGACTTCCCCTGCTGACTGCAACGGGAGGTTTGTGTCTGAGCTCAGCCCGGCTTCGCCTCACTGTGTCTCTCGCACAGTAATAGCGGGCGGTGTCCTCGGGCTTCAGGCCGGTCAGTTGCAGGTAAATCAGCTTCTTGGAGCTGTCTGGAGAGGTGGTGAATCGCCCTTTCACGGAATCTCCGTAATGGGTGGTTGCTCCATTAATTGCTGATACCCACTGCAGCCCCTGCCCGGGAGCCTGGCGGACCCAGCTCATCCAGTAGCTGTCTATGTTGAACCCCGAGGTGGTACAGGTCAGTCTGAGGGAGTCTCCGGGCTTTTTCACATCCCCGCCGGACTCCAGCAGCTGGACTTGTGACCGAACACCTGGAATAAACGCATGTTAAAATCATGTCAGTGCGAATTGCCAACAATCCATCCCGCTGACTCCCCTACCCATACAAGGGGAGAAAATACCTCCCAACGCTGCTGCAACGAACACGAAATGGAGCCAAAGAGGCATTTTCCCTGGCGTGGGAGGGGAACGGAAAGGTCTCTGGTGGGTCGGTTGGTAACTGCACAGACCCAGTGGGCTGCAGATTGTCTCGGGGTGCAGACTCGGCAGAAAGAGATTTAAACAGGAAACTCTCACCCTTATTTGCATATCCCCCTCCTTATAAGAGCTAAAAGTCCTTCCCAGTGACTCACTGGATGAAGGCCCTGGTCTGTTCACTCCCTCTGGGGCACCTGGCACTGGCCAGTGTCGGTAGACAGGACACTGGACTGGATGGACCTTGGTCTGACCCAGTCTGGTGGTTCTTATGAGCTCACATCTTGGTCTGGGGACCCAAGACTCGTTCCTAGAGAAAAAACTTTGAACTCTTCAAGGGTTTAACAGACTCTCACCCTTTGGTGTTGCCCCAGCAGCTAAGTGGCCTATGCTCTGTCTACAGGCCCAGCCCTGACACCCCTGGAGCGGACACGACTCTCCTCTTCGCAGTCAGGGAAATGTCTTTAATTGCTGCCAGGGTTTGCCGCGGGGACTGGAAGGAGCCCCGCTCTGCCAGGCTTTCGGCGCTCTCACCTCCCCACATTTACAGGGACAGGCAAGAACCGGTATCTGACAGGTGTGTGTTGGTGTCCGGTTCTCAGAAGAGAAAGGTGAGACCCCTCAGCTCCCTGCCCGCGACATCCCTAGACATCCCTGTCTGTGTTTCTGATACTGTTTCTGAAAAGCCCGGGTTTCAGAGTTTTGCTGCGTGCTCCAGGTTCTGTTCTTGCGCGCCAGGGCTGGGGCGCATCAGCGCGAGAGGAGATGTATCGAAAGGGGAATGAGGACCCCAAACGAGCAGCCACCGGACAAGGCCACCAGCCCTGCGCTCTCTGACCCTAAAGATCCCTGACACCTCCCCTGTGGGGCTGCTGCTTCTCTCTGCAGGATCCCAATAAGTCCTACCAGGCTTCTTCCCTGTATCCTTACTCAGGGGCGGCTCCAGGCACCAGCGCAGCAGGCAGGTGCCTGGAGTGGCAAGCCGTGGGGGAGGGGGGGGCGCTCTGCCAGTCGCAGAGAGGGCGAGAGTCAGGCTGCCTTTGGCGGCGTGCCTGCGGGAGGTCTGCCTGTCCCACGGCTTCCCCGAAGACGCGGACCGGCAAATCACCGGCAGAAGGGCACCGAAGGCCGCCCGACTGCCGTGCTCGGGGCGGCAAAGAACACAGAGCTGCCCTTGCCCTTGCTACCCCACCGCCCTCAGCGGCAAGCTTTGGGTTAACTATATGGAATTATAAATATTCATGAGACAGGGTGAATCTCAGCTCTGCAGCTCCGGCCCACGAGCAGCGGGGCTGGTGGGGGGGGGGTCGGTTTACGGGGTCCCGTGGGGCTGGGACACCCGCTGGCGCTGGCAGAGAGTTGGGACTGGATCCCCTGCCCAGCAGTGAGCGGCTGCACTGAACTGTGCGGTGCCCACAGGGAATGTTCCCCGGCACGTTTAGCCATACGGAGAAGAGCCAATTGCTCGTTGCTCCGCTCCCTGGAGATCCCGCCCCGTTAACTCCAATGGGAAGAGCCGTTTGCGTGAGGCGAGCAGCGCTCTGCTCTGCACTGGGGTGGGGGACGTAGTCAGGGCATGAAAGAGTTAATCCGCGATGTCAGAGTTTTCAGTCCTGAGGCCCCTCCCCCTCTTGCGCCCCAGGCAGGAGAGTTTTGCTTGTGTCGTTGCTGCCCCCATGCGGCAGCCGCGGGAAGTTCCGCAGCTCTGTTTTTTGTACGAGCAGGTTTCCTCTCAGCGTGAGTCTCTCGCACAGTAATAGCGGGCGGTGTCCTCGGGCTTCAGGCCGGTCAGTTGCAGATTCAGCAGGTTGTTGGAGTTGTCCCTGGAGATGGTGAATCGGCCTTTCACAGCAGGCAAATACCACTGGCTCGATCCATCCGTGCTAATCTGAGCCACCCACTCCAGCCCCTTCCCGGGGGCCTGTCGGACCCAAGCCATTTGATAGCTGCTGAAGGTGAAGCCGGAGGCTTTGCAGGAGAGGCGGAGAGAGTCTCCCGGCTTTTTCACATCCCCTCCGGACTCCACCAGCTGCACCTGGGACCGGACACCTGAGAACAAAGACATGTTACAAATATCGGTATAAAAACAGCGATAATGTTATAGTCTTCGGGCTCTGCCATTTCAGCTGGGGGAACAAAATACCTTCCAAAGCTGCTACAATGAAAACAGCTGCGATCCAAGGTCTCATTTTGCCTGGCGCTGGAGAGGAAAGTTCTCGGGGGATTGGCTCGTAAATGCACAGACCCAGGGGCTGTGGTTTGTCTCTCCGGGTGCTGCCTGGGCAGAGAGAGGCACAGATTTAAACAGGAAACTCTCCACCCTGTATTTGCATATTCCCCTCCTTATAAGGGACCCAAACTCCTTCCCTGCAGGCTGTGAATTGCTTTCTCCAGGGCTGAGAGAGAGGAGCCAGATCGTCCCATCCTGTGGGTCTCTGCAGCGCCCCGCCCCAGTGCGATGGGGTGTAAAGGGGGAAAGAATCAGTTGCCGGGTGTGAGCCCAATTCCCCGGTTATGAATTTAGGGCCTGATTGTCATCAACTTATAACGAGGAGTCTGGTGGCACCTTAAAGATTAACGGATTTATTTGGGTATAAGCTTTTGTGGGTAAAAAAACCCACTTCTTCAGATGCATGGAGTGAAAATTCCAGCTGCAGGCATTGTTATACTGACACAGGAAGAGAAGGGAGTTACCCCACAACTCTGGTTCTCCACGTGTAAGGTAACTCCCTTCTCTTCGTGAGCCAGTATTGTTATGCCCATATCTGTAATTTTCACTCCATGTATCTGAAGAAGTGGGGGGGGGTTACTCACAAAAGCTTGTTCCCAAATAAATCTGTCAGTCTTTAAGGTGCCACCGGATTCCTCGTTGTTTTTGTGGATACAGACTAACACGGCTACGTCCCTGATGCATCAAATTATCCCGTCCTGGGGAAGGGATCTCCAGAGTCTCTGCCCATGTGAACATCGGGTCAGTGACAGGCCGGATTAACCTTTTGTGGGCCAGGTGCTAAACATATTTGTGGGCCTCCATGGGGGCAAAGGAGCATGGCGTGGGGAGGTGAGTCCGTAGAGCGAGGGGCCAGCCAGGGCCAATGGGGCATAGCATGGTGGGGCCAGCCCCCCTCCACCCAGCCCAGTGCGAGGACACTGTATAGAAACTGGCAGTTGCCAGGCGCACACTGGCCCGCCCAGCCCTGTGCTGCCTGCGTGCCCCTTCCCCTTGGGGGTGGGCCCATGCCACACCCCACAGCCCCCGACTCCCTATGCTCAGTCTCCCCCAGAACTGCTATGCCCCCACCACAGACCCTCCACCACAAATGCACAGCACCCTGCACACCACCACCCAGCACCCTCCCACTCAGCCAGCCACACCATCACTGACCAATGCACTTCCCCACAGCCCCACCACCACAACTACACAGCATCTCACTCAGATCACCCACTGCCCAGCATCCCAAAACACAGACCACCCCCACCGCCCCCCAAGAGACCTCCCACTGGCCAGCAGCCCCCCCCCAAACCTCCAGAGACCCACACCCTACACCCTGGCCATGCTCACCGGCCCTGCTGGAAGGTGATGGTCTCTGTCAGGCTGAACTGGCAGTGTGGCCGGGGCTGGTCCAGTGCCAGGACAGGGAATCACTCCAGCCTCTTGGGAGTGGCACGATTAGCCTGGCCAGGATCTGGCCGGACTCCCTCAGGACCCACTTGCCTGGAGATAGGATGACCCTACGTCCCCGTTTGGCCGGGACAGTTCCCTTTTTAACTTCTGTCCCAGCCATCCTGACTTTTTTGGTAAAAACGGGAATTTATCCTGTTTCCTCTTGCAACTGATCAGTTGGCAAGAGCCAACGAACAAATACCCAGTGTACCAGAAAAGTCCGGTGCCCCCCCCCCAGCGGGGTGTGGAGGAACATGTGCGTGTGTAGGGTGGTGGTAACACAAGGTGTCAGGAAGCAGGGCTTGAGGGGGTCAGTCCCAGCCAGAATGCAGCCGGGGGGGGGGGGGGAGCAGATAGGGGCCAGCCCCAGCCCCTGACAGCCGTGTAGGGAGGGTGTCAGTCCCAGCTCCTAGCAGTGGTGCCGGAGCTGGGGCAAAGTGGGAGGGGCTCAGCCCCTGTCCTGGCAGCGGCATGCAGAGCTCAGGGAGGGGGGACAGCCCGTGGCTGTGGCGTGGGGAGCTGTGGGGGAGGGGTCAGCCCCAGTGATTTAGAGTTAGTGGGGCCCTGTGCTCAGCTTCATTTTTGGGGCTCCGCCTTGGGACCCAGCCAAGAAACGGCACATTCTCTCATATCTCCCCCCATCCCCGTTTTTCTTCTTTTTTTTCCTTCATCCTCCACCAATAAGTAATAGCAAGTAAATGGAAATAAAGTGAGGTACCTTGATTGGTTTTGTAGTCAAACTTATTTTTTCACAGAACACTTGATAATCGCTGGGGGTCTCGGTGGACCACTTAGTGATCTTTCCAAATACTGTTTGTACACTTAGCTAACTATTGTAAAGCACTTTGGATAAGAGCCCTCTATAAAAAATGTAAAAAAATCATTGGGGTGCAGGGTCTGGCCAGGAGCCCTTACCTGGGGAAGCTCCCATTTAGCGTGAGGGGTGCATGAGTCAGGGAGAATCTCAGGGTTGGAAGGGACCTCAGGAGATATCTAGTCCAACCTCATATTCAACACAGGACTGATTCCTACCCCAGTTCCCTAAATGGCCCTCAAGGACTGAGCTCATAACCCTGGGTTTAGCAGGCCAATGCTCAATCCTCTGAGCTATCCCTCCCCCATGAGGCTGTATGAGGGGGCGCAGGAGTCAGGGCTGGGAGTGCAGGGTCTGGGACGCAGTTATGATGCAGGAGGGGGCTCAGGGTTGGGGCAGGAGGTTGGGGGGTGGAGCACTTACCTGGGGCAGCTCCATTTGGTATGAGGGGTGCAGGATTCAGGGCACAGGTTGGATGGTGTGTGAGAGGGGTGCAGGAGTCAGGGCAGGTGGCTGGGGGTGTGGGCTGAGGTCCTGGGGGTGCTCCCAGCCCCCTGCCCTGAGTGGCTCATGGCAGAGGGCTGGAGGGGGTATGTGCAGGGGGGTGTGGGGCCCTGCCTTTGCTCTGCCCTACCCTGATTCCACCCCCTTCCCCAAGTCCCCACCTCTTCTTCGCCTCCTTCCCTGAACATGCTGCAGTCCCGCTCATCCCCCT
This sequence comes from Mauremys mutica, assembly GCF_020497125.1. Lineage (NCBI taxonomy): Eukaryota > Metazoa > Chordata > Testudines > Geoemydidae > Mauremys > Mauremys mutica. The sequence goes on from NC_059084.1 coordinate 50,188,251, forward strand.
CATTTGCACCAGCAAACAGATGTTCAGCAGCAGGGGAAGCACTGGAAGGGGGAGGGGCAGGAACACAGCACGCTCAGGGAAGAAGTGGGGGAGGGGGGAGCTTGGCTGCTGGTGGGTGCGGGAGGAGCCCGCCCTGCACCAGGAGCCCCAGGAGCTGGCAGGACCAAACTTCTGCCCCTGCAGGAGAGAGCAGTGGGTGGGGGGCAGAGAAGAGCTGGCGGGGCCTTACTGCCGCCCAAGCAGGGTGGGACAGGCCAGTGCCCCTTTGGAGTCCGGGCCCAGTGGTACCTGGTAAACCTTGTACTGGTCAGTGGCTGGGGAGGGGTCGGGTCACAGGGTTGCACTGGGCTGGGACATTCACTGGAGAGTTAAGTCTCCCTGGGCTGGGGAGCGCGATGTGTCTGGGAGTCTTTCCATAGGTGAGGATGCAGGCAGCTCTGAAGTTATTACTGGCTTTGGAACGTATCTGCCAAGATGGGATGGATCTAAGTAGTGAGGCTGGTGGATAATTTTTGCTACTATATTGAATTCTTAAAGGAAGAGGACAAGAAGTGTTTGTTAAGGCTACTGAAAAATTACACAGACTTGATTATTAGAAATCTACAATAACAACTTCTAGATTCTATGTAGCTTTTACAGATCTCGGTCCTATAAAACACCAACAGTTGAGTGGAGTGAGGCACTACTAGCAACGGGGCCGCCGTGTGCTCAGGATAGAATAGAGAATTTGAACACAGAATGGGAATATCATAGGACGAGTGAATGAAGATTTGACTTCAACTTATTTTTTTATCATCACTAATGGCTTGAGCTAATCTTTATGCCATATTTCCTGCGATGAAAGAAGTAGGAATTCATCTCTTGCTACTCCCAGTCACAACAGCTACAGGTGACGGTTCTTTTTCATCACTGAATAGAATTTTGTGTTCGGAAAGAAGTTGCCTTCTGCCTGGTGATGTGAATGAACTAATGAGCATATCACTTGAAGGAATGGAAGTATCGGACACACGAGAAGCCACCAAAGATGAACGCATTGCATTCAACAAGTTCATTAAAAGAGTTGTACAAAATTATAAAAAGAAACGAAGAAGGATGTAGACGTAGCACTTCATAGAAGGCTTGAGTAGCCAACTTTAATTTGTGTGATGATTTTAAAACACCAGTTAAATCTAATAAAATGGTCATGGAACATTTTCAGTTTTAAAGTTTATTAGAGAATATTTAAAAATAAACGATACAAAGTGTTTGAAGCGTCAGTTATTGTGTCATTGGGGGTAACATACAGGTTGTAGGGGGATGTTAGCATTTTGGTATTGGACGGCATATACATATACACAGTCTGTCATGTCCCCAATGCGGGGTATACGGTGGGTGGGTTCAAGGTACAGCCAGCAAGCAGTGAGGGTTCATCACTCATACAAACAGATAATGGATAGTCGTGGGCAGGAATAAATGAGCGGACTGGGTAATGATGATAGGATGACCCTCACAGGGCAGAGTTCAGTTTGGTTGGTTCAGGGCTCAGGGGATAAAGTCCAACAGGGGAAGTTTACAGGTCTCTTCCCCCTTGTGGGTGCACGAAGTCACGCCGGCTTACTCTTGGTATTGACGGTGGCCAGTGACATGCTCTGTGTAAATGTCTCTGGACCACCGAATAGCATCCAAGACTATTAGGCATCTCATGAGCCGCGCGTAGCGACGGCCCACCCCACAGGTCCGCAGTACTCATTCATTAAGGGGGTCCCAGGCGCCCAAGGCCCCAACGATCAGAGCATCGGTGTAGACCTCGTAACCCTTTGCTCGCAGGGTGTCAGCCAGGGGAGCGTACTTTTCGAGTTTGTGGGCTCAGGCTTGGCGGAAGGCCGTGGTCCTATTCTCGAACGGGATCGTCACGTTGACGAGGATGATCTTTTTCCGGTCCTCATCCGTGACAACGATGTCCGGGCGCAGCAGGCTGTCGGTGCCGGGGATGGCGCGATTGACAGTGATCTCTCCCAGGTGCGGGGCGATGGCCTTCACCAGGCGGTCCTGGATGGCATTGTGGCGCAGCTGCCAGGCTCTGCCATGGGGCCTGCAGCTGCACAGGATGTGGGGCAAGGTCTCCATGGCGTACCCACACTTCCTGCAGCGCTTGTCCGGGTTCCCGTGGCGGACAGCTCCGTTGAGAGGGACACAGTTCAGCTGGGCACGGTGTATGAACCGCCAGTCGGCGAAACGGATGAAGCTGCCTGAGGGGAGGAAGTGGTTGCTGGAGTCCCACTTGCTGGTGACCTCGAAAGCCTTGCCCTGGTCTGGCTTTTTCTGGTGTCATTCGGCACAACTTCACCCTCACGGTCCCATCCCCCCCTTGGCTCTGACCCCCCCGTAAATTCAAACCCTCCCTCCCAAATTTCAATTACTGGGAAAACACTGATAATGTCATTAAGGGCTGAGGGGCGGGGTCTGTTAGCTCCATGGTGACTCCATGAAATAATGGAACTTTATTGTAGGCTGGATCCTTAGCTGCACCGTTCACGCTGAGACTGTGATTTCCAAATGTCACATGGATGAAAAAACAAAACAAAACGTGAGTCTCGTTTGAAAGTCCCAGCAGTGCCCACATTTTCCTGCTCGCTAGAGTGGGGCTCATTCAGCTCCACCCACTGACACCCGCGGAGAGTCCGGGCGGTGATTGCCCAGTGTCCATGGGGTGAAAACAATCCACGAGCCGCTTGGGAAAGTCCCGGCGGTGCCACATCCCCAGGCCCAGCGGAGTGGGGTTTGTTCAGGCGCTGGGTGATCTCTGCCCACAGCCCCGCCCGGACTCTGAATGGCCCATTTCCATATCCAGCCTCCAGCTCTCCGTGCCTCAGTCTCCCCGCTCTGACCCAGGGGCTGGGATAGTTCCCGGCCTCCCGGCGGCGCTGTGGGGAGAAAGGCGATAACCGCGTGTGAAGGGCCGAGACGCCCCGGTGAGGGGCCCCACACGGGTTATAATGAACTAATCACCTTCCGCTGCGTTAATCCGCTAAACGTCCCAGTTTGCTGAAAGGGCCAGAGCCTCCCTGGTGTAAATCCGGAGTAATTCGAGTCTAGTGAAAGCAGCTGCGGTGACTTTACACCAGCGGAGGATTTGGCCCCGGGGCAATTCGCTCCATCCATTGTGTCTGATGCGAAACCCCAATGCGCTTGTCCCGTTTACACTGACAGACGCTGTCCCGTGAGTCTGACACCAAGACGGCCCCGGGGGAGCCAACGTGCCGGGTCAGCGAGGGGAGAGCGACTCAGAACAGGACTCACTCCGGATTGGGGTTCACAGATGGAGCGAGGGATCTCTGCACCCAGCGGGGCTCCGGGCAGGAAGGGGAGACACGTTGCCCGGGAACGGAAGGGTTAAAACTGCCGGGAGGTTTGTGTAACATTCACCCGGGTGCCGGGTCTCCTGTCCCAGCCCGGAGCGGGGTGTGTGTCACTGCTGCCCCCGCGCGGCTGCCGGGAGAAGCGCGATTCCGCAGCCTGGGTTTTTGTATGATCACAAACCGGTTTCATGTCACTGTGTCTCTGGCACAGTAATAGCGGGCGGTGTCCTCGGGCTTCAGGCCGGTCATTTGCAGATACAGCAGGTTGTTGGGGTTGTCTCTGGAGATGGTGAATCGGCCTTTCACTGAGTCTGCGTAAAATTGTTGGCTCCCATCATTGTAAATGTATGAGACCCACTCCAGACCCTTCCCGGGAGCCTGCCGGACCCAGCTCATGTGGTAGCCGCTGAAGGTGAACCCGGAGGCTTTGCAGGAGAGGCGGAGAGAGTCTCCGGGCTTTTTCACATCCCCTCCGGACTCCACCAGCTGCACCTGGGACCGGACACCTGGGAATAAAGACAGGCCATTAATATCGGTATAAAATCAGCGGTAACACAATATTCTTCTCACTCTGCCCGTTATTCAGAGGAGGAAAATACCTTCCAAAGCTGCTAGAGCGAAAATCACAAGGAGCAAAAATCCCATTTTCCCTGGGGCTGGAGGGGAAAGTTCTCAGGGACTGGCTGGTCACTGCACAGACCCAGGGGCTGCGGATTGTGTCTCCGGGTGCAGCCTGGGCAGAGAGAGGCACAGATTTAAACAGGAAATTGGCTCCTCATTTGCATATCCCCGCTTTATAAGAGACACACACTCCTGCTGCCAGGGATCTGAGTGACTCGCCCTAGGGCTCCGGGTGCAGAAGTCAGACTGTCCTGGCCTGTGTGTCTGTGCAGCGCCGGGCACAGGGCGCGGGGGTCCTCCTGACACTTTCGGACCCTGGGAGGAATGACCAGCTCCCTGCAGTGACTGTATTTCATCACCCAGGAACTGAGGGCCTGGCTATTGTGAGGTGATATTGGGGATTCAGGGGGGACTCAGCTCTGGAGCCCCGTTCCAGGCGCACAGGGGCCATGCAACGTCCGGTCAGGGGGGGTCAGAGTCTGGGGAGGAGTCATGTCCCAGGGATCCATTGGGCTGGGCCACCCGCTGGAGAGGGAAGATTCCCTATGGCGCGGGGAGGGGGGATTGGGGACGGAAGCCCCTTTCCCTTCCCGGCAGTGACCGGCTCCATTGAAATGATCCATGACACTAGGAACGTGATCGGAGCAAGCCTGGCTCGTGCTTTGGGTCCGGTCTGGGGCCCGCCTGTGGATGCAGGTGGCAGAAGCTGGGGGGGGGGGGAGTCTGAGGGCAGAGTCAAGGTTTCGTAGTGGAGCCTCCCTGACATTAGTGGGCCGAGAGCGGCGTGTCTGGGAGATTTTCTGTAGCGGGGAGTCGAGGGAGGGACCAGGCTACAGTGAAGGAAGATGATTCTGCGCGGCTGATATTTATATTCGTGTTTCTATTCCTGTTCCCAGTCACACGCCACTTCCCATTTACACTCGGGCTGTAAACTCGGTGGGACTGAGAGAGGTTTTATGGTCTGTGTTTGTACCGTGCTGAGGACTACAGGAGCCTAGACTATAAATTAGGAACATAAGAAGGGCCAGACTGGGTCAGCCCAAAGGTCCAACGAGCCCAGTGTCCTGTCTCCCAACAATAGCCAGTGCCAGGTTCCCCAGAGGGAATGAACAGAACAGGGTATCATTGAGTGACCCACCCCGTCGCCCATTCCCAGCTTCTGGAGACTCACAACCAGCAACAAATCTATCACCGCTGAGCATCATCACCAAGATCATTTGCTTAGTTAATTATTAATAAGCAATGAAGTGTAGACAGAAGCTTTCTCCTGGTTGTGTTTAAAGAACTTGTGTGATATGAATGCTACGTGTTTCTAAACCATCCCCAGGATGTAATATTGAGGGATAACAACAAAAACACCACCACAAATATTCCCATTCCCATTGACTTTCAGACAAGTAGCAGCATTCACGCTGACACACAGATCTCCATTCCGATGACCACTCGTGTTTCCTTTCATATCCCCACCCTCATTCACACACACTGGATGGGGGGGGGTGTTCTTAGGGAATGTTCCATAGACAGTTACACTGAACGATGCACAGATGAAGAGAGTGGGTGGCTCCATAATGCGCCATGGTACTAGGCTCTCAGACTGGCTGGAGACCAGTTCACTGATGAGGATAATCGGAGTGAGACAATGTACAGGGCAGGGAGTGAAATAAATCTATAAACAGACGCGACCCATCTCTCTGGCATTGACCAATGGGGATCTGGGGAACAGCCTTGTTCCCTTCTATAGCTGCCAAGGTTTGTGTTTTCACCTCTCCTGCTTTCTATCCGCACACGGGAACTGAGAGGTGAACATGGGACTATTTTAGGCTTCTGCTGCAGCTGCCAGGAAGGTTTTTGTCTGAGCCCAGACTGGCTTCTCCTCAGTGTGTGTGTCAGTGTCTCTACACAGCGGTGTCCTTGGCTTTCAGGCTGTTCATGTGCAAGCAGAAAGTGGTGCTGTCCTTGGAGGCTGCAGATCTCCCCTGGATGGAGGAGGCGTAACAGTGGATGGCGGGATCATAGTACCTGACCCCCCACCCCAGCCCCTTCCCGGCTCCTGTCTGACCCAACCCATCCAGGCGCCGCTCAGAGCGAACCCGCTGGTGGCACATTGCAGCGTATGGGACTCTCCGGCCTGCTTCAGCGCTGGCCCCGACTGGGTCAGAACCACCTGGGAGCGGGCCCCTGGGGCACAAGGGAGAAAACAAGGCAGCGGTACATTGAAGCAGGGAATTTTAATCAAAGGGGGAAAATGAGTCGCATTAACCACTGAATTTGCATCTCCTCCTCTTTATAAGACACATCTTGGACCTCAGCCCTCAGCAAACTCAGCCTCCCGGAGGTGGGTGTCGTGGGAAAGTATTACCTGAGTGAAGGAGAAGAGCAGAACTTCACTCAAAGAATCATTTCTGCAGGGTTCTCTACAATTTTTAGACAAAATTCCTTATTGATTGCTCATCTTAAGAACATAAAAACAGCCACACTGGGTTACACGAAAGGTCCATCTAGCCCAGTATCCTGTTTTCTGAGAGTGGCCAATGCCAGGTGCCCCAGAGGGAATGAACAGAACAGGGAATCATCCAGTGATCCATCCACTGTCACCCATTCCCAGCTTCTAGCAAACAGACTCTTTAAAATAATGTCTCTGGCATTTCTTCCTCTTCCTTCATGTTCACAAGGCGGGTTGAAGGGCAGAAAGCTAATGATCAATAGCTACTGAGGCGGATTCAATGTCTCCATTGCTACCCACTAAGTAAAGTCCTCGCTATTCTCTCAACATAGCGAGTCTTTAACTGCCAATTTGCATGTTGAGATGACTGAAGCCCAGATACATTATTGGCGGTTTCTTATTCCATTTCCCGGTGTCTCAGCTGCTCTGCCCTGTCAGTGCCTGCTGCTCTCCGCTGGCCCTGAGAGCTGTTTGCGTCCGAGGAGGAGGTTTTTGTATTCACTGCAGTTGATTTCTGATCGCTGTCTCTCTCGCACAATAATACCAGGCGGTGTCTTCCGCTTTCAGGCCGGTCATTTGCAGATACACCAGGCTGTTGGAGTCGTCTCTGGAGATGGTGAATCGCCCTTTAACCGCATCACTGTAAAACGTGCTGTGGCTATTAGCAGGGCTGTATATCCGTGCGACCCACTCCAGGTCCTTCCCGGGCGCCTGACGGACCCAGCTCATATGGTAGCTGGTGAAGGTGAACCCGGAGGCTTTGCAGGAGAGGCGGAGAGATCCCCCGGGCTTCTGAATTCCACCTCCGGACTCCACCAGAAGAACCTGGGACCGAACATCTGGGGTGGGTGGGGGGAGGAAGAAGGCAAAAAGCCATTAAGAATCGTGTTAACACACGACCTGAGCCGAAGCTCACAGAAGCCGCGGGGAAGCGGCTCGTTCATTTCCCTGCGCTTTGGGCTGGGGCAGGAATGTACAAACTGCCCCGGAGTCTCCCACCCATGCTGGGGGCGGGGGAGGCGGGAAGTACCTGGAAGGGCCGCTAGAGCCAAGAGAAGATTCAGCCACAATCTCACGCTGCTGAGGCTGGGGGGGTTTCCGATAGGAACTGCAAGACCTTGGCCTGCTCCCCGTTCACACTCTGCCCGCCAGGAGAACACTGGATTTATGCAGGGCCCCGAGACACTGAATTTGCATCTCCCCTCTTTAAAAACCACACCCCAGACCGCAGCCCTTGTTAAACTCGGGCCTCCCGGAGACGGGTTCGGCGGCAGAAGATATTCGGCGGGAGAAGGAGGGTTGGAGTCTCTCTGACAGGCTCATTGCTGCAGTGACCTCTAGGGATGCTCGCTGCCTCTGACAGGCAAACTGCACCATCGATTGTTCACCTGCCGCTGAGCTCTGTCTGTTCTTCGTCTGTGAGTCCTTCCCACCGTGTGTCCCAGTGCAGAGAGCGCTGGGCCGGGCCATGGGACACCGGCTGTTTATTCCTTGGTCTGCTGGGTTGCCTTGGATAAGTCACTTCTCTCTGTAAAATGGGGATAGAGACTCTGATCCTCCTTTGTGAAGTGCGCTGAGATCTCCTGCTGGAAATCGCTATATAAATGCTAGGGGTTAGTGCTATTACTAATGTCTGAAAATATCTTTTTTTCTTCTATAAGAAGGAGGCAGGCATTGGAAATCAGGGGTGCTGGAACAATGTATATAGTGAGGATGCTGAGAGACACTGAACCAAACTGGAAACCCTGTATATGATGGAAACCACTTCAAGCCAGGGTTGGAGCAGCACCCCTAGTTCCACCACCTATGTTTGAAACTCTTCCTTGCAATGCTGAATGACCAGACAGGATTATTAGATTAGCACCTTAAAATGAATGGGAGTTGGGTGTGGGTACCCCCTAGCCTGCTTTGAATGTTGTAGCCCAAAAGTCCTAAAGAGCTAAACTCTGCTAAGTCATATAGTGAAAATGGACAGTCGGTACCTCTGCTTGCATCCGACGAAGTGGGTATTCACCCACGAAAGCTCATGCTGCAAAACGTCTGTTAGTCTATAAGGTGCCACAGGATTCTTTGCTGCTTCTACAGTCGGTACCTGTAAGAATCTCCATCCTAGGATTATAACCCAGCAGATATTTGTATGCGTGTGTAACTGTAAGTGACAGAGAACTCCCGTTTCTTTGAGTGGGGTTAATTGTAAAAAAATCTGTTGCACAGAAGTTATTTCACTCTTCTCCTTCTTAGTATTAGTGTCAATATTATTTTCAACACCCACTATATATAGGGAATAATACAGATAAAAATGTCAATAAGGTAAATGAAAGTCTCCATGGGAACACTGGATAAAATAATAAAAAATAACAGCAATACATAAACCTTAGAAGCTGAGCCCTGCCCCTGTGTTGATGCATTCTGATACAGGGGAGTTTTAAAAGGATTTTAGCTTAAGCAATGTAACTTCTCAAATCCCGTGGGAGTTGGAAACCTCACAACGATGGGTTCCTTTGAAAATCGGGAGCAAACTCTCTAATGCGTGGAGGACCTGTTGTTTCTCAGGCGAGATGCAGTGCGCTCAAAGGCACAGCTCACAACATTTCAGTGTGGGGAATCTCTTACAAAGATTGCTGTGTAAAATCCCACAGCAGTCTGGGGTTGGGCTATTCCAAACAGTTTAAGGGACACAGTAGGTCAGGGGATGATTTTCAAGGATGCAAGTTAATTCGTGATTTCATCTAGACCCTAGAACAATCTCTTAGGTCTTGATTCAGGAAAGCACTTAGGCATTTGCGTAACCCCATCTCTGTGCAGGACACCACTCCCAGTTCAGCACAATTCGTAGTACCATGGATTTAACTTCACACTTAATTCTCGGTAATGCCAGAGGCTATTCAAGATCTGAAAGAATGTTTGTCTCATATCACTAAAACACATAGAAATCCCTAAATATGTACCTGCAGATATGAACACAAACACGCTCTTTAATACTAATGCCTTAAATGATTTAATATAACAGCATTTAATTGTAGTTCACTGCTGCCCTCTGCAGCATGTTGGTAAAGTTGTACCATTTCAGCTCGGTTTTTGTTCCGTGTTTAATTGCTTTAATCTGCTCTCTGTGTGCCTAGCACAGTGATACCGGGCGGTGTCCTCGGGTTTCAGGCCAGTCAGTTGCAGATACAGCAGGTTGTTGGGGTTGTCCCTGGAGATGGTGAAGCGTCCCTTGAAGGGCTGTGCGTAGTTGATGGTAGTTGAAGTTGAGTGTATTTCCCCGATCCTCTCCGGTCCCTTCCCGGGAGCCTGGCGGACCCAGCTCATCCAGTAGCTGCTGAGGGTGAACCCGGTGGGTTTTCAGGAAAGGCGGACAGATTCTCCTGGCTTTTTCCCATAAACTTGGGGGTCCAGGCGCTGGATCTGCGACCGGGCACCTGGGAATAGAAAGATATTATAAAGCATATTAATAGTAGTAACGATAATAAACTGCTCCCTTGCTCCGCCAATGCTTTCCAGGGGAGAAGATACCTTACAGAACTGCTACAATGAACAGTACATGGTGCAGCAAAGAATCTTGTGGCACCTTATACACTAACAGACGTTTTGCAGCATGAGCTTTCGTGGGTGAATACCCCTCTGATACTTGAGTACATGGTGCCAAAGTCTCATTTCCCCTGGAGTTGGAGGGAAAGGCTCTGAGGCGATTAGCTGATAACTGCACAGACACAGGGGGCTGCGGATTATCTCTCTGGGTGCAGCCTGGGCAGAGAGAGAGAGAGAGAGAGATTTAAACAGGAAGTGTCACTCCTATTTGCATATCCCGCTCCTTATAAGACACACAAACTCCTTCCCTGAGCGATCAAATTTTTTATCCTCCGATTCCGAGGGGTGGGCGAAGAATTTGTGTAACTTTCGGACCCAAACCTTCCTGAACTGAGAAGGGACGTGGCTTTGACTGCCATTGACATCGGATGAGCTCCTACATGGAGAGCAAATATTTAATCCTGGGCTCTTTAATCTGACAGACAAAAGGTATAACAGGAATCAAAGGCTGGAGGTTGAAGCTTGACACATTCAGATTGGAAATAGGGTGCAAATATCTAAGTGAGAATAATTGGCCATTGGACCAACTCACCAATGATCCTGGTGTGTTCTCCATCGCTGACCGTTTTTAAACCAAGAATGCACGTTTTTTCCCTGGGAGATCTGCCTGAGAGATTATTTTCGGGGAAGTTCTCTGGCCTGTGGAGGTGCAATTAGATGTCCACAATGGTCCATTCTGGCCTTGGAATCCATGAATCAATGAGCAACCAGTCGCCAGGATAATGGTGCTGACCTCCCTGCAAAGCGCTTTGAGATCTAAGAGGAAGTGGTGACGGTGACAGGGCCATGGGGGGGAGTGGGGCAATTTTCCCCAGGCCCCGCATGGGCCCCCATGAGAATGTCGGAGGATCCCCCCCCCTTCACCCATTCCCCAGCGCCTCAGCGCACCAGGAGCGGCCCTGGACAGAGCTAAAGCAGCGAGGCTTGGGTGGGGCCTAAGGTCCGCCGGCTCAGAGCCACGTGGTAAGGGGCTGGGCCTGTGAGCTGCGACCAAAGCTCAGGTCCCGCTGGAGCCACGCCGCTGCAGCGCTGTCCAGGGTCGCTCCTGGACGCCGCACGCTGAGGCTCCAGAAGAGCGGGGAGGTGGGGGTAAATGGCATGATAAGGGGACCGGAGCTGGGGGGGGGGTGGATTAGGGGTAGGGAGTCCCAGGGCCAGTCAAGGGACAGGGAGGGGGCAGAGGTTCAGGGGGGCGATCAGGGGATGGGGAATGGGGGTTGGATTGTGGGCATTCAGAAGGTCTGTCAGGACTCAGCAGGGGCGGGGGGGGGGGGATGGGGTCGGGGCAGTCAGGGGACAGGGAGCAGGGGGGGTACATGAGGGGTGGGGTCCTGGGGGGGTGTTTGGGGAGGGTCTTGGGTAGGCGGTCAGGGGACAAGGAGCAGGATGGGTCAGGAATTCTGAGGGGGGGACAGTCTTGGGGCAGGAAGTGGGTGGGGGGCAGATAGGGGGCAGGGACAGGCTGTTTGAGGAGGTACAGCCTTCCCTACCCTAAGACTCATTGAGCAGTTTGAAGCTTTCAGACAGCTATTTAACACAAAGCTCCAAGCTGTTAGCTTTTCCCTTAGGGGTACCACCCCTTTCACTTCTCAAATGCCAAATTATAGTCTACATTTAATTTCAGTGCCATAGAGAGATTCATGTCAGGGGAGGGTAGCTTCCTTGAAAATTAGCCACTTTAGATTAACAGTGATAGAGCCAAGAGAGCCATGGAGGAGGGTTCACACAAGAAGAGCAATATCCTACACCACCTGCCTCCTTCCCAACCCTACCAAGGGAGACCCCCCTCCCCTGCTTTCCCCGAGGCTACAGGGGGTTAATTCAGTGGTTCTCAAACTTTTGTACTGGTGACCCCTTTCACATAGCAAACCTCTGAGTGTGACCCTCCCCCCTTTATAAATTAAAATACTTTTTAATATATTTAACATTATTATAAATGCTGGAGACAAAACAGGGTTTGAGGTGGAGGCTGACAGCTCGTGACCCCCAGTAATAACCTCGTGACCCCCTGAGAGGTCTGAACTGCCAGTTTGAGAACCCCTGGGTTAATTTAATTTTAGCACCCTGTGTCCATTCACATGCTTGTGCTATTTTGAGCATTTCAGTTCAGACAACATAGGCTCATCCCAGATTCTGGAACAAGCTCAAATGCTCAGTTTGTGGAGTATGTACATAAGTTATATGAAAGACAAACCCACAGTAACCGTCTCCAGTTTGTGAGGGACCACATGGAGCCAGTCTCTAGGAAACAGGTAAATGCATGGAGATTAAGTCCATTAATGGCTATTAGCCAGGATGGGTAAGGAATGGTGTCCCTAGCCTCTGTTTCTCAGAGAGTGGAGATGGATGGCAGGAGCGAGATCACTTGATCATTGCCTGTTAGGTTCACTCCCTCTGGGGCACTTGGCATTGGCCATTGTCGGTAGACAGGATACTGAGCTGGATGGACCTTTGGTCTGACCCAGTATGGCTGTTCTTATGTTCTAAGCTAAATGAACCCAAAGTTATGGAGACAGGTATGAGTCAAGGAAGCCAGCAGAGTATCAGAAACCTGGGAAAATCTCTGACTGGATGGGCTTAGGCGTTTGGTCACAAGCTGAGGTGGTTCAAAAGTTTTGGATTTTTTTTAAGCAGAATTTTTTTATTGTTTCTTTAAACAAACAAACACAGCAAGTAGCAAATATTTGGCCACACGCTTCTGAAACCCCAAACCATGTCCAGGTTTTGGCAGACTAATTTCACAACACATTTTGAAGGAATGCAGACATTGTCCATGATTTTTTTCTGCTTTTTAAAAACCTTGAGTTTTCAATCCAAAAAAAGTTTTGACGGAAAATATTTGTCCAACCCTTTTAATGAGCGTTGGTGCCTTTTAGCACTAGCTGATGCTGAGAACCAGTGATACCTTTTTAAATGTTTATTTTTCCCAGGGGGGGGGCAAGTGGGGCTATTTGCCCGAGACCCCACAGGGGCTCCCATGAGTATATACTAGTCTATAGTATTGCACCTTTTTTTAATGGAAGGGGCCCATGAAATTGATTTTCCCCAGGCCCCCGGAATCCTCTAGGCAGCCCTGGCATCAATTAGTGGATCCCTTTATCGCATGTAGATGAGATGCAATAAATTGATCCCTGATACATCGAACACTACCCGCCGATCTGGCGAGTTGTATAGACGTACACTGAGACTCTTTGACTGTGTGAAGCCACTTTAGCTCAGCATGGTCAGTCTGCAGGTGGAATCTGTGTCCCCAGATGTATGGGCATAACTTCTCCCGAGCGTACACAATGGCATAACATTCCTGAGACAGACCAGTGGCTTTCCCTCTCAGGGCAGGTCTTCACTACCTGCTGGATTGGCAGGTCGGGATTGATCTATCAGGGATTGATTTATTACAGGGGTCCCCAACGCGGTGCCCGCATGCACCATGGTGCCCACAGGGGCATCTAAATGTGCCTGCATCCTAGATGGTGGTTGAGCACCCACCGAAATACCGCTGAAATTCGGCGGCATTTTGGTGGTGACACCTCTGGATGACAGCACTTGATCTAGATCAGTGGTCCCCAACCTTTTTGTCTGTCACACGCCAGATGAAGGACCATGGCGGCGGTTGAGCATCTGCAAAAATGCCACCGAATTTCTGCGGCATTTCGGTGGTGACGCCTCTCAATGATGTTGCTTGTTGGCGGCAAGCAGCATCATCGAGAGGCATCACTGCTGAAATGCTGGAGAAATTCGGCAGCATTTAGTCGGATGCTCGACCGCCAGCCAGGACGCGGGCACATTTAGATGCCGCCACGGGCAGTGCGTTGGGGACCCCCTCGTCTAGATGGTGCTGGTCCTGCCATGAGTGCAGGGGACTGGACATGATGTCCTCTTGAGGTGCCTTCCAGTTCTTTGATTCTAAGTCTTCATGTACGTGTTTAGATGTTCCTCTGTGTTTGTGGGTTTTTTGTTTGTTTCTGTGTTTGGAGTAGAAAAAGGGGTGAGAATAGCTCTTACCATGGCAGTGCGTGAAGTGGAGCAATTACAGGTTGAATCATTATAGAATGAAAACCAAATGGAGCCAAAGTCTCAGTTTCCCTGCTGCTGGAGGGGAAGTTTCTCAGGAGGATTGGCCGGGCCGTCACTGCTCAGACCCAGGGGACTGCGAACTGTGTCTCCGGGTGCTGCCTGGGCGGAGAGAGGAACAGATTTGAACAAGAAACTTCTCAACCTGTTTGCATATTCCCTTCCTTATAAGACACAAGCTTCTGCCCTTTGCGTTAGTCTTGAAAAAGAGAACTCAGAGGACCCCTCACTCTGTGTTGTGAATTGCCTGGGCTGGGGGATCATGTCTGTGCTTTTACCTAAGGGAGAAGTAAAATTAAGTAAAATCGGCTGTGATTTCCCAGTGTCCGTGGGGTGAAAATAATCCACGAGCCGCTTGGGAAAGTCCCGGCGGTGCCACATCCCCAGGCTCAGCGGAGTGGGGTTTGTTCAGGCGCTGGGTGATCTCTGCCCACAGCCCCGCCCGGACTCTGAATGGCCCATTTCCATATCCAGCGTCCATCTCTCTCTGCCTCAGTCTCCCCGCTCTGACCCAGGGGCTGGGATAGTTCCCGGCCTCCCGGCGGCGCTGTGGGGAGAAAGGCGATAACCGCGTGTGAAGGGCCGAGACGCCGCAGTGAGGGGCCCCCACACGGGTTAGAATGAACTAATCACCTTCTGCTGCGTTAATCCGCTAAACGTCCCAGTTTGCTGAAAGGGCCAGAGCCTCCCTGGTGTAAATCCGGAGTAACTCGAGTCTATCGGAAGCAGCTGCGGTGACTTTACACCAGCGGAGGATTTGGCCCCAGGAGCAATTCGCTCCATCCATTGGGTCTGATGCGAACCCCAATGTGCTTGTCTCGTTTACACTGACAGACGCTGCCCTGTGAGTCTAACACCGAGACGGGCCCCGGGGGAGCCAACGAGCCAGGGCTCCCAGGGGAGAGCGACTCAGAACAGGACTCACTCCGGATTGGGGTTCACAGATGAAGCGAGGGATCTCTGCACCCAGCGGGGCTGTGGGCAGGAAGGGGAGACACGTTGCCCGGGAACGGAAGGGTTTAAACTGCCGGGAGGTTTGTGTTACATTCACCCGGGTGCCGGGTCTCCTGTCCCAGCCCGGAGCGGTGTGTGTGTCACTGCTGCCCCCGCGCGGCTGCCGGGAGAAGCGCGATTCCGCAGCCTGGGTTTTTGTATGATCACAAACCGGTTCGTGTCACTGTGTGTTTCCCGCACAGTAATAGCGGGCGGTGTCCTCGGGCTTCAGGCCGGTCATTTGCAGATACAGCTCACTCTTGGGATCATCCCTGGAGATGGTGAACCGGCCTTTCACTGAATCAAGGTAGTATGTACTACTCCCACCGGGGTGTATTTGAGCGACCCATTCTAGCCCCTTGCCAGGAGCCTGCCGGACCCAGCTCATGTAGGCGCTGCTGAAGGTGAACCCGGAGGCTTTGCAGGAGAGGCGGAGAGAGTCTCCGGGCTTTTTCACATCCCCTCCGGACTCCACCAGCTGCACCTGGGACCGGGCACCTGAGAATAAAGACAGGCCATTAATATCGGTATAAAAACAGCGGTAACACAATATTTTTCTAACGCTGCCAGTGACTCAGAGGAGGAAAATACCTTCCAAAGCGGCTACAACGAAAATTACAAGGAGCAAAAATCCCATTTTCCCTGGGGCTGGAGGGGAAAGTTCTCAGGGACTGGCCGGTCACTGCACAGACCCAGGGGCTGCGGATTGTGTCTCCGGGTGCAGCCTGGGCAGAGAGAGGCACAGATTTAAACAGGAAACTGTCTCCCTCATTTGCATGTCCCCGCTTTATAAGAGACACACACTCCTGCTGCCAGGGATCTGAGTGACTCGTCCTAGAGCTCCGGGTGCGGGAGTAAGACTGTCCCGTCCTGTGTGTCTGTGCAGCGCCGGGCACAGGGAGCTGGGCGCCTCCTGACACTTTCGGACCCCTGGGAGCAGGGCCGGCTCCAGGTTTTTTGCTGCCTCAAGAAAAAAAAATAGCCGCCCCCACCCAGCCCCTTGTGTGTGTGGCTTTTACACGTTTGCACTTTGCAATGTTGTTGGTTTGTTTTGTTTGACTGGGTGCGGTACTGATGCAGCATTGGGCAACGACTGCACCTGAATCTGCTTGGGCCACCAAAGAGCCTGAGTAACTCGCGCCGCCTGTGATACGTGCGGGGGGGAAATACAGACCAGAGAGGGGGCATTTCAAGAGGCTTAAATCCCCGCGTGCTTTGCGGCGCCGGTGTCACGCCTGCGTCTCTTGAAGGGAGGCTCCGGGTTTGTGCAGCCGCGATCGGAGGCTGAGCGAGAGCCCTCCAAAGGGGACAGTTATCTCCTGAGACAGCCCCTGGCTTTCCTGGGCACGCTCCGGATTTCAGTCTTACTAGGAGCCTTGCTGCTGCTTCTGAGCGCTCTGCTCTTTCGCTCGTTTAAAATAAGCCCAGCGTTCCCCAAATCATTAACTGACACGGACAAGGAGCGCTGGAGAATTGCCCGCTGTCCGACGGGTGCTAATTAACATAAGAACATAAGAAAGGCCGTACCGGGTCAGACCAAAGGTCCATCTAGCCCAGTATCTGTCTACCGACAGTGGCCAATGCCAGGTGCCCCAGAGGGAGTGAATCTAACAGGCAATGATCAAGTGATCTCTCTCCTGCCATCCATCTCCATCCTCTGACGAACAGAGGCTAGGGACACCATTCTTACCCATCCTGGCTAATAGCCATTTATGGACTTAGCCACCATGAATTTATCCAGTCCCCTTTTAAACATTGTTATAGTCCTAGCCTTCACAACCTCCTCAGGTAAGGAGTTCCACAAGTTGACTGTGCGCTGCGTGAAAAAGAACTTCCTTTTATTTGTTTTAAACCTGCTGCCTATTAATTTCATTTGGTGACCCCTAGTTCTTGTATTATGGGAAGAAGTAAATAACTTTTCCTTATCTACTTTCTCAACATCACTCATGATTTTATATACCTCTATCATGTCCCCCCTTAGTCTTCTCTTTTCCAAGCTGAAGAGTCCTAGCCTCTTTAATCTTCCCTCGTATGGGACCCTCTCTAAACCCCTAATCATTTTAGTTGCCCTTTTCTGAACCTTTTCTAGTGCTAGAATATCTTTTTTGAGGTGAGGAGACCACATCTGTACACAGTATTCGAGATGTGGGTGTACCATGGATTTATATAAGGGCAATAATATATTCTCAGTCTTATTCTCTATCCCCTTTTTAATGATTCCTAACATCCTGTTTGCTTTTTTGACCGCCTCTGCACACTGCGTGGACATCTTTAGAGAACTATCCACGATGACGCCAAGATCTTTTTCCTGACTCGTTGTAGCTAAATTAGCCCCCATCATGTTGTATGTATAGTTGGGATTATTTTTTTCCAATGTGCATTACTTTACATTTATCCACATTAAATTTCATTTGCCATTTTGTTGCCCAATCACTTAGTTTTGTGAGATCTTTTTGAAGTTCTTCACAATCTGCTTTGGTCTTAACTATCTTGAATAGTTTAGTATCATCTGCAAACTTTGCACCTCACTGTTTACCCCTTTCTCCAGATCATTTATGAATAAATTGAATAGGATTGGTTTTAGGACTGACCCTTGGGGAACACCACTAGTTATCCCTCTCCATTCTGAGAATTTACCATTAATTCCTACCCTTTGTTCCCTGTCCTTTAACCAGTTCTCGATCCATGAAAGGACCTTCCCTTTTATCCCATGACAGCTTAATTTACGTAAGAGCCTTTGGTGAGGGACCTTGTCAAAGGCTTTCTGGAAATCTAAGTACACTATGTCCACCGGATCCCCCTTGTCCACATGTTTGTTGACCCCTTCAAAGAACTCTAATAGATTAGTAAGACACGATTTCCCTTTACAGAAACCATGTTGACTATTGCTCAACAGTTTGTTTTTCTATGTGTCTGACAATTTTATTCTTAACTATTGTTTCAACTAATTTGCCCGGTACCGACGTTAGACTTACCGGTCTGTAATTGCCGATATCACCCCTAGAGCCCTTTTTAAATATTGGCGTTACATTAGCTAACTTCCAGTCATTGGGTACCGAAGCCGATTTAAAGGACAGGTTACAAACCTTAGTTAATAGTTCCGCAACTTCACATTTGAGTTCTTTCAGCACTCTTGGGTGAATGCCATCTGGTCCCGGTGACTTGTTAATGTTGAATTTATCAATTAATTCCAAAACCTCCTCTAGTGACACTTCAATCTGTGACAGTTCCTCAGATTTGTCGCCTACAAAAGCCAGCTCAGGTTTGGGAATCTCCCTAACATCCTCAGCCGTGAAGACTGAAGCAAAGAATCCATTTAGTTTCTCCGCAATGACTTTATCATCTTTAAGCGCTCCTTTTGTATTCTGATCATCCAGGGGTCCCACTGGTTGTTTAGCAGGCTTCCTGCTTCTGATGTACTTAAATTCCGACACTGCCACTCAGGGCCAGCTCCGGGGTTTCCCCCCCCCCCCCCAAGGGATGGGAGGGGAAAAAAAAGCTGAGATCGGCACTTCGGCTGCAATTCTGCAGCAGGTCCTTCCCTCTGAGAGGGACCGAGAGACCCACCTCCGAAGAGCCCGGTGTGCTGCCCCTTCCCCTTGGCCGCCCCAAGCACCTGCTTGCCGAGCTGGTGCCTGGAGCTGGCCCTGCTGCCACTTGATCAAAGGGTCCGGCCGTTACCTTTAAAACGTTGTGCCTGAATGAAAGGATTTCTCCCGGCTCAGATTCATTTCCAAGGGGGCGGGAGAGAAGAAGGGGAAAGCCAGGCTAACCCTTGGGGGGGTATTTCATGGTGCTCTCTCCTCACTGAGCCCCACCGGCTGTACTGCAGCGCAGGGTTACCTGGCTGGTGGCACTGACGGTGTTACTGGCCTCCAGGGTCTTCCTTCCCGACCCTGGCGAGTTCTCGGCAGCTCTCGCTGTTCTTCTGGGGACTCAGGCTTTAGGAACATGAACTGGCTCTTGGCAGACTCCAGGGTCAGGCAGACTTTGTAGCTGTAGCCCAGAGGGCCGCTGCCCAACACATCCAGGCAGTTGGTGGCACTTTGTTGCCCGAGGAGAGCTGGGGCTTGATGCTGGAATTTTTGAAGCTGTTGGCCGGAATGCGGCTCCTAGAAATGTGCCGCCCCAAGCACCTGCTTGTTTTTCTGGTGCCTAGAGCCCATCCTGACAAGTACTATCAGACCTGCCCCTCTCCAGTGTTTAAAGACAGAGCTGATTAGGCTCCATAGAGAGTCTTTTGTTCTGCTCTCTGTATGTGTATATATATCTCCTCAATATATGTTCCATTCTATGCATCCGAAGAAGTGGGCTGTAGCCGATGAAAGCTTATGCTCAAATAAATGTGTTAGTCTCTAAGGTGCCACAAGTACTCCTGTTCTTTTTGCGGATACAGACTAACATGGCTGCTACTCTGAAACCTATCTTTTGTTCTGTTTAGTGACCACTACAGCTGAAATCACTGCTAATCAGGTCTAAGTGCTTTGGCATGGCACCTTCCCGGTCTCCCCAGCTTCCACTACTTTTAGCCCTGGCGAGACAGGCTTGGGTAAAATAGTCCCTCTTGGTGGCTCAGAGGCAGTCCTTTCCTTCTCTCCACCAGCCTTTTTAGGTTGGTTTTCTCCTTTATGGGAGAGAATGCAGCCCCCTCGCCTGGTGAGGGTTGCTGTCCTGCTGCTCCTACCCTGCTGGCCACACGACTCCTTCTCTCTCCCTCCCTCTTCTCCCAACAGGGGAGGTTTTAAAAAGGTCTCAGGCAACCCTTAGTTGGAATCAGCTGATACTAATTGACCTCAGGTAGCTCCCTCTCAGCTGATTCTAATTCATACTCTGGTAACCCCTTCTCAGCTGAACTGGATTGATCTGTAGTTACCACTCCTTGGTTGATAGGGAGGAGGGGCCTTTTAACCCTCTGAGACTAATTTCTACCCCACTCCTCTTGCAGCTGTCTGTCCTGAGTTTATCACACTGCTTAAAACTATTGTGGGAAAGTGTTTCTGTGGAAGAGATGCCCAGTCTGCACTAGCAGTGAGGTTCCCCTACTGAGAGCTCAGCTGAAATCACTGAGAGCTGGTGGAACCTCAAGAGACCAACTCATCGAGGTCACAGTGACAGGTGGCAGCAGAAGGTGATGGTGCAGGGCCATTGGCAACAGAGCAATGGAGTGAACAGTGGCACAATGAAAAACAGTGGCCAGACCAAACAGTGAGCAGCTGGAGGAATGAACAAAGTGCCTTCTTGGCCTCCAACTGGGAGGTGACCTCATGTGAAAGCACCTCTCCACTGACCAAAGACAACTCAGCTCGCCGTGCCAGCAGTGTGGCTGTGTGGATGGCTCCAGCTGGGTGACATGGCTCTGGGCAGATTTGCCAATGAACACAGGGTGCCCTGGCACGGGGCCCCCCAACAACAGGGGACCCCAGAGCTGGGCTCTTGGGCAGCTCAGCACTGGTGCACCCCCCTGCAGAGGCAGGGGAGCAGGCGTGCAGTGCGGGTGGTTGGAGCACAGGGAACGTGGGTGGAGGACTCAGGAGGATCACCAGGCAGCCTCGCAGATGACCAGAGAGAAGTGGTGCTTTGAAAGGGAAACCGCTGCCTCTCTCCAGCTGCGTGACTGCCCCTGCTCCTCCTGAGTCCACATTCAGAAAGGGGCTGGGGGGGGGTGTGTGGATGGGGAGGTTCCAGGGGAGTGGTTAGGGGCAGGGGGTCCAGGAGGGCAGTTAGAGACAGGGGTCCTGGGAGGGGATGGTCAGGGGATAAGGAGCAGGGGGGGTGGATGGGTAGGGTATCTGAGGGGGGCAGTCATGGAGCAGGAAGTAGGAGGGGGCAGATATGGGGCAGGGGACAGGCTGTTTGGGGAGGCATCGCCTTCCCTACCCAGCCCTCCATACTGTTTCGCAACCCCAATGTGGCCCTCAGCCAAAACGTTTGCCCACCCTGGGCTAGAAGCATGTGGTTCAACAGTGAAAGATTCATCAGTTGAAAAAGTGAAGAACTCTCTCAACACATTCAAAAAAATTGCACACATGGCTGATGAATGCACCGATGCAAATGGGCATCAAGTATTAAGTTATTGTGTACATTAACTTGATGTCAGGGGTAGGCCAGTAGATGCATTTCTAGATGTTCAAGTTATAGAAGACACATCAGCTGCATCTGTGGCAACCCACATCTTAGAAGAGTTAAATGCTTGTCAATTGGACCCCAAACACATGGCTGCTTGCGCATTTGATGGAGCTGCAAACTTTTCTGAACGACATGGTGGAGTACAAGCTTTGCTCAGAGAAAAGTGTAACCCTAATCTCTCCTATACACACCGCAGAAGCCATCTACTCTAAGTAGCACTAGTACAAGCTGAAGACTCTTCAAAAGACATTTTAAAAAGCTATAAATTTATTGTCTTCATTATATTCTTTTTTCAGCAAGAGTCCAAAAAGACTGAATATTTTAGAAAATATAGAAAATACACTGGGACTGAAGTTCAAATCAGTCCAACCTGGGAAAACCCACTGGCTTTCTCAGGAGCGATCCTTGGCTGTTGTCTTAAAATTACTCCAGCTGAGGCACTACCAGCAATGAGGCTGCCATGTGCTCAGGATAGACTAGAGAATTTGAACATAGAGTGGGAAGATCTTAGGACGAATGAATGAAGATTTGACTTCAACTTCTTTTTTATCATCACTAGTGGCTTGAGCCGATCTTTATGCCATATTTTCTGGGATGAAAGAAGTAGGAAATCATCTCTTCCTACTCCCAGTCACAACAGCTACAGCTGAGGGTTCTTTTTCATTACTGAATAGAAATTTGTGTTCAGAAAGAAGTGGCCTTCTGCCTGATCATGTGAATGAAGTAATGAGCATATCAACCCGGGAGAGCCAACGTGCCCGGTCAGCGAGGGGAGAGCGACACAGAACAGGACTCACTCCGGATTGGGGTTCACAGATGGAGCGAGGGATCTCTGCACCGCAGGCCCAGCGGGGCTCTGGGCAGGAAGGGGAGACACGTTGCCCGGGAACGAAAGGGTTAAAACTGCCGGGAGGTTTGTGTTACATTCACCCGGGTGCCGGGTCTCATGTCCCAGCCCGGAGCGGTGTGTGTGTCACTGCTGCCCCCGCGCGGCTGCCGGGAGAAGGGCGATTCCGCAGCCTGGGTTTTTGCAGGATCACAAACCGGTTTCGTGTCACTGTGTGTCTCGCACAGTAATAGCGGGCGGTGTCCTCGGGCTTCAGGCCGGTCATTTGCAGATACAGCTCACTCTTGGGATTATCCCTGGAGATGGTGAATCGGCCTTTCACTGAATCAAGGTATTGTATATCACCCCCAGCGCTGTTGAGATAAGCGACCCATTCTAGTCCTTTGCCAGGAGCCTGTCGGACCCAGCTCATGTAATAGCTGCTGAAGTCGAACCCGGAGGCTTTGCAGGAGAGGCGGAGAGAGTCTCCGGGCTTTTTCACATCCCCTCCGGACTCCACCAGCTGCACCTGGGACCGGACACCTGAGAATAAAGACAGGCCATTAATATCGGTATAAAAACAGCGGTAACACAATATTCTTCTAATTCTGCCAGTTATTCAGAGGAGGAAAATACCTTCCAAAGCGGCTACAGCGAAAATTACAAGGAGCAAAAATCCCATTTTCCCGAGTGCTGGAGAGGAAAGTTCTCAGGGACTGGCTGGTCACTGCACAGACCCAGGGGCTGCGGATTGTGTCTCCGGGTGCAGCCTGGGCAGAGAGAGGCACAGATTTAAACAGGAAACTGTCTCCCACATTTGCATGTCCCCGCTTTATAAGAGACACACACTCCTGCTGCCAGTGATCTGACTGATTCACCCTGGGGCTCCGGGTGCGGGAGTCAGACTGTCCCGTCCTGTGTGTCTGTGCAGCGCCGGGCACAGGGCGCTGGGGTCCTGCTGACACTTTCGGACCCCTGGGAGGAATGACCAGCTCCCTGCAGTGACTGTATTTCCTCACCTGGGAACTGAGGTCCTGGCTATTGTGAGGTGTTATTGGGGCT
The DNA here is from genome assembly GCF_020497125.1 of Mauremys mutica. Taxonomy (NCBI): domain Eukaryota; kingdom Metazoa; phylum Chordata; order Testudines; family Geoemydidae; genus Mauremys; species Mauremys mutica. The sequence goes on from NC_059084.1 coordinate 50,211,322, forward strand.
GGGGGTGACTCAGCTCTGGAGCCCCGTTCCAGGAGCACAAGGGCCATGCAACGTGCGGTGGGGGGGGGGGGTCAGTGTCTGGGGAGGGGTCGTGTCCTAGGGATCCACTGGGCTAAACCACCCACTGGAGAGGGAAGATTCCCCATGGCGCTGGGAGGGATTGGGGACGGAAGCCCCTTTCCCTTCCCGGCAGTGACCGGGCTTTGGGCCAGGTCTGGGGCCTGCCTGCGGGTGCAGGTGGGAGAAGCTGGGGGGGGGGGGAGCGGGAGTCTGAGGGCAGAGTTAAGGTTTCGCAGTGGACCCTCCCTGGTATTAATGGGCCGAGAGCGGCGTGTCTGGGAGTGTTTCTTTAGGGGGCAGTCGAGGGAGGATCCGGCTACAGTGAAGGAAGATGATTCTGCGCGGCTGATATTTATATTCGTGTTTCTATTCCTGTTCCCAGTCACAGGCCACTTCCCATTTACACTCGGGGTGTAAACTCGGTGGGACTGAGAGAGGTTTTATGGTCTGTGTTTGTACCGTGCCGAGGACTATGGGAGCCCAGACTGTAATTAGGAACATAAGAAGGGCCAGACTGGGTCAGCCCAAGGGTCCATCCAGCCCAGTGTCCTGTCTCCTGGCGGTGGCCAGTGCCAGGTGCCCCAGAGGGAGTGAACAGAACAGGCGCTAGGACAGGGGTGGGCAAACTACAGCCCGTGGGCCAGATCCAGCCACCCAGTAGTGGATTTACCATGGAGCCACTGGCGCCATGGAGCCGGGCCCACACTCCAGGGGGACCCGGACCTGGCCACTCTTCTGCGCGCCCCCCCTCTCCTGCGGGGGGCAGAAGCTTGGTGCTCCTGGCACTGAAGCTCCTGCTGCAGTAGGGCAGCCAAGCTCCCCCTCCGCTGCCTCCTCTCACAGCTTGCTGCGTTCCCGCCTTCCCCCTGCCGGCTGTCGATCAGCTGTTTGTTTGCGGGCGGGCGAGGGGGGAGCACAGCCGCAGCACGCTCACCTGGGGAGAGGAGGCGGAGAAGAGGCGGGGCGGGGCCTTGGGGAGGGGGGTGGATCGAGCAGACCTACTCTGACTGCAGAGCTGCAGGCTCAGGCTGAAAAAGAAGGTGCTGCCCAGCTCCCGGGACTTTGCAGCTGGACACCCGCTTCTGGGTCCTAGTGCTGGTTGAGCTCCCTTCTGTGTGCCGGGAGCCACCCTTCGTCTTGTACAACAGTGAGTGCCCGTGGTGGGGCAGGGGGGCAGAGGCAGCGGGGAAGGAAGGGGGTGGGATGGGGAGGAGATGGAGTGGTGGAGAAGGGGCATGGGATGGGGAAGAGAAGGGGATAGAGCAGGGATCGGCAACCTTCGGCACACAGACCGCCAGGGTGAGCCCCCTGTTGGGCCGGGCCAGTTTGTTTACTTGCCACATCCACAGGTTCGGCAGATTGTGGCTCCAGGCCAACGGGGGCTGCAGGATGAGGGATGTGCTGGCTGCAGCTTCTCGCAGCCCCCATTGGCCTGGAGCAGCAAACCACAGCCAGTGGGAGCCGCAATCAGCCGGACCTGTGGACACGGCAAGTAAACAAACCAGCCTGGCCCTCCAGGGGGCTTACCCTGATGGGCCATGTGCTGAAGGTTACTGATCCCTGGGATAGGGGAAAGGGGGGTCCAGCATGTGGATCCCCTTGGCAGCAGCTGGGGCTCCCCTGTTAAGCAGGCCCATCAAACCCTCACCCTGACAAGCCCCACCTCCCCTGCATCTGTACCACGCTGATGAGCCCCCCTGGACACCCTCCCCACTGACCCCCAACCACCTACACCTAGACCCCCACCCAAATGAACCCTGTAGATAAATCTCTGTATTAAGCATCGTCACATAACTTTCATATGACTTTGTATCATGCCTCTTCGTATAACCCGGTATTAAGCTATTTTCATACAACTTTGTATCAAGTCCCTTGATATAGGGACTTTGTATCTGAGAAAACTTTGTGCTAAGCCCTGGTGTAACGTTATAGCCCCCAAGGATAGTTAAACTAGAAGAAAAATGACTTTTTGCTGGGAGTAGAATAAGATTCCCCCTCCCCACACTCCCTTAATCAATTGCCGTGTTGAATGAATGAGGTGTGAATGAGCAAGGCGAGTTAGGCAGCACCTCCAGACAGCTGGTTGGAGAGGGGATGGAAGCCAGCCCCAGGGACAGTCAAACTTGTCTAGTGGGTTCACTGAAGACGAGCAGACATGTTGATGGCCTCAGGCGGGGGACGGGGGGTTGAGAATCAAGCAACTTCTTTTGGAATCACCTTCTTTGAACGGTATTGGGACAACACCCAGAAGGAAGCAGCACAAAGGACCAACGGACACAAATTTTGAATCTGGTGCAGATTTGCATGACAGGGAAGCTGCTATAAATGTGAGGTGTCTTGCAGAGGACCCTGGGTCTTGTCAACATGGGAGCATTGATCCAGATTGGGAGAAGCCTGGCTCCACCCCACCCCCCATCTAACTCACCTGGCTAGTGAAGTTAAGGGAAGCAACTAGTTGGTAACAACAACAAGACAGAGTGTTTGTGTGTTTGTATGTGATGCATGAGTGTAATATAGATCATATGCATAGGATACAGTGTTGATTGATACATGTATTACCAATGAATGTGACGTTTGCCTTATTCCCCCTGAAAAGATCCTGTGCAGCACTTTAAGTACAACAACCCCACCTCCCCTGCCCTCAGATCCCTCCCCCTGTGAGCTCCAACACTTTCACTTGGTCCCCCCTGCAGACTCCCATTGCCCCTGCACCTGGCACCTCCCTGTGCATCCAGATCCCCCACTGAGCTGCCTGCACCCAGACTGCCCCCCCCAGAACCATCTTATCCCTATCTAGATACCCCCACACTAAGTCCCTCTGTGCTGGGACCCTGCTGCTGGGCTGAGCCTCCCTGCCCATATCTGGGGTGCCTGGCACAAAAGGGGCAGGGCCCCCAGGGTGTTTCTGGGGCAGGCCTGGCCCTTGTGCTGGGTCAGGGTCAGGTTCAGCCTCACTGCCAAGTCCCTGTCCCGGGGAGGTGGGAGAGGCTGCAGGGATCTCCCACCTCAGTGGCCTGAGCTCCCCACTGCCATGGTGAAGCTTCCACATTTATTTATGGTAAAAAAAATAAAACTGCAGAATTTTAAAATATTATGCACAGAAATTGATGCAGAATTCCCTCAGGAATATGGGGTGTTGTACCGCCGTGATGGTGGGACTGCTGGACAGTAGGGGATCTGCGGGTGGGGGAGCTGGGCAGGGGTATGTTGTGCAGGGTGCTGTGTAGTTGTGGTGGGATGTGAGGGGAGAGGTCTCTAGGCAGGGGGTGCTGGGCATAGGGATCTGCGGGGGAGAGTCTCTGGGTGAGGGGTCACTGGCATAAGGGGCGGGCACTGGGCCCGGGGGCAGTGTGGAAGGGGCATGCTGGCAGCTCAGGGCTGGGTGGGCCAGTGTGAGTCTAGCAGTTTGGGGTTTGTAAACAGTGCCCTTGTGCTGGGCTGAGTGGGGCCACTCCCACCGCCCTGTGCCTCATTGCCCCCAACCGGCCCCTCGCTCTGTGGCCCACCCCCCGTCACATGCCCTATTTCCGCAATGGGGGCCCACAAATATGTTTGGCACTCGGCCCACAAAAAGTAAATCCGGCCCTGCAGCCACCAACTGTTTTAATCTGGCCCATTAGCTCCCACTGGGGAGCAGGGCCTGGGGCTTGCCCCACTCTGGTGCTCCAACTGGGGAGCAGGGTCATAGAATCATAGAATCTCAGGGTTGGAAGGGATCTCAGGAGGTATCTAGTCCAACCCCCTGCTCAAAGCAGACCAAACCCAACTAAATCATCCCAGCCTGACCTTAAAAACCTCTAAGGAAGGAGATTCCACCACCTCCCTAGGTAACCCATTCCAGTGCTTCACCACCCTACTAGTGAAAAAGTTTTTCCTAATGTCCAACCTAAACCTCCCCCTCTGCAACTTGAGACCATTACTCCTTGTTCTGTCATCTTCTACCACTGAGAACAGTCTAGGTCCATCCTCTTTGGAACCCCCTTTCAGGTAGTTGAATGCAGCTATCAAATCCCCCCTCATTCTTCTCTTCTGCAGACTAAACAATCCCAGTTCCCTCAGCCTCTCCTCATAGGTCATATGCTCCAGCCCCCTAATGATTTTTGTTGCCCTCCGCTGGACTCTTTCCAAGTTATCCACGTCCTTCTTGTAGTGTGGGGCCCAAAACTGGACACAGTACTCCAAATGAGGCCTCACCAGTGCTGAATAGAGGGGAATGATCACATCCCTCGATCTGCTGGAAATGCCCCTACTTATACAACCCAAAATGCCATTAGCCTTCTTGGCAACAAGGGCACACTGTTGACTCATATTCAGCTTTTCGTCCACCGTAACCCCTAGGTCCTTTTCTGCAGAACTGCTGCCCAGCCATTCGGTCCCTAGTCTGTAGCAGTGCATGGGATTCTTCCGTCCTAAGTGCAGGACTCTGCACTTGTCCTTGTTGAACCTCATCATATTTCTTTTGGCCCAATCCTCTAATTTGTCTAGGTCCCTCTGTATCCTATCCCTACCCTCCAGCATATCAACCACTCCTCCCAGTTTAGTGTCATCTGCAAACTTGTTAAGGGTGCAGTCCACACCATCCTCCAGATCGTTAATGAAGATATTGAACGAAACCGGCCCCAGCACCGATCCTTGGGGCACTCCACTTGATACTGGCTGCCATCTAGACATGGAACCATTGATCACTACCCGTTGAGCCCGACCATCTAGCCAGTTTTCTATCAACCTTACCGTCCATTCATCCAGCCCATATTTCTTCAACTTGCTGGCAAGAATACTGTGGGAGACTGTATCAAAGGCTTTGCTAAAGTCCAGAAATAGCACATCCACTGCTTTCCCCTCATCCACAGAGCCGGTTATCTCATCATAGAAGGCAATTAGGTTAGTCAGGCATGACTTGCCCTTGGTGAATCCATGCTGACTGTTCCTGATCACTTTCCCCTCCTTTAAGTGGTTCAGAATTGATTCCTTGAGGACCTGTTCCATGATTTTTCCAGGGACTGAGGTGAGACTGACTGGCCTGTAGTTCCCTGGATCTTCCTTCTTCCCTTTTTTAAAGATGGGCACTACATTAGCTTTTTTCCAGTCATCCGGGACCTCCCCCGATCACCATGATTTTTCAAAGATAATGGCCAATGGCTCTGCAATATCATCGGCCAACTCCTTTAGCACCCTCGGATGCAGCGCATCCAGCCCCATGGACTTGTGCTCGTCCAGCTTTTCTAAATAGTCCTGAACTACTTCTTTCTCCACAGAGAGCTGGTCACCTCCTCCCCATACCGTGCTGCAGAGTGCAGCTGTCTGGGAGCTGACCTTGTCTGTGAAGACAGAGGCAAAAAAAGCATTGAGTACACTAGCTTTCTCCACATCCTCTGTCACTAGGTTCCCTCCCTCATTTAGCAAGGGGCCCACACTTTCCTTGACTTTCTTCTTGTTGCTAACATACCCGAAGAAACCCTTCTTGTTACTCCTAACATCTCCGGCTAGCTGCAACTCCAAGTGTGATTTGGCCTTCCTAATTTCACTCCTGCATACCTGAGCAATACTTTTATATTCCTCCCTGGTTATTTGTCCAATCTTCCACTTCTTGTAAGCTGTTTTTTTGTGTTTAATACGAGCAAGGATTTCACTGTTAAGCCAAGCTGGTCACCTGCCATATTTACTTTTCTTCCTACACATCGGGATGGTTTGTTCCTGCAACCTCAATAAGGATTCTTTAAAATACAGCCAGCTTTCCTCGACTCCTTTCCCCGTCATGTTATTCTCCCAGGGGACCTTGCCCATCAGTTCCCTGAGGGAGTCGAAGTCTGCTTTTCTGAAGTCCAGGGTCTCTGTTCTACTGCTCTCCTTTCTTCCTTGTGTCAGGATCCTGAACTCAACCATCTCATGGTCACTGCCTCCCAGGTTCCCATCCACTATTGCTTCCTCTACTATTTCTTCCCTGTTTGTGAGCAGCAGGTCAAGAAGAGCTTTTCCCCTAGTTGGTTCCTCCAGCACTTGCACCAGGAAATTGTCCCCTATACTTTCCAGAAACTTCCTGGATTGTCTGTGCACTGCTGTATTGCTCTCCCAGCAGATATCGGGGTGATTAAAGTCACCCATGAGAACCAGGGCCTGTGATCTAGCAACTTCTGTTAGTTGCTGGAAGAAAGCCTCGTCCACCTCATCCCCTGGTCTGGTGGTCTGTAGCAGACTCCCACCACGACATTACCCTTGTTGTTCATACTTCTAAATTTAATCCAGAGACTCTCAGGTTTTTCTGCAGTTTCATACTGGAGCTCTGAGCAGTCATACTGCTCTCTTACATACAACACAACTCCCCCACATTTTCTGCCCTGCCTGTCCTTCCTGAACAGTTTATATCCATCCATGACAGTACTCCAGTCATGTGAGTTATCCCACCAAGTCTCTGTTATTCCAATTACATCATAATTCCTTGACTGTGCCAGGACTTCTAGTTCTCCCTGCTTGTTCCCCAGGCTTCTTGCATTTGTGTATAGGCATGTAAGATAACTCACTGATCGTCCTGCTGTCCCAGAATGGGGCAGGAGCCCTCCCCTCTTGCACTCACCTACTTGTGCTTTCTCCCGATATCCCACTTCCCCACTTACCTCGGGCTTTGGTCTCCTTCCCCCGGTGAACCTAGTTTAAAGCCCTCCTCACTAGGTTAGCCAGCCTGCTTGCAAAGATGCTCTTCCCTCTCTTCGTGAGGTGGAGCCCATCTCTGCCTAGCATCCTCCTTCTTGGAAGACGGGTCAGGGGTCTGGTTCCTATGCGTAGTGGGGCAGCCCCAGGCTTGATCCCCCCTCCCACCCTCCGAACCCCTCGATCCCAGTCCGAAGCACCCTCCTCCACCCCAAACCCCTCATCCCCAGCCCCACCCCAGAGCCTGCACTCCCTGCCAGAGCCTGAACCCCCCACCACCTGGCACCCCACTCCCCTGCTCCTCACCCCCTCCCACACCCTGAATTCCTAATTTCTGGCCCCACTCTAGATTTCCATATCCCAATGTAGCCCTCGGGCCAAAAAGGTTGCCCACCCCTGCGCTAGGACCACAAGCAGCACCAAATCTATCACTGCTGAGCATCATCATCAAGATCATTTACTTAGTTAATTATTAATAAGCAATGAAGTGTAGACAGAAGCTTTCTCCTGGTTGTGTTTAAAGAACTTGTGTGACATGAACGTTACCTGTTTCTAAACCATCCCCAGGATTTAATATTGACAGATATAGTAACAAAAACAACAACAAAATATTCCCATTCCCACTGACTTTCAGACAAGTAGCAGCGTTCACGCTGAAACACAGATCTCCATTCCCATGATCACTCATGTTCCCTTTCATATCCCCACCCTCATTCACACACACTGGAGAGAGTGAGAGAGAGAGAGAGAAACGGGGTGGGGTGGAGGGAAATGTTCTCAGGGAATTTTCCATAGACAGTTACACTGAACGATGCTCAGACGATGACGGTGGCAGGGGCGGCTCTAGGAATCCGTCCGCCCCAAGCACGGTGGCACGCTGCGGGAGGCGCGCTGCCGGTTGCCGGTCCCGCGGCTCTGGGGGACCTCTTGCAGATGTGCCTGCTGAGGTCCGCTGGTCCCGGGGCTCCCGTGGAGCTTCTGCAGGCTTAACTGCGGAAGGTCCGCCGGAGCCGACTGCCGCCCTGCCGCGAGCGCTTGGTGTGCTGGGGTCTGGAGCCGGCCCTGGGTGTAAATCCGGAGTAACTTGAGTCTAACAGAAGCAGCTGCGGTGACTTTACACCAGTGGAGGATTTGGCCCCAGGAGCAATTCGCTCCATCCATTGGGTCTGATGTGAACCCCAATTCGCTTGTCCCGTTTACACCGACAGACGCTGTCCTATGAGTCTGAGGGTACGTCTACACTACGGGATTATTCCGAATTTACATAAACCAGTTTAGCAAAACAGATTGTATAAAATCGAGTGCGCGCGGCCACACTAAACACATTAAATCGGTGGTGTGCGTCCATGGTCCGAGGCTAGTGTCGATTTCTGGAGTGTTGCACTGTGGGTAGCTATTCCGTAGCTATCCCATAGTTCCCGCAGCCTCCCCCGCCCCTTGGAATTTCCGGGTTGAGATCCCAGTGCCTGATGGGGCAAAAATCATTGTCGTGGGCGGTTCTGGGTAAATGTCGTCAGTCACTCCTTCCTCTGGGAAAGCAACGGCAGACAAGCATTTTGCGGCTTTTTTTCCCTGGATTGCCCTGGCAGATGCCATAGCATGGCAATCATGGAGCCTGTTTTGCCTTTTGTGACTGTCACCGTATGTGTACTAGATGCCGCTGACAGAGGTGATTCAGCAGCGCTACACAGCAGCATGCTTTTGCATGATAGCAGAGATGGTTACCAGCCATTACCATAAATTGGTAATAAGATGATCATGGTTACCAGTCCTTTTGCACTGCACTATTTGCTGCTGTCATAAGTGCCCCTGGCTGAGATTAGCCAGGGGTGCAAAAGCCAAAATTGGGAATGACTCTGTAAGTCAATTCCTCCTTTTTGGTATCTAAAAATAGAATCAGTCCTGCCTAGAATATGGGCAAGTGTACTAGAGAACCACTGTATCATAGAACCAGAGAGCACACCTGCTCTGTGTCAGATCCTGCAGAAATTATGAGCTGTATGCTATTCACAGGGGGTTGCTCCTGCAACAACCCCACCTGTTGATTCCATTCTTCCCCTAGCCTTCCTGGGCTACCGTAGCATTGTCCTCCCACGTGTGTGATGAAGTAATAAAGAAGGCAGGAATAACACACAGTGACTAGTTAGTGAGAAGTGAGTGGAAGGCAGCCTCCAGCTGCTATGATAGTCCAGACAGGATATTAAGGAGTGTGGAGGAGAAGAGCCCAGCATCCCTCTGCTAGTCCAGGGGCAATTGAATCTTTTCTTTACACATGAAGGGTGGGGGCTGATGGAGCTCAGGCCCCTGTTGCTATGATGAGGACAGTTTACCAGCCATACTGTACCATCTACCAGGAAAAATTAGGGCCAGGCACCCTTGATAGACCTCACGGATGGTAGTCTGCATAGTTACCACTCCTTTTGCACTGCCCTATATACCAATAGGCTGATGATGATGACAGATATCAGTCTTATTGTACCATCAGCCACCCATGGTGGGGGAAGCAAGGATGTTGGTGTTGTGTGCTGCAGCATCGCATCTATCTGCAGCATTCAGTAAAGATAGGGTGACATGTAAAAGAGTCGAGAGGATTGTTTTCCCTTTCACTTCTGGGGGCGGGTGGGGGGGTGCGTAAATTGCCGAGCTATGCCCTGACCCACCGCGGACACTGTTTTTGACCCTAGAAGCATTTGGAGCTCAGCCAAGAATACAAATACTTTTCAGAGACTGCAGGAACTGTGGGATAGCTTGAGTCCTCCAGTCCATGAGTGTCCATTTGATTCTTTGGCTTTCTGTTACGCTTGTCATGCAGCAGTGTGCTGAGTCCCTGCTGTGGCGTCTGTCTGGAGATTTTTAAAAAATGCTTTGGAATTTTGTCTTCTGTAACGGAGCTCTGATAGAACAGATTTGCCTGCCCATACAGCGATCACATCCGTACGGTCCATGCTGGAGCTCTTTTTGGATTTTGATTTCGGACTGCATCGCCACCCGTGCTGATCGGAGCTCCACGCTGGGCAAACAGGAAATATTCAAAAGTTTGCGGGGCTTTTCCTGTCTACCTGGCCACTGCATCCGAGTTCAGATTGCTGTCCAGAGTGGTCAGTGATGCACTGTGGGATACCACCCGGAGGCCAATACCGTTGATTTGCGGCCACACTAACCCTAATCCTATATGGAAATTCTGATATCAGCGCTACTCCTCATAGGGCTAGTCTACACTTACCTGCCGGGTCGACGCGATGAGTTCGACTTCTCGGAGTTCGAACTATCGCGTCTAATCTGGACACGATAGTTCAAACTCCCCGCGTGCTCCGGTCGACTCCGGAACTCCACCACTGCAAACGGCAGTGGCGGAGTCAACCTTGGAGCCGCGGACTTCGATCCCACGGCGTCTGGATGGGTAAGTAGTTCGAACTAGGGTACTTTGAGTTCAGCTACGCTATTCCTGTAGCTGAACTTGCATACCCTAGTTCGACCCCCGCCCTTAGTGTAGACCTGCCCTCATTAGGGAGGAGTACAGAAACCGGTTTAAAGAGCCCTTTATATCGATATAAAGGGCCTCTTAGTGTGGACGGGTGTGGCATTAAATCGGTTTAATGCTCCTAAAACCTCCAAGGCATGTCCTGGGCAGCTTCTGTTGTATATTGACCTGGGTGTGTGGCTGATCCTGCCTCACCGGGGTGTACTGAGGATAGATGCGATAAAAAGTATGAGGTGCTCAGATATGATGGTGACTGAAGGAGGGCAGACAGATGTGTATCTAAGACAAAAAAATCTGTTAGTCTGGGCGTGCTGAAAAGATCACTGACATGAATGGAATGGGTGCGGCCTCCCTTGCCTTCATTTGACCCTGGGCCCGTCCCCGATGCAGCAACTGCTGGATATTCCTTCCCATGAGAAAACAGCTGGTCGAGGGACTTGATTAACTTGGGCAAAAAATGTCTAGTATAAGGAAAACATCTCACATTATTTTAGAGCCTGACGCAAAACCCTTCCCAACGCCATAGAAACCCTCCTCTTGAGAGCAACGTGAGCTGTGTCAGGCCCTGTGTTCATAACCCTGAGTCCGCAAAATTGTTAGTTGTTTCTTGAAATGTCAATTGTAGATGTCTTTACAAGTGGCAATGGACTGATCACTAGAACAGAGCTAATTAGATGAAAAAGATGCTTCCTTCAGAAGATCAGGAGCTGTGACTTAAAGAAGAAAACTCTGGGAGCTTGCAGATTAGTAGAAGAATCCTGGGCAGATTCATTGGTGTGGGTAAAATACCAAATCTGACTGACTATAATGAGTATTGGCGAAGGATTTTGCCCAATATTAGTGAGGGCTTGAGCCTGTCAAAGACTCACTGTCATTTCCGCATGAGCTGGGTGAGATGAAAACTATTTCCTGCACAGTTGCTTTCTTCCAGACGTTGCCGAGCGTTTTACAAAGGACATAAGCCGCATTATCCCCAATTTTTGTCCAAGGGGAAACTGAGGCATGTGGAAATGACGTGATTTGCTCAAGATCACCAAAGAAATAAGTGGCAGACCAGGAAATAAATTCCCAGCTGTGCTGAGTCTCTGTTTGGTGCTGAGCACTATGGGAAAGTGATCTATGGACACCCGCCATGCACTGCACAGTAACGGATAGATAAAGGCAGCCAAGCGGGTTTCTGATGCTCAGTGTTAGTACTACTAAGGTCTGAAAACTTCTTCTTCTTCTAGGAAAATTGGAGAAAGTATATTGAACTCTGTCTAGCAATGCTGGATTAGCAGGCAGAATTATTGTTTAGCAGTATTATACCAGCATCTTAAAAATTGTGGAATTTGGTGGTCAGGATCCCCTCTGTTGTTCTGAAACTCGAAGCCCAAAAGCTGCCTTGGTGCGGGACTCAGCTCAGTCATGCAGTGAGTATTATCTCCCGGGTGAGAGGCAGTGTGCTCCGATGCCGGGCTCAGTTTCCTTTAGGGGTGGCTGAACCTTTGCAGAGGCTGGTTTGTAAAATCTGAGCGGTGGGGCTGGAGGGTCCTTAAGGAAGACAGCAGCTCACTGGATCTGTGAGTGGCACCATGGGTTATATAAGGCCGGGGAAGATTTTTCCCATGTTACTGAATCATAGAGAAATACCTAAACACCGGCTAATATTTTCTCCCACCAGACGGGTTATTCACAATGTGATGTACTAGTCAGCATAAGGGTGTCACTGTCTGTTCCCTACATCTGCCTGGAATGATCACTGCCAGCCACAATAGCAAGCTCAGCTTCATTTCTCTCCTCGCACGCTGCTCTCTCTAGTTCTTTCCCTCGGTGTATGTTTTCTGGGGTGTGAGTGACGTTATTTGAGATGGAATTTTCAGGGGAGGGTTCTAGGAATTGATACATTAAGGGCGAAGATCACAAGGGGACATGGCTGTTGCAAGGCTATTTCACTTGCTATAAGTAATTAAAGGAACCGGGGAGACTGGCTGGATCCCCTGACGCTCACTCGGCGTATGGGGCTCTCCAGACCTTGTACTCCCCGGCACGTACTACAGGAGGTGAAGGCCGCTTTGCTGCCCGCTGCTCGGGCCTACCTCGACTGGGTCCTGCACCAGGGCATGCCCCGCCCGCCCCCCACCACCCCGAGCCCTCCGGACCTTTTCATCGGGCCCCTGCCCCGTGGACCCGACCGGCCGTCCGCCCCTTTTCCGCAAGCCGCTGCACGAATCTGCAGCCAGTCCGCTTCCAAACTGCAACGAGGAAACATCTCTACACGCTCGTGCTCCACACCCTTCACTTCCTCACCCTTGTGTCCCATCCCAACACAAAGTGGTGGGACCTTCTGCCACCTCTCGAGGGTGAGGAGCCCCGGTGGGCCAGCCTCTACTCCACCCTGGTCCTGAGGCCCACCAGGGATATCAGTTGGTGGCTCCTTCATGGGGCCATGAGCACAGGTGTGTACTTGGCGCACTTTACCCCTGTCCCAGACACCTGCCCCTTCTGCGGCGCGAGGGAGACCCTGGCGCACGTTTACTTAGAGTGCGCCAGGGTGCAGCCCCTATACCGGCTCCTCACCAATATACTGTTGCATTTCTGGCTGCACTTTTCCCCTCACCTCCTTCTCCATGCACTCCCTATCCGTGGGCCCACGAAGTCGCGGGACCTCCTGGTCAACCTCCTCCTTGCCCTGGCCAAACTGGCCATCTACGCAACCAGGGAGAGGCGGTTGGCCAATGGAGACTCCTGTGACTGTGGGGCTTGTTTCCAATCCTCTGTCCGTTCACGTATCCGGGAGGAGTTCCTCTGGGCGGCGTCCGCTGGCTCCCTTGATGCCTTCGAGGAGCAGTGGGCGCTGTCCGGGGCTCTCTGCTCGGTGTCCCCATCAGGCTCCCTCCTTTTGACCCTCTGACCGCACTCCTGTCCCTGTTCTTTTATTAGTTGCCCCTGAAATCAGTTGGGTTCTGAGGTCCTGTAGATCCTCCCCTTAGGCTGGGGGGGGGGATCCTTTAGCAGTGGAGGGGCTTCTGCCCTCCCACTTCCCGGAACCCAATAGGTATAAGTAATTAAGGACTCATTAGAGCAGGGACTTGAGTCTCCTCCTGAGTCCCAGAGACTGTCCTGACCCCCGGGCTGTGCAGTGACTCGCTTTCCTGCTCTCTGCCCAGCACATCTCCCCGCCAGGCGCCTAGGGGATTTCGGTGCCTACAGGGGGCCGGCTTTGAAGGTCTCGGTGGCATGTCCGATTTGGGCACATAAGGCGGCAGGTAGGTGCTGAATTCACCTTGTGGACCGAGCCCTGAACACACATCGAAAGCCCCTGGCAGGTCGCTCTCCAGCGCCCGTAGGCTCCTTCCAGAATTCAAACCTGTCTGCCCGGGCTGAGATTTTCTAGCGCTCCCGAGGGGTTAGAATAGGCATGAGGTGTCCGTATCTCTAGGGCAGCCTGGAGACCCTCCGCCTGGCTTTACTTTAACGGCCTCACTTTAATGTCGGAAAGGCGGGGAGGGGCGGAGTGAGGGGCACAGAGCGTGTTGGGCACAAGGGGAAGTTGCGGGCTGGTCTCTGCTAACAGAGCGGTGAGTCCGTGTCTGTGTCTGTGTCTGGGGGGGGGAGTCACAGGCAGGCAGCTGCGGACCGGAGTTTTCTCGCTCACGGTCTCTGCGCTGCGAGCTGTAGAACTGCAGCGCCCCCCAGCGGAGCGTTTGTGCTTAGCCAGCGAGGGCAGGTTTTTGTCTGAGCTCAGCCCGGCTTCCCCGCACCGTGTGTCTCTCTCGCACAGTGATACCGGGCGGTGTCCTCGGGCTTCAGGCCGGTCATGTCCAAATGCACCAGGTTGTTGGAATCGTCCCTGGAGATGGTGAATCGGCCTTTCACTGAGTCTGCGTAGTAATAGCGGTTCCATACTTCCCGGTAAGTGCTTGAAACCCACTCCAGCCCCTTCCCGGGAGCCTGCCGGACCCAGCTCATCCCGTAGCTGCTGATGGTGAAGCCGGAGGCTTTGCAGGAGAGGCGGAGAGAGTCTCCGGGCTGTTTCACATCCCCTCCGGACTCCACCAGCTGCACCTGGGACCGCACACCTGGGAATAGAGAGATAATGTAATTCGCATTAGTATTAAGAGTAACAATAGACTGTTCCCCTGCCCCGCCAATGGATGAGAGGGGAGAAAATACCTTCCAAAGCCACTGCAAGGAACAGTACATGGAGCCAGAGCCTCATTGTCCCGGGCGCTGGAGGGGAAAGTTCGCAGGGACTGGCTGGTCACTGCACAGACCCAGGGGCTGCGGATTGTGTCTCCGGCTGCAGCCTGGGCAGAGACAGAGACAGTTTTAAACAGGAAACTGTCACCCTGATTTGCATATCCCGCTCCTTATAACACACGCACAAACTCCTTCCCTGGCTGATCTCATTTCTCGCCCTCCGGTTCCAGGAGAAGGGGGAGATTTGTGTCAACGTGTGTAGCGCTGCGACCCAAATCCCATCAAATCCAAGGGGATTTTTGTTAGCGGCTGGGATCGCATCAGGTCCCATGTGTTTCTCTGGAGTCCTGTACAATGGGAACCTGGGCCTGGAATGCTCCGGAAAGGGGCTGGCAGAGCAGGAGGAGAGGAAGGAAGGAGGGGGGGGGGATTGTAGCATAAAAGAGAGAAAGGAAGAAAGGAAGCTGCAGTCCTGGTAATGACAGTCAAGGGCTTCTAGGCCACCTATCAATCACCATCATCTTCATCCTCCTCCTCCTCCTCATCATCATCTTTGGAGCATTCTCAAACTTTACCAGCAAATAGTTTATATAATCGTTCTGGATAGTTCCTCATCTCTGGCAAGGGGACAGCAGCATCTCCCTGTCTCACAGCGGTATTGTGAAAGCAACTACATTAAACATTGTGAGGAGCTAATATATTACCTCAATTTGGGGCATACTAGCACCTGCGATAAAATCTCGGAGTCCTGAATCACTGCTATTCAGTTATGATATTATCGTCAATAATAATAAATAAATAATAATAATTTATTCTTATTGTTGTGATTGGGCCTGGGAGTCGTCTTTTGGGCCCCACTAGGCGAAGCCCTGGGCCATCTCCGGACAAACAGATGTTCCTTATCCAAAGGTTTGTTTGTCAGATATAATTTAGGTTGCATCAGTCCCAGCACGCCGGGAATGTGGGGGTGCTGGACTCAGTGGGGTGGGATACGATGGATGGAGAAGGTACCTCCCCCGGTGTGTAAGTGGCAGGAGGACGGGTTGGGAAAGCGCCCCCCAAACATGCCTTCTTGTATGAGTGAACATCTAAATGAGGTAAATTCCCGGGAACAGGGAAGTGGAGGTGACAGGCAGGGATTGGGAGATTCCCATTTTCTCTCTTTTCTCCTCTGCAGATTTTGGTGCGTGATCCCCGGTTCCCCGCCAGCAGCGACCTGTTTCTGGAAGCGACAGGGCAGTTACTTGTCTGAGCTCAGCCCGGCTTCCCCGCACTGTGCTTCTCCCGCACAGTGATACCGGGCGGTGTCCTCGGGCTTCAGGCCGGTCAGTTGCAGATACAGCAGGTTGTTGGGGTTGTCCCTAGAGATGGCGAAGCCTCCCTTGCAGGGCGGTGCGTAGCTGATCGTAGTTGAAATTGGGTGTATTTCCACTATGCACTCCAGTCCCTTCCCAGGGACCTGTCTGACCCAGCTCATCCCGTAGCTGCTGAAGGGGAAGCCGGAGGCTTTGCAGGAGAGGCGGAGAGAGTCTCCGGGCTTTTTCACATCCCCTCCGGACTCCACCAGCTGGACCTGAGGTCGGACACCTGCAAACAAAGACACAATGAGATTCCTGCAGACCTGGCTCCCAGTGAGATTGATACAAAACCCGGAGGCTCCCCAGTGTCTTCAGGAAACAGTTGCAATCAGAAGGAAATGTAGCTGGAGTGGCATGTTCCTGAACTTGGGATTCTGCCTGGATAGGTTGTAGATCGTTGATGATGTGCTGGAGAGGTTTTAGCTGGGGGGCTGTACGTTATGGCCACTGGTGTTCTGTTATTTTCTTTGTTCGGCCTGTCCAGTAGTTGGTGATTTCTGGGTACCCATCTCGCTCTGCAATCTGTCTCCTCAGTTCCCCAGGTGGGTATTATAGTTTTCAGATGTGTATGGATCCACAGCCTTGCTTTAGAAAAATCCAGCATGGAGAGCCTAAAAGGTCTCAGATGGAATAAAAATTGTTAAGGAGTTTGAACAGTCCTATTACCAAGTGGCTGAGCTTGGCCAGCCTGTTGGGGAAACAATGTTGTTGGAACAAGAATGTCACCATGTTGACTCTGTGAGTGAACAGTCCTTGTCAGAGGTTCAGAGCGAAGACTGGGTAGCTGAATCTGCAGATCAGGACAGCTGTGCAGTTAATCTCTTGAGAATAGAGGGGATGGCAGGCAAACTTTCATCTCTAAATACTTTGGATATGTCTTCTAGTCTCTTAGTGGACTTAACATCTGATTCCATGTGGAAACAGAGGTTGGTGATGGAAAGAAGAAATAACCTTGGGTCTAACGTGCTAGTGAAAATGGATAGTATCTCTGTAAGACAGAGTCCAGCCTTGGAACTGGTATTAGTTAAGAATCTGAAAACTGGTGAACAAACTAGTGTCTGTGTTGATGAAAATTACCTGACAGACAGGCGGGAGAAAGACTTGCCCATAGCCATTAGCAAAGAGGACACACCCAGCCAGACAATGGATTCTGTTACACAAAAGAGCTCAGATTTTGACACCCCCCACCCAGAACAGGGAGGAAGGGAAAGGCTAAACCTTTCAAATAAAAGCCACTTGTTAACCCTAAAATGCCAAAACCCCAATGGAATTGAGCCAAAGGCATGGCATGACAAAAATGCTTGGAAATGTACACTTGTAATGGATGTAATGTTAATATCAAGGCTAATATTAACTCTTGTGACTAATGTGTTGCTGATACCAAACACTTTAAAAATGTACAATGTGCCTAATCTTTTGGAAAAAACCCTTGAACATGTTGGGAGTGATACATAGGAGCACAGTTTATGTTAAAAGACCTTGTGATACTGATATTTCACAGTTAGTGCCTGTAACTAGTCTTGAAACTACTCAGGAGAAAATACATTGCAGACCTAATGTGCTGTATGAAAAGGGAAACTGAGGCACACTACCATATTGCTAACATGGCTAAATGCCAAGATTCCTACACTATGGGGAACATTAATATCTACATTGACTTGATGTTAATTGGGTTCCAAACATTTGTCAGAACTTGTATAAATAAATTAGCTAATTTCATTATCGTATGGCAACGTCAGATGAGACATACAAGAATTATGCTGCAAGAGCAGGTCCAATCCACTATTGGTCTAACCAAGTTTTTACCTTGGGTTTGTCATGAAATTCAATCACCTTGTTACTTCCACAATGATCCTTACAAAGAAACATCCTGTTTTAGTAAAACATGATTTTGATAAACCATTTCTGTTATACAGTAAGAGCACGTCTACACTGGCAAAATTACAGCACCGGCAGTTACAGCACTGCTCAGAGAGCACCGAAGGAAAACTACTGTTTGTTCACACTGACAGCTGCCTGTGCAATAGCATGTTCACCCTTGTGGCACTTGCAGCGGTGTTTGGAGTGGTGCATTCTGGGCAGCTATTTCACAGAGCATCTCTTCCTCTTCTCCCACTAAGACTTGTGGGAAGGTGTGAGGGGGTCGCGGAGCATCCTGGGTCCAGCCCCAATGCCCTGTGATACATTGCTTCGCATCCCAGCAATCCCTGTGCTTCCGTCTGTGATTAGCAAACAATGGTTTGTGTACTGCATGCCCTGCCTCTTCTGGGCAGCAGGAATGGATCCCGAACTGCTGACCAGTACGCTGCTCACTCTCACTAACACATACATGTCATGAGTGGCAGTGGAGTTATTCCTTAACCTACAAAGGCAAGAGGAGTGTGACATTAATCTTGCCACGTGGCATTCACAGACATGCTGACCACAGTGGAATGCTGCTTTTGGGCTTGGGAAAAAAGCACTGAGTGGTGGGATCACATCGTCATGCATGTCTGAGATGACGGGTAGCTGCTGCAGAACTTTCAGATGAGGAAAACCACATTCAAGGACTGTGTGATGAGCTCACTGTGGCGCAAGGACATGAGAATGAGAGCTGCTCTGTCACTGGAGAAGCATGTGGTGATTGCACGGTGGAAACTGGATACTCCAGACTGCTACCGATCAGTCGCTAACCAGTTTGGAGTGGGAAAGTCAGTCATTGGAGTCATGTTGATGGAAGTCTGCAGGGCCATTAATTGCATCCTGCTCCAAAAGACCGTGACTCTGGGCAATGTGCATGACCTCATGCCTGGCTTTGCAGAAATGGGCTTCTCTAACTGCAGATGGGCGATAGATGGCACACACATTCCAATTCTGGCACCAGACCACTTAGCCACTGAGTACATTAATCAGAAGGGGTATTTCTCTACGGCTTTCCAGGCACATGTGGATCACCATGGGCATTTCACAGACATTAACGCAGGCTGGTCCGGAAAGGTGCATGATGCACACATCTTTCAGAACACTGGCCTGTTCAGGAAACTGCAGGCAGGGACTTTCTGCCCAGACCAGAAGATCACTGTAGGGGAAGTTGAAATGCCCATTGTGATCCTGGAAGACCCCGCCTACTCCTTAATGCCGTGGCTTGTGAAGCCATACACAAGGCAACTTGACAGCAGCAAGGAGTGGTGCGGTTCAACAACAGGCTGAGCAAGTGCAGAATGAGTGTTGAGTGTACATTTGGCTGTTTAAAAGCCCACTGGCGACCCCTGTATGGGAAGCTGGACCTTGCCGATGACAGTATCTCTATGCTTATAGCTCCGTGCTGTACACTCCATAATATGTATGAAGGGAAGGGTGAAAGCTTCACTCAGGGCTGGACCACTGAGGCTCAGCACCCAGAGGCTGAGTTTGAACAGCCAGAGACCAGGGCTATTAGAGGGGTACAGCACAGGGCCATAAGGCTCAGGGATGCCTTGAGGCAGCAATTTGAAGGTGAAAGCCACTAGTATTCAGTGCATGCTCGGGATCGCAGTGCTTGTAATGCTAGGAGGTGACTGGTGCACAGGATGCAAGAAGGGGCCTTAACATAATTGTATGTTGCTTTGCAAGGCTCTTTTCCCTTTCACTTGATAGAATGAAGATTGCTTTCAAACCAACACAATTATTTTATTAAAAGACAACAACCAAAGAGAGAGTCATTGCTGCCCCCGGTAGTGGACGGGAGAAGCAGACTCTGCAGCCCCCCTCTATTTCTCTCATTGACCCCCATTTTTGTGTTATTATTAAAACCAGAAAATGAATATTTTGGGGGGTTAGTTATTTATTCATTTAACCCAGGATTTTTTTTCTCCTAGGAAAATGCTCCTTGTGCCAGAAAACCCACCATAGGTGGAAAATAATTCAACTAACCAGACAAAGAAGCAGAAAACAAAGGAAACACATAGAGAAACTTGGGGGGTTCTAGTGTGAAAAGCTGAGTGACCCCGGCCCTTCTGCTGGAATGTGTCACTGACAGGGTGACACTGAGCGGAATCCCAGCACGGTGAAGCGAAGAGGGTCCTAGAGGGAACCGGAATGAACCAGGTTGAGGCTCCATGGCCTGTGTTATGCAGGAGCTCAGACTAGTTTCTCATACTGCTCCGTTCTAGCCTTTATGTCTATGGATCTGTGACTCCCTGGCAGGTTGGGGGTGGCCTCAGAATTTGTCCCCTGACAAGGAAAAAAAGAGGCAGGGACCCAACTAAGAATGTTCTGCGCTTTGCGGGAACTTGTATAAATTCCTTCACCTTGTGTAAAAGCAAAGAGGAGGGATAATAACAACAATAAAAGGGTCTGCTGCTGCTCGGCCCTTTCCCAGAACTGATCTCATTGTCACTCACAGGCCTTGGGGCGCCCCCAACACCAAACCGCTTCTCTGATCACTGCAGGGAGAGGTTCTTGTCTGAGCTCAGCCCGGCTTCCCCTCACTGTGTCACTCGCACAGTAATAGCGGGCGGTGTCCTCGGGCTTCAGGCCGGTCAGTTGCAGATACAGCAGGTTGTTGGAGTTGTCCCTGGAGATGGTGAATCGGCCTTCAACAGCCGGGGAGTACCACTGATTAGATGCATCGGGTCTAATCTGAGCCAACCACTCCAGCCCCTTCACGGGAGCCTGTCGGACCCAGCTCATGTAGGCGCCGCTGAAGGTGAAGCCGGAGGCTTTGCAGGAGAGGCGGAGAGAGTCTCCGGGCTTTTTCACATCCCCTCCGGACTCCACCAGCTGCACCTGGGACCGGACACCTGGGAATAAAGACAGGCCATTAATATCGGTATAAAATCAGCGGTAACGCAATATTCTTCTCACTCTGCCAGTTATTCAGAGGAGGAAAATACCTTCCAAAGCTGCTACAGCGAAAATTACAAGGAGCAAAAATCCCATTTTCCCGGGTGCTGGAGGGGAAAGTTCTCAGGGACTGGCTGGTCACTGCACAGACCCAGGGGCTGCGGATTGTGTCTCCGGGTGCAGCCTGGGCAGAGAGAGGCACAGATTTAAACAGGAAACTGTCTCCCTCATTTGCATATTTCCCTTCTTATAAGAGACACACACTCCTGCTGCCAGTGATCTGAGTGACTCGCCCTAGGGCTCCGGGTGCAGGAGACAGACTGACCTGTCCTGTGTGTCTGTGCAGCGCCGGGCACAGGGCGCTGGGATTCTCCTGACACTTTCGAACCCCTGGCAGGAATGAACAGCTGCCCGCAGTGACTGTATTTCCTCAACCAGGAACTTAGGGGCTATTTATTGTAAAATGATATGGTGAGGGGAGGGGAGGAGAGACGAGACTCCGCCCTGGAGCCCCATCCCATGGGCAGAGGGGCCGTGTAACGTCCGGTCAGTGGGGTCTGTGTCTGGTGAGGCTTCAGGCAGCACTGAAGGGAGATTGTTATTCGCGATGGATATTTATATTCGTGTTCACACTCCTGTTCCCATTCTCATTCAGACTCTACTTCCCATTCATATGGAGATTCTGTGAAATAAAACTGACCACAAATCTGCCGTTGTGTTGGCTGTTGGGGTTGATTCCTGTTCCCCCACTTAAATGTGGCCATTTTAAGAGCCAAACACGATGTTAACCCGCTGTCGGTTTTGGTGATGGGCTTTGTCACTCTGGTCTAGTCTCTCACACAGTGACACCGGGCGGTGTGTTCCGCTCTCCTGCTGCTCCTTTGTAAATACAGAGGGCTGCTGGGACTGTCTCAGGAGACAACGAACCGCCCTTTCGCTGAATCGGTGCAATGAGAACAATTTCGTGTGTCCTGCGCCCTGGAGACCCGCTGCAGACGCTTCCCAGGAGCCTGACGGACCCAGCGCTGAAGTGGAACCCGGAGACTTTAGAAGAGGCGAAGTCAAAGGGCGCCTGCAAGTTCCATGTACAATCGAGCCGTGTATGTAGGTGCAGAGCTGAAAAAAGAATGTTTTCCAACCCCCAAAGCCCCTCTTCAGTCTCCTCCCCAAGGCTGTGCTGTTTTCTCATTGCTCCCCCTGGTGGGGAATGGAGAAGGGGACTCTGCAGCCCCCTCCCGCTCACTGACTTCCCTTTTGTATTATAATTTAAAGCAGAAAATAAATATTTGGGGGGTTATTTATTCTTTTAATCCAAGATTATTTTGCTCCTAGGAAAATGTCCCTTGTACCAGAAACAGCCAGCTTTTGCTGAACAATTATTCAACTAACCAGAAAAAGAAACAAACAAAAAAGAAAAACAAAACAAAACAAACAAACTTGGTGGGTTCTAGTGCCAAAAGCTGAGAGATCACTGCCCTTCTGCTTGACTGTATCTCTGACAGTGGTGGAAGAAAGCGGAATCCCAGCATGCTGAAGTAAAGAGGGTGCTAGGCTGAAACCCAATTAATCAGGTTGAGGATTTATGGCCTGTATTATGCAGATGATCAGACTAGAGAATCATACTAATCCTTTCCAGTCTTTAATTCTATGAATCTGTAACTGTCCTGGAGGTTGTGTTCATTTTTACTTTGGTGTCTGATAAGGGTCACATTCAAATATGACCGTAAGAACATAAGAATGGGCATATTGTCTCAGACCAAAGGTCCATCTAGCCCAGTGGCCTGTCTTCTCACAATGGCCAATGCCAGGTGCCCTAGAAGGAATGAACAGTATTCCAGATGTGGCCTTACCATGGATTTATATAAGGGCAATAATATATTCTCCGTCTTATTCGCTGTTCCTTTTTAACCCTAATATCCTGTTTGCTTTTTTGACTGCTGATGTGCACTACATAGACATCTTCAGAGAACTATTCACGATGACTCCAAGGTCTCTTTCCTGACTCGTTGTATCTAAATTAGCCTCCATCATATTGTATGTATAGTTGGAGTTACTTTTTCCATTGTGCATAACTTTACATTTATCCACATTACATTTCATTTGCCCGATTTTTTTAGCACTTTGTTATTGTTTGTTTGAAACAATTGTTTGTTGGTTTTGTGAGATCTTTTTAAAGTTCTTCACAGTCTGCTTTGGTCTTGACTATCTTGAGCAGTTTAGTATCATCTGCAGACTTTGCCACGTCACTGTTTACCCCTTTCTCCAGATCATTTATGAATAAATTGAATGGGATTGGTCCTAGGACTGACCCTTGGAGGACACCACTAGTTTGTCCTTTCCATTCTGAAAATTTACCATTTACCATTTATTCCTATCCTTTGTTCCCTGTTTTTTAACCAGTTGTCAATCCATGATAGGATCTTCCCTCTTATCCCATGACAACATAAGAGCCTTTGAGTGGCCCTGTCAAAGGCTTTCTGGAAATCTAAGTACACTATGTCCACTGGATCCCCCTTCTCCACATGTTTGTTGACACCTTCAAAGAACTCTAATAGATTAGAAAGACATGATTTCCCTTTACAGAAACCATGTTGAGTTTTGCCCAACAATTTATATTCTTCTATGTGTCTGATAATTTTCTTCTTTACTATTGTTTCAACTAATTTGCATGATACTGACATTATACTTACCAGTCTGTAATTGCCAGGATCACTTCTAGAGCCCTTTTTAGGTTGGATATTAAGAAACATTTCCTAACTATCAGGGCAGTTAAGCACTGGAATAAATTACCAAGAGTAGTTGTGGAATCTCCATCATTGGACATTTTTAAGAGCAGGTTAGACAGACACCTGTCAGGGATGTTCTAGATGGTGCTGCCATGAGTGCAGGGGACTGGACTTGATGAGCTCTCGAGGTCCCTTCCAGTTCTATGATTCTATGAAAATCTAAAATCAGCAGCGGATTGAAGGAGAGAAGTCACTTCAAAAAGGGACCAATGAGCCACATTCTCCAATAAAGAGCATGAGAGCACTGAATAAAGCTGTGTTATAAATCACAGCCATTGCAGTATCACACAGAGAAAAATCTCTCGCCCTTCAGTAGATGCATTGGGAAGAAAATACTTTCCAAAGCCGCAGCAACAAAAACTAAAAGGAGCCAAAGTCTCATTTTCCCTGGTGCTGGAGAGGAAAGTTCTCAGGTGATTTGGCTGGCAACTGCACAGACCCAGGAGCTGCCGATTGTGTCTCCAGGAGCAGCCTAGGCAGAGAGAAGCAGAGATTTAAACAGGAATCTGTCACCCCTATTTGCATGTCACCCTCCTTATGACACATAAAACATCCTCAATTAATGAGCCCAATTTACCTGCCTGGGGATTCAGAAAGTGGCCAGAGGAAGCAAGAGAGGAACATTCAGGGCTCAGGGCGCTCAGGCTGGGTTCTCTGCTCTGTCACAGACTTCCTGTGTCACTGGGGAAGTAAACCTGTGGCTGGATTTTTCCAAGTACTGAGGCATCAATGTACATTCTCTGAAGCACCGAGGAGCGCAACTCCCATAAATGTACCTCAGTTCTCAGGCTGTGAAATGGGGATAATCAAACTTTCCTCCCTCTGCGGGGTGCATGGAGGATAGATGAGACAGAAAGTATGAGATGCTCAGATATGATGGTGACTGGGGGAGAGGGGGATATATGTGTATCTAAGAGAAAAAAGTCTATTTCTCTGGGTGTGATGTGAGGATCACTTAAATGAATGGAATGAGCTAGTCAATTATCTTCATTTGACCTTGGGCCATTCCCCAATGCAGCAATTAATGGCTTTTCCTTCCCATGAGAAAACTGCTGGTTGGGTGACATGATGAACTTGAGCAAAAATGTCTGGTCTACAAAAAGAGAAGCGACTTTAATCCTTGTAGGGCCTGATGCGAAAGGCCTTTATAACTCAATGGAAGCCACCCCACTGAGTACAACATCATTTGTGTCACGCCCTGTGTTCATAAACCTGATGCTGGAAACTTTATGGCCATTGCTGAAAATATCAATGTAAATGTTTCACCGGTTGCCATGGAGTTCTTGCTAGACCGGAGCTAATTATGGTGCAGAGGATGCTTCCCTCATAGGGTCATCAATTGTGTTTGATGCAGAAAACTCTCAGAGCAATCAGATTAGTAGAAGAGCCCTGGGCAGATTCCTAGGTATGGATAAAATACCAAATCTGACTAATTATAGTGAGACTGTTGGCGGGATTGAGGAATGAAGGGTGTTGCCCAATATTAGTGAGGTCATGGACCTTCACCTGTCAAAAACTCAATGTCATTTCTGCATGATCAGGGCGAGATAATCCCAGTACAGATGAGGATGATGATAGTAGAACCTAGCTCCTGTATAGCCATAGATTTCAGAGTGCTTTACAAAGCAGATAAACGACGTTATCCTAATTTTTCACATGGGGAAACTGAGGCACATGGAAATGAATTGACTGGCCCAAGATCACCCAGGAAATAAGTGGCAGACCTGGAAGTAATTTTCAGCTCTCTTAAATCTCAATTTACCACTTACCACTATGGACACCTGCAATGCACAGTGCAGTAAAGGCAGTAGACCAGCTCTGTAAACGGGCTATTTTCCACTCCGTGTTAGGTCTGATTCCGTTGTCAGTTGCTGAGTGTAAATCTGGAATAAATCTGTTTAGTTCAGGGGAGTGACCCCAGATTTAGGCCAATGTAACTGAGAGCAGAATTTGGCTGAATCTTTTCAAATCCAGTCTCTTCTCCTTTGACACACTCAGAAATTGTCAGAAGGCTTTTTCAGGGTGTGTATTTGCATGTGTGTTTTTGTTCGTGTATCTTAGTGTAAGTGCTTGAAGGTGTGGATGTGTGTGTGGGGGGGTGCTTGTATGATTGTATGTCTGTGATTGTGTCTGTAGGTGTGATGATGTGTCTCTGTGTTTGTGTGTGTGTGTTTGGAATAGAAACACAGCTGATAGGAGCTCTTAGCAGGGCAATGTCTGACGTACAGAGCAACTCCAGGGTGACTCTTTAAAACTCACTTAGAAATGCCCCTTTACCCTCAACTATTTATAATCCAGGGACCGACATTCCTTCCCCGGCCCCTTTCTCTGCGATGCTCCCATGACCGAGTTCTGTGCAGTCTGCGGCGCGCTAGCGCCCCATACCCCAGTGTGGCCCTCGGGCCAAAACGTTTGCCCACCCCTGCGCTAGGACCACAAGCAGCATCAAATCTATCGCTGCTGAGCGTCATCATCAAGATCATTTACTTAGTTAATTATTAATAAGCAATGAAGTGTAGACAGAAGCTTTCTCCTGGTTGTGTTTAAAAAACTTGTGTGACATGAACACTACATGTTTCTAAACCATCCCCAGGATGTAATATTGAGGGATAGTAACAAAAACAACAACAAAAATATTTCCATTCCCACTGACTTTCAGACAAGTAGCAGCATTCACGCTGAGACACAGATCTCCATTCCCATGACCACTCGTGTTCCCTTTCATATCCCCACCCTCATTCACACACACTGGAGAGAGAGAGAGAGAGAGAGAGAGAGAGAGAGAGGGAATGTTCTCAGGGAATGTCCCATAGACAGTTACATGGAATGATGCTCAGACAATGACGGTGGGTGGGTGGATGGCTCCATAATGCACCATGGTACTAGGCTCTCAGACTGGCTGGAGACCAGTTCATTGATGAGGCTAATAGAGGTGAGACAATGTACAGGGCAGGGATCGAATAAATCTATAAACAGACACGACCCAGCTCTCTGGCATTGACCAACAGGGATTTGGGGAACAGCCTTGTTCCCTTTTATAGCTGCCAAGCAGTTAGCAGGGCCGGTTCTAGGCACCAGAAAACCAAGCACGTGCTTGGGGGCGGCCCATTTTCAGGGGCAGCATTCTGGCCAACTTTTTTCTTTTTTTTTTTTTGCTTTGGGCTGCAAAAGCCTAGAGCCAGCCCTGGCAGCAGCAGCACGTTGTGCGCCGGGGGTGCCCTGGGGCGCTGCGGTTCGCACCTGGGCCAGGCAGGCTCCAAGTGGGGGACACTTGGGCTGGGGGCCACCCCGCAGGGCACACGGAGCCGCCTGCAGGTGCCACAGGGTGGCCACCCCCAAGCTGCCCAGGGACTGCGGCAGGGTGGCCAGAAGCAGCAGCAGCAGCAGTGCCATGGGGGGGACACTGCTGTGCGGGGCCCATGTCCCGCTCTCCGGGATTCCCCTCCCTCTGGGGCAGCCAAAAATCTTTTTGTTTGGGGCAGCAAAAAACCAAGAGCCGGCCCTGCCCGTGGGTAGGGCAGGTTCAAGGATGTTTCGTGCCCTAGAGGAAACTTCCACCTTGCGCCCCCCTCCCCGAGCCCTGTGGCAGCTCTCCGCCCCCCCAGGCACCCCCCCCACGGCAGCTCCCCCTGGCCTGGGGAGCTGTGCGGCAGCTCCCCGCCCCAGCTCACCTCTGCTCTGCCTCCTCCCCTGATTATGCTGTCACCGCTCCACTTCTCCCGCCTCCCAGGATTGTGGTGCCAATCAGCTGTTTGGTGTGGCAAGCCTGGGAGGGAGAGAAGCAGAGCGGGGTGAGATGCTCAGGAGAGGAGGTGGAGCAGAGGTGAGCTGGGGTGGGGAGCGGTTCCCCTGCGTGCCGCCCCCCCTTACTTGCTGCAGGAGGCCCTCCCCCTGCCCCCCCGCCCCAGGTCCCTCTGCTGAAATGCCGACAACAACCAGGGCAGCCGAAGATCCGGCTGCCATGGTCGCTGCCACCGAAGGACCTGAAATGCCTCCCCCCAAATGCCAGCGCCTTAGGCGACTGCCTAGGTTGCCTAATGGGTTGCACCAGCCCTGCCTGTGGATCAAGATGTCCTGATGTGATTTCCCAATTTTGGAGTCTGGAGACACAGAGAGCCTGGTCCCCAGGCATGACACCCACCCACAGCGCCAGCTGAGGCCAATGAGAGATACGGGCCCTGAGCATCTTCTGGCGATTAGGGTCAAGGTGTGTTGGGATAAGTGCCCAAAATATGAGGTAGCCCAAACCATCACTCCTGGCTCGGTGAGTCTCTGGGTGCACTTTTCAGTGCGCAGCACAAGGAAGCAGAGTGTTTAAAATCCCTTGGTGGAAGGGGCTGGGAGAGGGTGGGATGTAGGGGAAAAAGGGGGTTGGCTCCTGAGACCCCACTGTGGGCAATGCCCCGTCTGGCTCATCCCCTAGAGCACAGATTGTGTGTTCCAGTCAGCTGGCACTTTAGAAATTCATTTCCCTTTTTTGTGCCAGTCCCGGCTCTGCTCTGTGTCACTGTGTCTCTGGCGCAGTAACAGGTGCCAGTGTCTGCAGCTGTCAGCGAGCGGAGCTGGAGATAAACTTCGTCCTTCCAAGTATCCCTGGTGATGGTGACACGAGGTGTGAGAGCCGAGTTATACTCTGTGGTTCCCCCGTTAACTGTATGTCGGCTAAATCCCATCCATTCCAGCCCTTTCCCAGGGGGCAGGCGCAGGGGCGGCTCTAGCTTCTTTGCCACCCCAAGCATGGCAGGCAGGCTGCCTTCGCAGTGCACCTGTGGGAGGTCGCCGGTCCCGCGGCTTCGGCATCCCCGACGCTGAATTGCCACCGAAGCCAAAGGACTGGTGGACCTCCCGCAGGCAGGCCCCCGAAGTCTGCCTGACTGCCGCCCTCACAGGGACCGTCAGGGCGCCCCCAGCAGCTTGCTGCCCCAGGCACGCGCTTGGAGCGCTGGTGCCTGGAGCCATTGCTGGTTGCACACATACAGAACTGGAAATGACTGCCTAGGAAGGGGTACTGCAGAAAGGTATCTGGGGGTCATAGGGGATCACAAGCTTGATATGAGACAACAATGTAACACTATTTAAAAAAGTGAACATCATTCTGGGTTGTATTAGCAGGAGTGTTGTAAGCAACCCACTTAATTCTCCCGCTCTCCTCCACACTGATTAGGCCTCAAATTAAATATTGTGTCCAGTTCTGGTTGCCACATTTCAGGAAAGAGGTGGACAAATTAGAAAAAGTCCAGAGAAGAGCAACAAAAATAATTAAAAGTCTAGAAAACATGACCTATGAGGGAAGATTGAAAACTCTGAGTTTGTTTAGTCTGGAGAAGAGAAGACTGAGGGGGACGTGATAACAGTTTGAAAGTACATAAAAGGAGAAGTACAAGGAGGAAAGTGACAAATTATTCTCTTTAACCTCTAAGGATAGGACAAGAAGCAATGGACTTAAATTGCATCAAGTGAGGTTTGACATTAGGAAAAACTTCCTAACTATCAAGGTGGTTAAGCACTGAAATAAATTTCCCAGGGAGGTTATGGAATCTCCCTCACTGAAGATTTTTAAGAGCAGGTTAGACAAACACCTGTCAGGTATGGTGTCTAGATAACACTGAATCCTGCCATGAGTGCAGGGGACGGGACTAGATTACTTCTCCAGGTCCCTTCCAGTCCCAGGGTTCTATGATTCTACAGATGGATATTGAGCTCTGAAACCTGAGGACTGATTTGTTTTTCACTCTGGTTGCAGATCCAATTCCTGTGCCCAGGGCTGGATTGTTTGGGGAAGTGCTGCCCCCATGCGGCGCACGGGAGAAGGGCGGTTCTGCGTCTCTGGTTTTTGTACGAGCCCTGTCGGGATTCTCCCCACTGTGTGTCTCGCACAGTAATAGCGGGCGGTGTCCTCGGGCTTCAGGCCGGTCATTTGCAGGTACAGCAGGTTGCTGGGATTGTCCCTGGAGATGGTGAATCGCCCTTTAACTGCATCAGCGTAGTATGTGCTACTCCCACTGCCGCTGCTGATACGGGCGACCCACTCCAGCCCCTTCCCGGGGGCCTGGCGGACCCAGCTCATGTAGTAATCGCTGAAGGTGAATCCGGAGGCTTTGCAGGAGAGGCGGAGAGAGTCTCCGGGCTTTTTCACATCCCCTCCGGACTCCACCAGCTGCACCTGGGACCGGGCACCTGAGAATAACAATTAATTATGGGGAACATGAGTACCTCGGGCAATAGCACAATAATCCCCCGCCTCCCCAATACATCCAGCCCATGGAAAGGGAGAATGTACCTTCCAGACATGCTGCAGTGAGAACGAGATACAACCAAAGCCTCATTGTCCCGGGTGCTGGAGGGGAAGTTCTCAGGGACTGGCTGGTCACTGCACAGACCCAGGGGCTGCGGATTGTGTCTCCGGGTGCAGCCTGGGCAGAGAGAGGGGCAGATTTAAACAGGAAACTCTCACCTTCATTTGCATATCCCCCTCCTTATAAGAGACACGCAGCATTTCCTAGCGCGAACTCAGTTTCTTTGTGTGCGGCTGAGAGAAGAGGCGGCGCTTTGTCTCCGTGGTACCGCCCTTGTCTCAGTCGGAGCCTCCTACTTGACCAGAAGGAGACTAACTGGCATCTTCTTTATCCCTCCACTAGCTCCCACACCTAACCGTGACCTTGAGCAGGGGCGGCTCCAGGCACCAGTGCTCCAAGCGCCTGTCTCAGGTAGTAAGAGGGGGGGTGTGCTCTGCTGGTTGCTGCTAGGGTGGCAGGTAGGGTGCTTTTGGGGGGCATGTCTGTGGAGAGTCTGCTGGCCCTGTGGCTTCAGTGGACTTCCTACAGTTTACTGAAGCTATGGGACCAGTGAATTCTTCCTGCTTGGAGCAGCAAAATGTCTAGAACTGACCCTGAAGATAAACTCCACTTTCATATGTGTCTTAACTGGAAAACTACATGAATACCTTACTTAGAGCAGGTTTCAGAGTAGCAGCTGTGTTAGTCTGTATCCGCAAAAAGAACAGGAATACTTGTGGCACCTTAAAGACTAACAAGTCTTTAGTCTTTAAGGTGCTACAAGTACTCCTGTTCTTTTTACTTAGAACACCAAATCCTGACTTTACCCAGGATGCAATTCTAACCCCGAATGTACATTCTAACCTGAGTTTTCTCCATGCTAAGAGGGAGGTTTATTCCTCTTTTTGTAACTTTGAAGCTGAGCCTAGAGAGGAATCATCTGTGTTTTAAATCTATTTATTACCCTGTAAAGTTACTTTCCATCCTGATTTTTGCAGGTGTGATTCTTTTACTTTTTTAAAAATAAAATTCTCCTTTTAAGAACCCGATTGATTTTCAGTGCCCTAAAAACCAAGGGGTTTGGTCTGTGCTCACATTGTAACCAATTGGTTGGTAGATTATTCTCAAGCCTCCCCAGAGAAGGGGGTGAATGGGCTTGGGGGGAATATTTTTGGGAAATAAGGATTCCAAGTGGCCCTTTTCCTGATTTTTTGGCTAAACCACTTGGTGGTGGCAGCAATAACATCCAAGGACAAGGAAAGGATTGTGCCTTGAGGAAGTTTTTATCCCAAGCTGGTAGAAATAAGCTTAGGGGGTCTTTCATGCGGGTCCCCACATCTGTACCCCAGAGTGGGGAGGGATCCCTGACAGCCACATTAACCACATTGTCCAATAAAGGTGCGAGGTAACAGAACAAAGCTCTGTTATCAATCACAATCATTGCAGTGTCACTCATAGAACAATCCCTCACCCTTCAATAGATTTACTGGGGAGAAAATACCTTCCAAAGCCACAGCAATGAAAACTAGGAGACAAGGCTAATTTTTCCTGCTGTTTGAGGGGAAATTTCTCAGGGAATTGGCTGGTAACTGCACAGACCCAGGGGGCTGCAGATTGTCTCCCCTGGTGCAGCCTGGGCAGAGAGAGGGACAGATTTAAACAGGAGACTCTCACTTATATTTGCATATCACCCTGTTTATAAGACACACAAGTTCTGTTGTGGAGCAAGCTCTGTTTTTTTTTAAATCTGGGTCTAAGAGAGAAAGAGCTGGATTTTCCCTCTGTGGTACAACCTCCTGCACTGTCAGTATCAGAGCATGATTGGCTTTGCACTTCCTACCTCATTCTGAGGAGGACAAATTCTCATCTTCTTTATCCAAACCTGAACCCTAAATTTAAGGATGAACTCTAACCCCAAATTTAACATTTACCTTAATCCTAAAAGGAAATGTAAAAACTAACCTTACCCTAAATCCTTACAGTAGTGCTAAAAGTACCTCTAACTTCAGGGGTAAACTCTAACCCCATCTTTTGACTTTTACCCTACATTTAATTTTAATTTATACCTTGAACCTAATGGTACATTCTGAGCCTTGCCCTAACCACCACAGAGGTAATTTCTAACCCTATATTTTAAAACTCACCCAAACTGAATTGTTCACCTAAATCCTAAAGCCTTACTCCAGCTGTAATTCTGAGAGTAAACTATAACTCTAACCGTCAAAGCTAAAACAAAGTGTGTAAACCTAACCCTAACCTCAAACACTTATCTTTAACTCTTACCCTTAACCCAAATTTATGCCCTATCTCTACATCCTGTCCGACTAATGCTAATTATTACTCAAAACCACTATTTTAACCCAAAACATAGCCCCAGTCTTAATTCTAAACTTTATCCTTCCCTAAGATAAACTCTAAGCCAGGGATCAGCAATCTTTGGCACACTGCTCACCAGGGTAAGCACGCTGGCTGGCCGGGCCGGTTGGTTTACCTGCCGCATACACAGGTTTGGTCAATTGCAGCTCCCACTGGCCGCAGTTCACTGCTCCAGGCCAATGGGAACTGCGGGAAGTGGGGGCCAGCACATCTCTCATCTCGCACCACTTCTCGCAGCCCCCATTGGCCTGGAGCGGTGAACCATGGCCTATGGGAGCTGCGATCGGCCAAACCTGTGGATGCGGCAGGTAAACAAAATGGCCTGGCCTGACAGGGTGCTTACCCTGGTGAGCCGCATGCCAAAGGTTGCTGATCCCTGCTCTATGCCCTAAATAGTAAATCTAGCTGTAGATGGATAGAATTTAATTCTAAGGTTATTAGTGGTGAGTTACTTTATAGGGCAGAACAAAGAGAGTCAGCTAATATTTTACAGCCTTCCAAGGAATAATGCCAATAGTCGATTGCAGTGGATAATCTTGTATTTGAGAGAAGATCTGGTTGGCCGTCAGGTGGGATTTGAAAGTGTTTCTTGTGATTCCTCAGTTTAGACTGGACATGGTAGATTGCATGGCAGCTTTTTGTCCACTGTGGCACATATAATTTCTTTTTAACTGTATGAACATTGAAAATAAAATGTTTGGGACCTTGAGTCTCATCAAATGTTCCCAGGCAGAAAGACTATGACCTTTGTGTCTCCACCTTCTGTCGACAGGGATTTGAAAGATGTTGGGTTGGCACCTCAGTTAATGTGAGAAAAGGTGGGTAGTGTGGGGAAAAGCCAGTTAAACGTTATAGGCCTGCATGCATAGTCTATGAAGGTCAGTAGAAAGACAACTTTTCAGAGCAAGGGACGTAGTCTTAGGCCAGTGGTTCTCAACCTATTTACCATTGTGGGCCTCTTATGCAGCTCGCTATGTGTTATGTGGGCGACATCCACACTATATATATAATACCTCTATGGTCCTGTGGATGTCACATGGGCTGCAGCTGTGTGCTGACTGGGCCGCAAGGGCCCACCGGTGACAGGTTGAGAACCACTGGCTTAGGCCATGTATTCATGAACTCGAGTCAGCAAAGGTCTATGGCTGTTGCTTGAAATTTCGATGCATATGTTCTCACCACAGGACAGGAGTGCTTGTTTCTTCAAGCATACGGTTAGCTTGTCTGGGCCTGTATGTTTATGTATAGGTATGTTTTCAGTGCACATGTGTTTGTATGTATGTGTTTGGAATGGGAAAAGGGGTGAGAATACATCTATCCATGACTATGTCTGATGCTCAGAGGAATATCAGGCCGGGTGAATTCAATCTCTGGTGAAATGAGATGAGGGGAGCTTTTTGTCTGAGCTCAGAATCACCGTGTCTCTGGTGCAGTAATACATGGTGGTGTCCTCTGCTTTCACGCAACCAGATAGAAGTTGGTGCTGTCCTTGGAGGCTGTGAATCGGCCCTGGCTGGAAGAAGTGTAGCACTTGCTGTTTGCCTCATCATAAAAAGCAGCCAGCCACTCCAGCCCTTCCCGGGCTCCCGTCTGATCCAATAATCCAGTAGCTGCTAAGAGTGAACCCGCTGGTGGCACATTGCAGCATATGGGACTCTCTGGGCTTCTTCAGGGCTGGACCTGACTGGGTCAGATTAGACCCACCTGCGAACGGGCCCCTGGGGGAGAAGAGAAAATTGGGCAGATTGTAAATAAACCTCAGTCACCACATGAAACCAGCCATTAGCCCTGGGCTCAAGGAGTGAATGAAAATAAACAGGGAACAGTGAGAGAACCAGCCACACTGGGCACTTTTTACATCTGTCACCGGGAGCAGGGGCAGCCTGTCCATATAGGTGAACAAGGTGGTCGCCTAGGGTGCCAAGTTAAATGGGGCACCAAATTCGAGAAAAAAAATCAAATAAAAAAATGAAAAAAAGATGAACAAAAATACAAATAAAATATTTCAATTCTCATGCATGTATGGAGGGAATGTGAATTATAATTAATTTCTCTACATTTCTGAGAATTTATTCATATGTCAAACATTTTATTTTCTACAAAAATAAATAATATTTTAGTGAAAAAAAATTCAATTTGCGACATAGGGTCAAGATGACCCCCTCCACGATTTTGGTAAGCAAGAACTCAGCCACAATGAAACAAATCCACCAGTGTCAAGAGCTGCAATGCTAGTGACACCTCACTCAACTATACATCAAGGTCACATAACCAGAAATTCATCTATAGCAGATAGGGGCAGCTCTAGCTTTTTTGCTGCCCCATGCACGGCAGGCAGGCTGCCTTTGCAGCGCACCTGCAGGAGGTCCGCCAGTCTGCGGCTTCGGCCACCGAATTGCCTCTGGGTGACCAGCGGACCTCCCGCAGGCAGGCTGCCGAAGGCTGCCTGACTGCCACCCTCGCAGGGACAGGCAGGGCGCCCCCAGCAGCTCACTGCCCCAGGCACATGCTTGGAGCGCTGGTGCCTGGAGCCCTCGCTGGGCAGACGGGCCCAGCTCCAATAGTAGCTGCTGATGGAGACTCCAGAGACTTTACAGGTGATACTGAGGGTCTCCCCGGGCTTCACCGTCCCAGGGCCGGTCTGGACCAGCTGCACCTGAGAGAGGACACCTGGGCAAAGGGAAACAAAGAGAGGAATGAATGAATCCCAGAACATATCTATGGATCGGCCTCTATTTCCCTCCTTTCCCAGAGACACTCCCAGGTGAGAGCAGGGAAAGGAAAAGCAACAGAGTTTTCATTCTTGTTTTCACAGTATGAAGGAAGTGGGCAGGACAGGGCAGTTCTGTGGTTGGGGGGATACCGAGGTTCCTATAGATCAGTGGTTCTCAAACTGGGGCCACCGCTTGTGCAGGGAAGGCCCCTGGCGTACTGGGCCGGTTTGTTTTCCTGCCCCATCCCAGGTCCGGCACATGGTTTGCTGCTCCAGGCCAATGGGGGCTGCGGGCAGGGCCGGCTCCAGACCCCAGTGCACCCAGCGCGCACTTGGGGCGGCATGCCGCCGGGAGGGCAGCAGGCGGCTCCGGTGGACCTCCTGCAGATGTGCCTGCAGAGGATCCACTGGTCCCGCGAGTCAGGTGGACCTCCAGCAGGCGTGCCTGCAGATGCTCTACCGGAGCCGCGGGACCAGCGGACCCTCCGCAGGCACGTCTGCAGGAGGTCCACCGGAGCCGCGGGACTGGAGACCGGCAGAGCACCCCCTGCAGCGTGCCGCCATGCTTGGGGTGGCTCAATTGCTAGAGCTGCCCCTGGCTGCAGGAAACAGTGACCAGCACATCCTTTGGCCCACGCTGTTTCCAGCAGCTCCCATTCACTGGAGCAGTGAACTGTGGCCAGTGGGAGCTTTGATCAGGGCCGCCCAGAGGATTCCAGGGGCCCGGGGTCTTCAGCGGCGGGGGGCCCTTCCGGTCCGGGACCCGCCGCCGAAGTGCCCTAAGACCCGCGGCGGGCCCCCTGCCGCCGAATTACCGCGGAAGCGGGACCCGCCACAGAAGTGCAGCCCGGTCTTCGGCGGTAATTCGGCGGAGGGGGGCCCCCGCCGTGGGTCTTCAGGGCACTTTGGCGGCGGGTCCCGGAACGGAAGGGCCCCCCGCTGCCGAATTACCGCCGAAGACTGGGCTGCAGTTCGGCGGCGGGTCCCGCTCCGTCTTCGGCGGTAATTCGCCAGCGGGGGGCCCTTCCGCCCCGGAGCAGAAGGACCCCCCGCCGGCGAAGACCGGGAGCAGAAGAAGCTCCTGGGCCCGGCCCCGCAAGAGTTTTCCGGGCCCCCCGGAGCGAGTGAGGGACCCCGCTCCAGGGGCCCTGAAAAACTCTGGTGGGGGCCCCTGTGGGGCTCGGGGCCTGGGGCAAATTGCCCCTCTTGCCCCCCCCTCTGGGAGGCCCTGGCTTTGATCGGCAGGACCTGTAGATGGGGCAGGTAAACAAACCGGCCCGGCCCACCAGGGGCTTTCCCTACACAACTGGCAGCCCCAGTTGGAGAACCACTGCCCTAGGTAAATGTCAGAGAGATTTGATGACAACACAGAAGTCTCGACTCTTTGGTGCCGATTTACCCACTGGAACAGGAGCTGCAGTGTGGGCGAGGAAATGTTCTTCTGGGAGAACATCAGCCAATATGATCCTAAAAGGAAAACACAGATACACACAGAGATACACACAGACTGACAGACACACACACACTCTCTGAGAGAAAGAGAGAGAGAGACACACACACACACACACACACAGACATACATACATACATATAGGCACACACGAACACACAGAGTCTGTGAGCAGGGGTCGGGTCAGCATCCAGCACTCCCGGCTGAACTGGCTTCACTGCTCTGTTTAAAATCCGCTTCCCCTTTTAGTACGGTCCCTGCTTTGCTCTGTGTCACTGTGTCTCTGGCGCAGTAATAGGTGCCGGTGTCTGCAGCTGTCAGCGAGCTCAGCCGCAGATAATATTTGGTGTTGGAGGAATCCACGGAGATGGTGATTCGGCCTTGGAGAGATGGGTTGTAGCTTGTGCTCCCGGTCCAGTATCCCATCCACTCCAGCCCCTGGCCCGGGGCCTGGCGTATCCAGTTCCAGTAGGAGCTGCTGGTGACGGTGCCCCCAGTGACAGTGCAGGTGAGTGTGAGCGTCTCTCCGGGCTTCAGCACCCCCAGGCCGGACTCCTGGAGCTGGAGCTGGGACAGGACACCTGGGGAAAGCAGGGATTGGTCAGATTCAAACCCACCTTCCCCCCTAGTCAGCGCCGCCTCCCGCAGCCTCCCGCCGACACTCACCCGGGGCCAGAGCCAGGAGGAGCAGGGGGAGGAGCAGAGAGTCCATTGTGCGCTAGGAGAGAGCTCGCAAGGGGCAGCTCGGGGCCTGGGGACTGCGGGTCTGGACGCCCCAGGGCCGCTACTTCAACACAGAGCCCGGAGCGGGGATTTGCATAAGGTGGGAGCGCCCCAGGAAGGGGGGGGGGGGAGAGAGAGAGAGAGATGATAAAAAGGATGGGGTGGGGGGTGGGGGGCCTGCCTCTCTGTGCCGACACTGGACAGAGTGTGTTACAAACACACTTTGCTCGATTGCTGCAGAGGAGGAAAATACAAAACTCCATAGTGAATTGAACTCTCACACCTCACCGCTGTATCTCTCATCAGTTCATTCAGTGTCAATTCATTCACTCGTGTAGCCAAAGGACGCTCTGAAGAAGTCGAATTTCAGGCCCAGGAACTTCAGTTGTTCTTATTCGGTACCTTTCCCTGTTTCAAAGCCCCAAACACTTCCCCCGATGCTTCCCAAACTCAACAGTTATTGATTATTGACGCCCGTTGATTGGCTATTGATAGGATGCACAGGTACATAGCCGGGCAGGCAGTTAGCTGGCTCTATTACATTATTAAGGGGAACTTGCGGTCCAGATCCCCTTGACATCTTCGCAAATCTCACCCTTATGTTTCCAAGGAGAAGGAGCTCAGTTTCTGGAGAGTTATGGACAGTTCTCTTCTCTTCCAGAACAACACGTTGGCAGAAGGGTTTCTGCGACTTTAAAGTCTCAGAGATCTTCTTTTCCAGGGCTGGGGATGGGTCATTTTCGGGGGGGGGGGGGAGGCAGGGTGTATGCCGTGGATCTCTCAGTGAAATAACTTCGAATTGGCACCACGATCTCTGCTCCAGCCCCTGCACTGACACACCAGCTTTGAAGCTAATCTGACTATATGGGGACATTAACCCAGATTCATTATTCGGCTTCAAACCAAATCCCTGTTGCAACCTTCCCTGTGGCACCGCTAGCAGTGGCCGCGTAATGTTTTATTTCTGTGATGTGTCCAGTCCTCTCCAATCCCCAGTGGAAATCCTGTCCATGTTACAGTGTCCGCGTCCGTTTCTTTCTCTGCCACAGACTCCCCGAGGGTCCCTGAGCAAGTCACTTAGCCTGGCTGGTCCTCACTTCCCCCTCTGTCAAATGGGAATAACAGCACCCCCCGCCCCGCCACACAGGGGTGTGGTGAGGGGAAATATATTGATAAGAGTGTGAGGCTCAGATACTGAGGTGATGGGAGCCATAAAATTACCTACGGTAGAAAAATAGATGATCACAGTGTGTCCCTGCCTCAGTTCCCAATACGGACTTACCAGCCTCCCAGAAGCGCTGTGAGGCTCAGTACAGATTGCAAGGCGCTCGGGTAACATGGTAGTGGCGCCCTTAAGAGAGCTCGGTAGAGAGGGCGAGAGAAAGAAGCAATGGCTGGAAATTCAATACATATTCCCAGCTGGAAAGGGAATAGACACTGTCCAGACCAGGGAAGATTTGTGCGTGTGTATCGCTGGGGTGAATGAGCCTTCTTTTGGGGGTGTCTGGGCTCCTGTATCCTTATCACCTGCGCTGGATGGAAGGACACGGGGGTTGGTGTGAGGATGAATGTGGCTGGTGACAGGGAGACCATGGCAAAGAGCTTTAAAAATTTTATAGGGTTACTAAATCCCCCCGTGCTTTGATTGTGGGAGGTCAAACTCCTTCCTACAGGGACACAAGATCACGGTGTGTGTGTTGCACACAGTCACCCCGTTTACTTTTAGCGGAAAGATGGGATGAGAAAGTCAGCAGGGAGAATTTGCGCGGCCTGAATTAAGACGTCAACATTTAAATCAGTTCAGCACCTGTGTGCAGACACGTTTCATGGAGCGATCACTCTTCACTGGTTTCTATTTCTGTCTTCATGAATTTTCACCACGTGCAAGTGAAAGCAGAGGCTGTCCCTTTACTGCCATCTAGCGGACAGGTGGGTCTCCTGCTTTTCTATATGAATCAGCGTCACAGAGGTGTGAAACTCTATGTAGGCTCCGCTTCCCCTTTTTGTCCGGTCCCTGCTCTGCTCTGTGTCACTGTGTCTCTGGCGCAGTAATACACGGTGGTGTCTGCAGCTGTCAGCGCGCGGAGCTGCAGGGAGAACTGGTTCTTGGAGGAGTCAGTGGAGATGGTGATTCGGCTCTGGAAGGAGGAGGCGCAGTTCGTGTTCCACGTGGAACCGCTGTAATATCCCCGTCCCAGCCACTCCAGCCCTGTCCCTGGGGGCTGCCGGACCCAGTGCCAGCCGTAACCACTGGTGATGGTGTAACCCGAGACAGTGCAGCTCAGCGTGAGAGTCTCCCCGGGCTTCACCGCTCCTGGGCCGGACTGGACCAGCTGCACCTGGGAGAGGACACCTGGGGAAAAGAACAGAGCTGACTCTCGCCTGGAACCGGTGCATTCCCCACCTCGGTGTTTCTCAGCGTCCCATGAAACACTCACCTGATGGGGCGGCGAGTAGGAAAAGGGAGCAGAGCAGTGCCAGTGTCATGGTGATTGTTAATGGAGACACTCCCCAGCGGGCAGGACCGGGCAGTTCTGTGTCTGGGGAGAGACTGAAGCTGCTAGAACCGGGGGTTGGTATTTAACCAGGAACCCCCGGGGCAGGGATTTGCATGTGGGTTCCCCAGGGTGGGTATAAGAGATGACAGGGGATGAGCGCTCAGTACATGGCGATGTCCCCTGGGGACAGTGTTAGCAGATCTGCCCATTACTTTGGGGTCTGCTCATTTATTTGGGTTACTCTTTGGGGGGCAGGGGGGTTCTGTAATTCTATCAATGTACAGCTTGTGTCACGTGTGTTTTCTCCCTTATGCCAGCACTTTCAAGCTGCCACCCTTATGTGTCCCAGATTCAGCAGGTCCCTATCCCCACTCTCACGTCACAATTGTACTGGTAGTAACCTACTTGATGAGCAAACCCCGCAGGATTTGCCATGCTACAGGGATTTTTAGCTCAGGTGAAAGAAGCGTTGCTGCAGAGTGAATGGGGGAAGCTAAAAACACAAAAGAGTAAAGTTCAGTAAGAGAGAGAGAAGCAACCAACTTAATCATAAAAGTTATTTATTGAATAAAAGTGATAACTACACAAGGAGGCTAAATTCACAGAACATACATTATTAAAGGTTAATACCTAAGATAGAAGGGAAAACAGAGAGAGAGAGAGAGAGAGAGAGAGAGAGAGAGAGAAAGAGGAGGAGGATCTCACCGCTCCCTGAAGCTTGAACTAGTCGGCGTTCCCAGGTGATGGTGGTAGCTCAGGGTCGTGAGGGCAGGAGACAGGCATGATCAGTCAGGAGATGGAGTCCCAGTGGAACTGATGCATAGCTTCAGTCTAAGCACCAGAACACTGACTTGAATATAGGTTGGGGTTTTTGTAGAGAAAGAAGAATGGAGATGTCTTAATCTTGTCACCCTTGTCAGGCGGGGTCTAGCTGTGTCTCCCAATGCCCTTCACTGCTCTCTGCAGGCCTTTCTCTGGTCTGTCTTGGTTCAAGCAGAGACGGGGGGGCGGGGTGTCTCTCAAGAGTCAGACAGGCCAGAGACTGCGCCCTGGTTCCCCCCAAGCACAGAGCTGACTGGTATCAACAGGTGTCCCCATTACACCCCAGAGAGATGGTGCGCACATCTCAGTGCACATGGAATGGGAGGCGGTGGGTTGGAGAGTCTACAGGAGAGGATCCTGGACTGGGACTCAGGAGAATCTGCTGGGACAGGCAGTAACATGCGGGTTTTGGGGCGGGTGGGTGTACCAGGGAGACCTGTGTCCCGTGAGTGCCATGTGGGGGACGGGAGAGCCACCCCCACCCTTCCTGTCACAGGGTGTGATCCAAAGCCTGCTGAAGTCAATGGGTGTCTCTCCAGTGGAGCAGGGGCTAGTGCAAAATGGGCTGGTCGAATAAAATAACTCAGTACGTGTGATGGACGGGCCGGGTCAATAGAAGTGAGATCGTCCTGGGAATCTGTGTTGGGGGAGGAGGTGCAATGGCAGGAGAGAAATCAGAGAATAGTAGGAATAGAAGAGACCAGGAGACGCCATTGAGTGGAGTCCCCTGCACTCCTGGCTGGGCGCAGTGTGATCCAGACCAGCCCTGACCTGTGTTTGCTTCCGGCAGAGCACCCCCAGCGGCGTGCCGCCGTGCTTGGGGTGGTGAAATGGCTAGAGCCACCCCTGCCTGCACCCCCGGCTCTCTGCGATTCTCCATGACTCTCAGCCAGCCAGTAAAGCAGAAGGTTTATTTAGAAGATAGGAACACAGTCCAAGACAGGTCTTGCGGGGACAGACAACAGGATCCTTCCCAGTTAGGTCCATCTTGG
The DNA here is from genome assembly GCF_020497125.1 of Mauremys mutica. NCBI lineage: Eukaryota > Metazoa > Chordata > Testudines > Geoemydidae > Mauremys > Mauremys mutica. The sequence goes on from NC_059084.1 coordinate 50,252,486, forward strand.
GGTCCCAGGAGCACCACAGCCCCCTTGGGGGGGGGGGGTCAGACCCCTGTCTGTCCTTCCCTCTATTCCCCAGCCTGCTCCTGAAACTCTCTCAGTCTCCAGTGTCTCCTCCCCCAGGCCTTTGTTCAGCTTCCCGGGCAGAGGTGTCACCTGGCCTCTAACCCCTTCCTGGGTTCTCAGGTTACATGCTCAGGCATCTTCCCTCCAGGCCAGTCTCCCATCTCCCAGTGCAGACCTTTCTCCCAGGCCAACACCCCCCACGCAGCATTCACAGACCACAGTGAGAACAGTCCCAGTTCGTCACACCCTGGGAAGTCATTTCCCCAGGCGGTGCCTCCCCTTCCCCTTTCTCTGTGCAGACTGTGGGCTCTTCAGGGCAGGGCCAGAAAGCAGGTGCCCAGGGCAGTGACCCCTTCTCGGCTGGGGAGTGAGGGCCCCAATGTCACATTGACAATAACCGCAACTCCTAATGTCCCGTTATCTACACCAGGAAGGAGAATACATTGAGTCCGCTAGGGAACGTGGCTGAAAGCTAAGTGGGGTCATGTGGCAAAGTGCGACATTTCCTCTCCCGAATCTGGGTTGTAAGGCGGGGTGGTGGCGCTTCCAGTTTCTATTCTAGTCTAGTCTCTGCACGTTCCGATACAGAGGTTACCACAGCATCTGGGCGCCTCCCTGTGCATTGCTTCACTCGCCTTGCAGTTCCTATCACTGTGTGAGGTTTCACTTTTCCCTGTCCCAGCCCTATGCACAGTGACATCACCAGTTCTTCAGGCGAGGCTCAGTGGTGAACCCTGAGGTGCGAACGGCAGCGGAGTGGGAGGGAAGCAGCGGGGGATGGGAGCACACGGAGAGAGTCGGGGTTTGCCGGTGATTTCCTTGTTTAACCCTTAGTCCTGCAGTGAGAAGTGACATTGTTGTCACTGCTGTTCTGCAATATCAGGGTATCGACTGCTCGTGTGAACGTTATGACACCTTCACTCGTAGAGACTCGCTCCTTCTCTGCACCTGTCTCTGTGTGTCTGAGAGGAAAATTCCAGCGTTAAATGCCCTGAAGCTCTGTATAGCAACCGCTTCCCCTTTTTGTGCCAGTCCCGCTCTGCTCCGTGTCACTGTGTGTCTGGCGCAGTAATAGGTGCCGGTGTCTGCAGCTGTCAGCGAGCGGAGCTGCAGCGAGAACTGGTTCCTGGCGGTGTCTGCGGCGATGGTGATTCGGCTCTGGAAAGCCGGGGCGTAGCTGGTGCCCTGGCTAGGCCCGTATATGTGCCCCATATATTCCAAGCCTTTCCCAGGAGCCTGCCGGATCCAAGCCCAGTCGTAGCCAGAAGAAATGGAGTAACCAGACACAGTGCAGGTCAGTGTTAGGGGCTCTCCGGGCTTCACCACGCCGGACCCGGACTGGACCAGCTGGATTTGGGACCGGGCACCTGCAAAGACAGGACACGTTACAGTTAAATCCTGACCTCTCTTCCTCGGGGTTCGATCATTTCCCGCGAACTTCTCCTCCTGGCTTACAGGGCGAGATGGCGAGTAACACCAGGAGCGACAAAACCTTCTCCATCTTCTTTAAAAGGTGAGAAAAAAGGACAAAGAATGAAATTCACTTCAGCCCCTGGGCAGGCGGGTCCCGGGAGAACCCAGGAGCTGCTATTTAAATGGGGACCGTGACTGGGAGATTTGCATAAAGATCAGACACTCCGACCTCACCCTTGAAAAGGAGCTGAAACCACCCCAGCTCTTTAATTCTGTCAGTCTCTCAGAGCCATGTAACCGGGCAGGGAAATGAACCAGCCTGCAACTGCACCCTAACTTCCTCCCAGATGTTGCACCCCCTGCCCTGAGCCTCCTCCCACACCCTAAATCCTGGCCAGATCCCACACCACAACTTCTTTAATATTATTTTTATAAAGTGCTCTTATCCAAAGCACTTTACAATAGTTAGCTAATGGTACCAACAATACTTGGAAAGATCGTTAAATGATCAATCAATCAAGGTACCTCACTTTATTTTCATGTACTTGATATTACCTAGAGGAGGAGGATGAAATGACAAACGGGAGCAGGGGGGAGATAAGAGAAGGTTCTTTTTCTTGGCTGGGTCTCAAGGAAGGGCCCCAAAAATGAAGCTGAACACAGGGCCCCAGTAACTCTAAATCCGCTACTGCTTCCTTTTCTTTGGTTTAAACCTGCTGCCTGTTCATTTCATGTGGTGACCCCTAGTTCTTGTGTTCTGAGGCTAAGTGCATCCATGGCTATTAGCCAAGGTGGCCAGGAACACCCCCCGCCCATGCTCCCGTTGTCTCTAGAACTCTGGTTACCAAAATCTGGGACTAGAGGACACGGGGTGGATCACTCAACAAACTGCCCTTTTCTGTTCATTCCTTAGGCGGCACTTGGCTTTGGTCCCTGTCAGAGGAGAGGCTACTGAGCTAGATGGACCATTGCTCAGATGCTGTAGATCCAGCGCTATGTCCGAGAGCAGGTTCTGTTACTGGTGCCCATCACCGTAACTTTGGGCACCTCCAGTTTGTTATTTGATTATAAAGTTGTTGTTCCTTTGAGATGAAATCAATATGATGATGTTGCCTTTAATTTTGCAAAGAGGGCTCTGCGATTCTTTGTCCTTTCCCGACATTGATAGGTCTTGTCACGGCCCGCGGTGTCCCGGGAACAGGGGATGATATGACGGGACACCGGGAATTATGAGCTGTCCCCACCCAGGCTGCTGCATAATCGACTCCGCCCCCTGCCTGGTCCTGCCTGCGATAGGATTCCATTCTGCTTGGGAGCAGCGCCCCCGTCTGGCCGCATCCAGAGCTGCAGCTGCTGCTGCGGAAACGCCTCACGCATCGCTGTCTGGATGTGGGAGTGAGACGCCCGAGTGGGAAGGGGGGATTTTTGTATGTGGGGGACTGGGCAGGGAGAGAGATGAGCTGAGTTACCCACTTTCGCTCAGGCAGTGTCTGGCAGAGACCGGAACTGAACCCGAATCTCCTTAACCCAGTCCCACCCCTAATCCTAATCCCGCCCACCCTCACCCCGAGGCAGTTCTTCTACATGAAACACACCTATTATAAGGCGCTTGGTTTCTCCCCAGCCTGCGGTTCAGATTCTGCCCTGTGTCCTGCCACCACAGCCTGTGGTCTGACAAAGCCCAGGAGCTGCATCTTCTCTCCATCCCCTTTTCCATCCCTCTCACCACAGCTGCTTTTCATGCCCTGCGGCCTAAACCAGCCCTTCCCCCACGTTCAGATGCTGCTCCTTCCCCATCGGACATTCCCACAAGAGTGTCGTTTCCCTGAGGCCATTTATATCAATTTCATACGCCCAACACATTTTCCTAATAGCCACGGCTCCAATACAAGGACACCTTTTACTTAATTGTGAAGAAAGAAAGAAAGAAAGAAAGAAGTTAGTCCAAGTGCAGGCCAGGGGATAGAAGCTAAACCCCGGAAAGGCACTTTTCTACCCAAATGAGAGTGCACACTTGGGGTTAGACCAGATCTGAGTTCTCTAGGGAGTCATCATTGGTTTAGAAACAGAGGTGCACCAGTTTACCAGAGCTCTTGTCTACAGGGGAAATTAGTTTTGGTAGAACCTAAAATGGGAATTTAAATGCATGTGTACATGTCTTGGTCCTGAGTTTGGGAGTGTGAATTGTTCGGTGCCCAGCGCGAATCCCAGGGAGCCAGATTCCCAGAAGTGGATAATCGCTCACAGCTGTGACTGACTTCACTCAGCGATGCAGGCCCAGAGTATCTCACCATTCATGTCACCATCACCGCTGTCAGTGAGTCCCTGGCTGCACATTTCGGTGCGCAACACGAGGAAGCGGAGTGTTTAACATCCCTTGGTAGGAGGGGCTGGGATGTAGGGGGAGAAACGTGGTTGGCTCCTGAGACCCCGCTGTCGGCAATGCCTCGTCTGTTTCTTCCCCTAGAGCACGGATTGGCTGTTCACGTCGACTGACTATTAAAATCCGCTTCTCCTTTTTGTGCCAGTCCCGGCTCTGCTCTGTCACTGTGTCTGGCACAGGAATAGGTGCCAGTGTCTGCAGCTGTCAGCGAGCCGAGCTGGAGATAAGTGAGCTGTAGCTCACGAAAGCTCATGCTAAAATAAATTTGTTAGTCTTTAAGGTGCCACAAGTACTCCTGTTCTTTTTGCGGATACAGACTAACACGGCTGCTACTCTGAAACCTTGGTTTTTAGAAGTGTCCCTGGTGATGGTGACATGAGGTGTGAGAGCTGAGTTATACTCTGTGCACCCTCCCTGTGCAGAGCTGTGGATAAACCCCATCCACTCCAGCCCTTCCCTGGCTTTTTCCCCCCAGAAAGACCTAAGGGAGTTAGGCTGCCAAATCTCATTGAATGTAAAATTGAAGTAATTTCACTTCATTTGCAATCCCATTGGGAACAATTCAGTACTTTTCATAGCTATTAAGGCCAGACGGGATTACCAAGGGACATGATCACCTAGTCTGACCTGCTTAACACAGGGCACTGAACTGTTGTGTATTTGGTTGTCATGGTTTTTGTTGCTATGGCAACTGAGTTAGATTATTATGGGTTAGCTCAACCGGTTTCAACTGGCTGAGTGAGCTCTCTGTATATCTGTAAATAAAATGGAGGTTTTGGTTAGCTGCCTGCTCTCTGGCCTCAAGTGATTGCTTCCTACACTGGCTGCCCCAAGGACATAACACTGGCGACGAGGGTGGGATCCTGGTGCTGCTCCAGTAACAGAAGGAAGTAGAAGTCAAGGTAAAGACCAAACAAACAAAAAAAGCTGCTTGTTTGCACTGACTGTGAAAGTGAAACTAAAAATCATGGCTACTCTGACCAGGCCCCTGGAGCCTTTTGATGAGAATACAGAGCAGTGGCATGTGTATACTGAGCGTTTTGAGCTTTTTGGTATTGCAAATGACATTACAGAAGCGAAGAAGGTGCCAATATTCTTAACTGTTGTAGGGGCTAAAACCTACTCTCTGCTACGCAGGTTACTGCACCCTGTTAAGCCTGAGACTAAATCTTACAGTGACATTGTGGAAATCCTGGGGTCTCATTTCTCCCCAAAACCACTGGTAATTGCTGAAAGATATAGGTTCCACAAAAGAGACCAAAAGGAAGATGAAAGAGTTGTACAATTTGTAGCCATTTTAAAAAAGCTAGCAGAACACTGTGAATTTAAAGAGATGTTAAATGATGCCCTGCGTGACAGGTTAGTGTGTGGCCTCTGCAGTGAAGCTATACGGAAGCGCCTACTAACAGAGGCTCAGCTTACATTACAGAAGGCTGTTGATATTGCTGTCTCCATGCAACTGGCTACAAGGGAGGCACAATACATCGGTGCATCCCCTAGGGTGCAAAAAGTGTCACAAGAACTGACCCACAAAACGGTGCAGAGTCAAGAATGTTACCGCTGTGGTAAGCTGGGTCACCAGGCATCAGAATGCTGGTGTAAGGACCTGGTGTGTCGACACTGTGGCAAAAAGGGACACATTGAGTATGCCTGTAAACAAAAGAAAAAGAGGCCTGTGGTCTGGTCGACAAAAAGAGGAACCTTGCATACCCTAGAGCAGACCCAGGATGATCAAGGTGACACCTCCTCACAAGAGGAAGTGCCACTGCATGTTTTGTCTTTGGCAGCGGGCTCACATGAATACTGGGTAACCCCCTTATTGGAGGGCAAACCTATACGCATGGAACTAGACACCGGTGCAGCTGTCTCGCTGGTTCCTGAGACTGTGTATAAGGAAAAGCTACAGCATCTTCCGCTTAAGGCAACAAAAACTGTTCTGAAGACGTATACAGGTGAAGCTGTGCCCATGTTGGGCACTATTGATGTTAAGGTGGAGCTCAATGGACAGGCAGCTAAATTGCCACTGTTTGTGGTGAGAGGTGACTACCCAGCCTTAATGGGTAGGTCTTGGCTTGGGAAGATTCAACTGAACTGGGCAGAAGTGCACCGGATGACTAAAGAAGAAACCAGTCTAACCCCTATTCTAAGGAAACATGCTGCTGTTTTTGGAGATGATTTGGGAAGTATGAAGGGAATCACTGTGACATTGAACATTAAACCTGACAGTCCACCAAAATATCTGAAAGCCCGAACTGTGCCATATGCCATCAGGCCAAAAGTTGAAGCAGACCTGGAGCGCCTGGTCACCAATGGAGTCCTAATACCAGTTACCCATAGCTCATGGGCCACTCCTATCGTTCCAATCGTGAAGAAAGATGGCTCTCTCCGGATTTGCGGTGATTTTAAAGTCACTGTCAACCCAGTGTTGTGTGCAGAGCAATACCCGCTTCCCCGCATCGATGACCTCTTCGCAGGCCTGGCTGGGGGACAAAAGTTCAGTAAGATTGATCTGAGTCAAGCATATTTACAGATGCACGTCGATGAAAAGTCCCAAGAGCTGTTGACTATTGTGACTCATAAGGGGCTTTATCGATACTGTCGCCTACCCTTCGGAATAACATCTGCTCCCGCCCTGTTCCAGAGGGCTATGGACCAGATCTTGTGTGGCTTGTCAGGAGTTCAGTGCTATCTGGATGATATCCTGGTCACTGGAAGAAATGAAGAGGATCACTTAAAGAATTTAGAGGCTACCCTACAAAGACTGGAAGAGTATGGCCTACGAGTTCGCAAAGACAAGTGTGAATTTTTCAAGCCCTCTGTTGAATATTTGGGACACATCATTGATTCTGCAGGTCTTCATAAGGCCCCTGCAAAAGTTAAAGCTATTGTGGAGGCTCCCCCACCTCGAAATGTAAGCCAGCTGCGCTCGTTTCTAGGACTCCTGAACTATTATGGAAAGTTCATCTCACAGTTAGCCACACTGCTAAAACCACTTCATGAGCTCCTTGGGCAGAACAAGGCCTGGAAGTGGACTGAAGCCTGTGATGTTGCGTTTAACAAAGCTAAGGATGCATTGCTAAATTCTGAAGTTCTAACGCACTTTGATCCAGCCTTACCACTGCAATTGGCCTGCGATGCCTCCCCTTATGGAGTGGGAGCAGTCGTGTCACATATTATGCCTTCAGGAGAAGAGAGACCTATTGCTTTTGCTTCACGCACTCTTAGCAAAGCAGAAACTAACTACGCCCAAATCGAACGTGAGGCATTAGGAATTGTTTTTGGAATTCAGAAGTTTCATCAGTACCTGTTTGGGCGAAAATTTACTCTTCTCACAGACCATCGACCTCTGACGTCAATTTTTGGACCCTACACAGGCATTCCCCCATTAGCTGCTAGTCGTATGCAACGTTGGGCATTGTTACTTTCAGCACACACATATGAAATCAAATATCGGAAATCCACTCTGCACGGCAATGCAGATGGCCTCTCAAGGTTGCCTTTGCCGGTCAAACACCAAGATAGTGCCCAAAAGGAAATCTTCTACTTTGAACAGGTAGAGAATACACCCATCACTGCTACTCAGATAAAGAAGGCAACTCGCGTTGACCCAGTATTGTCCCACGTTATGGACCTGGTGATGCATGGAAAATCTCGACAAACCTCTCCGGTCTCATCCGACCTTGTTCCCTACATGTCCAAGCGGACGGAGTTATCGGTCCAATCTGGTTGTTTGTTGTGGGGGAGACGTGTCATTATTCCACCACCACTGAGATCACAGATGTTAGAACAGCTACATTCCGGTCACTGTGGAATAGTGCGCATGAAGGAAATTGCACAAAGCTATTTTTGGTGGCCTGGACTGGACAGCGTTATTGAAGAGAAGGCAAAAGCTTGTATGTCATGTCAGGGTGTGAGGAATGCACCCCAGTGGGCACCCCTACACCCATGGGACTGGCCTGAAAACCCGTGGCAACGTATTCACGTTGACTTTGCTGGCCCCCTTGAAGGAAGCATGTTCTTGGTGGCAATAGATGCCCATTCTAAATGGCCAGAAGTCTCTATAATGCAGTCCACTTCTGCAGAGAGTACTATCCAAAAATTACGAGGACTCTTCAGTCATTTTGGTCTGCCAGAACAATTTGTGAGCGACAACGGACCGCAGTTCGTTTCTCAGGAGTTTCAAAATTTTATGAAGGCAAATGGGATACACCACATCACGTCAGCACCATATCATCCGTCCACCAACGGATTAGCTGAAAGATTTGTGCAGACAATGAAAAACGCTTTGAAATCAGCAAGGGGACAACACTCCATTCAAAAGCGTCTGGATACCTTTTTACTTTCCTACAGAAACACACCTCATGCTACGACCCACGCATCTCCGGCCTTTCTAATGATGGGACGACAGCTGCGCACTTGTGTTGATCTGCTGAAACCTTCTGAACCCCGACAAATTGTGCAACATCAGCAGCAATATCAAGTCATCAGACGGGCACCCAGAGCAAAAGACCGAACCTTTAGCCCGGGACAGCCAGTTTTGGCTCAGAATTATACTTCCAGAGCTAAATGGGTTCCGGCCACAGTCATCACTCAAACAGGACCTGTTTCCTACACAGTCCGGACTGCAGAGAATCTTACCTGGCGGCGACATGTAGATCAGCTGTTGCCAGGTCATGCCAGTCCTCAGGACCCATCTGCAGTTGAGGGGTCTGACTTCACCTCTTCTAGTGAGGGACCGAATCACGAGTCACCTGTTTCTGACTGTTCTCCTCCATTACTGCCGGCGGCTGAGATACCCCTTTGCCCAGCACGAGCTGATACCACCTCCTCACCTGTTCGTGCTGCGGACCCTGAGCCCCTAGTACTTTCGGGTGCAATAACACCAGAAGTTCGCCGTAATCCACCTAGAGACAGAAGGCCTCCTCATTGGCTGGATCTTTAGCTAGGGCGAACCCACGGTTATGGGGCAAAATAATCCCCAGGGTTTAGCCGGGAATGGAGGCAGTCTACCCTCCTTCTCTAGTCTAGTGTGTGTTTTATTTAGGGGATGTTCTTATTAGGGGGGGAGGAATATGTTGTGTATTTGGTTGTCATGGTTTTTGTTGCTATGGCAACTGAGTTAGATTATTATGGGTTAGCTCAACCGGTTTCAACTGGCTGAGTGAGCTCTCTGTATATCTGTAAATAAAATGGAGGTTTTGGTTAGCTGCCTGCTCTCTGGCCTCAAGTGATTGCTTCCTACACCGGCTGCCCCAAGGATATAACATGAACCTCACCCGATGATTCCTGCAACAACCCATAAGTAATCTTCGAGTTTTAGTATCTGTTTTAGTAAAACCTGTGTGTGGCACAGATTATCATCCACCTTCCTCTGAGAGACAAAGTGAGTGAAATAATATTTGTGATTGGACCAACTTCTGTTGGTGAAAGAGACGCTCTGTGTTGCTCAGACACGTGTATCTTTCACCATTAGAAGTTGTTTCAGTAGCAGATATTACCTCACCCACCTTGTGTATCTTAATATTTTTGGGACTATCATGGCTACAACAACACTGCAAATAACCTTCCTCTGAAGCATCGGCTACCATTGGAGATGACCTGTAGAACGAATTTGAAACTGAAATAAGAGCGTGCACACACAAAAGTGGCACCCATTTAACTAAACTGATTTATATTGATTCGGAGTAATTGATATTTGTAGATTAGTCCCCATTGAGCAGTAGCTGTTATTCTTTAAGGTCACTGTGCCATGATTCTCAGGAATGTTTAGCACAGGAATCTATTTGCCAAGGGGGGGGAGTGGAAAGGGGAAACAGAAGATGTCCCTTCATTTTCATCTAGTACAAATGTCTTGTGTTTGTGTTTCCCTTTCTCTAGACAGATAAATTACAGCAAGACAGAGGCCTGAAAGTCAGCTCAGAATCCATGCCCCCTTTTTGCATGAGTCCCTGCTTGCTCTGTGCCACTATGTGCCTCTGCTGGCACAGTAATACGTGGCGGTGTCTGCAGCTGCTAGGGAGCTGCAGGGAGACCTGGTTCTTGGGGGAATCAGGGGAGATGGTGATTCAGCTCTGGAAGGATGAGCCGTAGTCTGTCTACCAGGTGGAATGGCTGGAATATCCCCATCCCAGCCACTCCAGCCCTTTCCCAGCCCAGCAGTTCGTAGAGTATGTACATAAGCTATACTAAAGACAAACCTACAGTAAAGGTCTCCAGTTTGTGAGGGACCCCATGGAACCAGTCTCTAGGAAGCAGATACATTCATGGAGGTTAAGTCCATTAATGGCTGTTAGCCAGGATGGGTAAGGAATGGTGTCCCTAGCCTCTGTTTGTCAGAGGGTGGAGATGCGTGGCAGGAGAGAGATGACTTGATTATCACCTGTTAGGTTCTCTCCCTCTGGGGCACTTGGCATTGGCCACTGTCGGTAGACAAATACTGGGCTGGATGGACCTTTGATCTGACCTAGTATAGCCATTCTTATGTTCTAAGCTAAATGAACCCAAATTTATGGAGACAGGTATGAGTCAAGGAAGCCAGCAGAGTATCAGAAACCTGGAAAAATCTCTCACTGGATGGGCTCAGGCATTTGGTCACAAGCTGAGGTGCTTCAAAAGTTTGGTTTTTCTTAAGCAGATTTTTTTATTGTTTCTTTAAACAATCAAACACAGCAAGCAGCAAATATTTGGCCACACACTTCTGAAACCCCAAACCATGTTCAGGTTTTGGCAGACTAATTTCAGCTTTTCAATTAAAAAAACCACAACAAATTTTGAAGAAAAGCAGACTTTGTTTGTTATTTTTTTTCTGCTTTAAAAAAAACCCCTAGTTTTCTATCCAAAAAAAGTTTTGGTGGAAAATATTTGTCCAACCCTTTTAATGAGCTTTAGTGCCTTTTAGCACTAGCTGATGCTGAGAACCAGTGATATCTTGTAAAGGTGAGTTGAAAAGAAGTTTTCTCAAAACTGGGTTTGTGCTGAGATGTGGAAGCTTTTTAAATGTTTTTTTCCCCCAGGGCTGCCGAGGGGTGGGGGACGGGGCAAGTGGGATAATTTGCCCTGGGGCCACAGGGGCCCCCATGAGAATATAGTATTCTATAGTATTGCAACTTTTTTTTATGGAAGGGGCCCTCAAAACTGCTTTGCCCCAGGCCCCCTGAATCCTCTGGGCGGCCCTGCCTAGCACAGTAATAGGTGCTGGTGTCTGCGGCTGTCATGGAGTGAAGCTGCAGGGAGACCTGGTTCTTGAAGTAGTCAGCAGAGATGGTGATTCAGCTCTGGACAGATGAACTATAGGCTGTTGTCCATGTGGAACTGCTGTAATATCCCCATCTCAGCCACTCCAGCCCTATCTCCAGCCCTATCCTAGTCCAGCTCCAATAGTAACCGCAAGTGATGGTGTCATAGATTTGTTCCCCACTTTGAACTTTAGCGTCCAAAAGGTGGGGACCTGCATGTACCCTTCTAAGCTTATATCCTAGCTTAGGGTAGGTCTATACTCACCGTCCGGGTCGACGCGGTGAGTTCGACTTCTCGGAGTTCAAGCTATTGCGTCTAATCAAGACGCGATAGTTCAAACTCCCCGCGCGCTCCGGTCGACTCCGGAACTCCACCACCGCGAATGGCGGTGGCAGAGTCGACCTTGGAGCCGTGGAGTTCAACCCCGCCACGTCTGGATGGGTAAGTCAGTCGAACTAGGGTACTTCGAGTTCAGCTACCCTAGTTCGACCCCCCCCCTTTGTGTAGACCAGGCCTTAGATCTGATAGTGCTGCCACCAACCAAAAATATAGTGTTTTGCTACACTTTCCATTCCCCCCAAACCTTCCCTGGGGAACCCAAGACCCAAACCCCTTGGGTCTTAACACAAAGGGAATTAAACCATTCCCCCACCTTTCCCCCTCCCCAGACTTTCCCTCCCTTGGTCGTCTGGAGAGACTCCACTGATTCAAACTCCTTGAATCTAAAACAAAGAGGGATTCACCTTCCCCCCTCCTCTTTTTCCCCCACCTATCCCTGGTGAGTCAGACTAACCCCCTGGGGTCTCAACCAAGGGAAAAAATCAATCAGGTTCTTAAAAAGAAAAGCTTTTAATTAAGAAAGAAAAAGTAAAATCTATCTCTGTAAAATCAGGATGGAAATGCTTGCAGGGTATACAGCTTATAAAAACTAGAGGGACTCCCTCCCCCCTAGCATAAGTACAGGTTACAGCTAACGGAGGTAAAATATCCTTCCAGCAAAATACACATTTGCAAATAAAGAAAACAAATAAAAGACGAATAAGAACATAAGAACATAAGAAAGGCCGTACCGGGTCAGACCAAAGGTCCATCTAGCCCAGTATCTGTCCACCGAGAGTGGCCAATGCCAGGTGCCCCAGAGGGAGTGAACCTAACAGGCAATGATCAAGTGATCTCTCTCCTGCCATCCATGTCCATCCTCTGACGAACAGAGGCTAGGGACACCATTCTTACCCATTCTGGCTAATAGGTGAATCCACCTTTTTAATTAATACTCACTATATTGAATAGAAGAGACTATTTTAGGAAGCTTGGAGAGCCTGGATGTACATCTGGCCCCTCTTAGATCCAAGAGAGAACAACCCCCCAAACAAAGAACACAAAACAAACACTTCCCTCCACCAAGATTTGTCCCCTTATTGGTTCTCTGGTCAGGTGTCAGTCAGGTTCACTGAGCTTGTTAACCCTTTACAGGTAAAAGAGACATTAACCCTTAACTATCTGTTTATGACAGATGGAGAACCCAAGATGGCTCAGGTCAGGGTGAGGGTTTCTCCAGGCTTCACCGCTCACCGGCCGGACTGTACCAGCTGCACCCCCCTGCACCTGGGGAAAGGAGAACAGAGCTGAGTCTCGCCTGGAACCGGTGCACTCCCCATCTCAGTGTTTCTCAGGGTCCCATGAAACACTTGCCTGATGGGGCGGCGAGTAGGAAAAGGGAGAAGAGCAGTGACAATGTCATGGTGATGGCTAATGGAGAAACTCCCCAGTATGCAGAATTGAGCAGTTCTGTGTCTGGGGAGAGACTGGGGTTCCTGGGATCAGGGGTTTGTGTTTAAACAGGAGCCCTCCAGCGCAGGGATTTGCCTGAGACTTTCCCAGGATGGGTATAAGAGGTAACAAGGAGGTGGGATTGCAATACATGGCCATGTCCCCTTGGGGACAGGTGTCTCTTTGCACCACAGAGGGGTAGTTCTTTCAGCTCAGCCCACACGTAGTGACAGGAGGTGGCTGTGAGAGGGGCGGGTTGGAGGATCCTGTAGACACGGCCCTGGACTGGGACTCAGGAGAAGCTGCTGGGCTAGGGATTTGCATGCGGGATTCACCCAGTGGGGAAAACTACTCAGGAGAGCTCTGTCCAGGGAGTGCTCCCTGATGGGCAGGAGAGCCACCCCCCCTTCATGTTACGGTGTGATCCAAACTCTGACACAGTCAATGGGTGTCTCTCCAGCAGAGCAGGGGCTGAGCAAGTGAAATCAGTACATGCAATGTACGGCCTCAGTTACTGAGGGTCATGCCAGGTTTCACTGCTCCCGGGCCGGACTCGACCAGCTGCACCTGAGAAAGAACGTCTGAAAGCAGCGGAGATATTATCCACCAGAGGAGTCTGCGGCTCAGTCCGTTAGTTCCCCACTGCCCCATAGACACTCACAGCTGGGGGCCGATAACAGCAAAAGGAAAAGCAGCAGAGATTCATTCTCGTGTTCACACAGTGAGGGAAACTCCACAGGGGCGGGACCAGGCAGTTCTGTGTCTGGGCAGAGACTGAGGATCCTAGAACCAGGGGTTTGTATCTAACAGGAACCCCCCCGGGCAGGGATTTGTATGCAGGGTTCACTCAGCGGGTATAAAGGGAGGGACACCTCTAGGGAGGCAGCGCTCTCTGGTGGGAAGCAGAGTCAGGCATCCCCTCGTGACCCAAAGTCAATTCACCTTCACTGGAGTTCTTCAAAGGGAAGCAAGGGGCTGTGGATCGGGTCTCTACACTGGGGGTTTAAAATCCAGCCGCGCCTGGTGCCGAATGCCCCGGGAGAGCTGAACAATAGAAACAAGAGAGAGGCGACGTCCAGAGACGTGAGACTCTCCTGGGAGTGTCTGATGGGGAAGGAACTGCCGCTGCGGGGAGTTGGTTCCAGGCACCAGAGTGTGAGAAACCACCGCAGGGAAAGGGGAGAGAGCTGGGCACGGAGGGTAGATGCATCCTCTGGGCTCTGTCAGAATAAAGGCCATGGCGGCATTAACCCAGGGACAGTCTAGACTAGAGCACACTCTGGGGGGAAATGCATCACCTTGGTGTCCGCTGCTTTTCCTGTAGCAGAGACACCTGTGTGTGTGAGAGAGACAGCGGGGCCTGCTGGAGGGAGTGACGTGCTCTGTGCGTAGGGATGTGTCAGTGCTGAAGGCCAGACAGTCCCTTACACTGACCTGTAAAGTATCCGGTGACTCCAAGCTATGCCCAGTACAATTAGCTTCCGGATATTTCTGAGAAAAACAGAGAATACTGAGCCGTCACCCTAACCATAAACCTATATTTATCCCCTAATCCCAATCCAAACCCTAAATTATTCTTTAATTTAACCTTAACCATACTCCTAATTCCGCATTTAAATTCTGAGGAAGTCTTTGTACCGACTGACCCATGGAAAGTGTCCTAAAATGTCTTGAGTTCACCCCAATCTCATCTATCTGAAGAGAATTTCTATTTGTGTGTTGCTGTGAGCACCAGGGAAAATCCTATATGGCTGAGGAAGCTGGTGGGAGACATGGGAACATGGGCAATGTGGTTTCTAAATTTGAATGGGCCAGAGGATTCTTAAAGGTATTGAAGCTCCTACCTCCCCTTGATTTCAGTGGGAGATAGGCAAGTAAATAATGTTAAAAAATTAGTCCTAAGGACATCAGAGTTCGGCTTATTTTGATTCCGTATTGTCAAATTTCTTCCTATCAAGACAAAGAATCACTTTACATCTGCTGTCCAAAACCTTCTGCTAACGATATCCATAACCTTAACCATAGCCCTAACCTAATCCTACATTTATTTCTAACTTTACCCCTAATCCTAACTTTGTCCTCTCTCTCGAGCTCCAATCTGGATCCTAATTTTTACTCAAATACTGGTCCTCACCCTAACCAGAAACCTGTACATATCCCCTAACCCCAATACTACTTTATTCTTTAACCTAACCAAAGCCCACCCCCAATCTCTTTATCTTGACACATAAAATGTATTATTTCCCTCTCTCTGGGTCATCTCTAAATTCTCACCAAAAGGCAGCCAAGACAGGGAAGAAAATCCCTAAGACTGTTCCATCTCGAGTGTTTGTTTATTGGGGATAAATGGCCCCAGCACCCAGGAATCACCAGTTCGGACCCTGCACTGCTTGCTCTGGGTTGCTGCAATTCCGAGGCCGGTGGGATTTTGTGCCAGGAGAATAAATATGACTTCCGGTGCCTCTGTTTGTGGCTATCTCACTCAGATTGTTGGTGCTTCGAGATCTTTGATAATTCCAGCCCCTCATGCCCTTTGAGACTCTCCTCCTGGGTTAGGAGCCAGAGCAGCTCCACCTACAGAGAGTTGACAAAGGGCCTGTCTTTGAAATATGTACATAAGAACATAAGAACGGCCATACTGGGTCAGACCAAAGGTCCATCCAGCCCAATATCCTGTCTAATGACAGTGGCCAATGCCAGGTGCCCCAGAGGGAGTGAACCTAAACACGTGACATCTCTCCTGCCATTCATCTCCACCCTCTGACAAACAGAGGCTAGGGACACCATCCCTTACCCATCCTGGCTAATAGCCATTAATGGACTTAACCTCCATGAATTTATCTAGTTCTCTTTTAAATGCTGTTATAGTCCTAGAGTTCACAACCTCCTCAGGCAAGGAATTCCACAAGTTGACTGTGCGCTGCATGAAGAAGAACTTCCTTTTATTTGTTTTAAAACTGCAGCCCATTAATTTCATTTACTGGCCCCTAGTTCTTGTATTATGGGAACAAGTAAATAACTTTTCCTTATTTATTTTCTCCACATCACTCATGATTGTATATACCTCATTCATATTCCCCCCTTAGTCTCCTCTTTTCCAAGCTCACAAGTCCTAGCTTCTTTAATCTCTCCTCATATGAGACCCATTCCAACCCCCTAATCATTTTAGTTGCCCTTCTCTGAATCTGTTCTAGTGCCAGTATATCTTTTTTGAGATGAGGAGACCACATCTCTACACAGTATTCAAGATGTGGGCGTACCATGGATTTATATAAGGGCAATAAGATATTCTCTGTTTTATTCTCGTTCCCATTTTTAATTATTCCTAACATCCTGTTTGCTTTTTTGACTGCCGCTTCACACTGAGTGGATGCAGGGATGGCCCCAAGCACCAGCACGCCAAACGTGTGCTTGGGGCGGCAAGCTGCAGGGGGCGCTCTGCCAGTCGCTGCGAGGGCGGCAGGTAGATTGCCTTTGGTGGCATGCCTGCAGAGGGTTCACTGGTCCCACGGCTTTGGCGGACCTCCCGCAGGTGGACCACCGAATCCGCAGGACCGGGGACCTCCCGCAGGCAAGCTACCGAAGGCAGCCTGCCTGCCCTGCTTGGGGCGGCAAAATACCTAGAGCCGCCCCTGCATGGACGTCTTCCGAGAACTATCCATGATGAATCCAAGATCTTTTTCCTGATTTATTGTAGCTAAATTAGCCCCCATCATGTTTTATATATAGTTGGGGTTATTTTTCCCAATGTGCATTACTTTACATTTATCCACGTTAAATGTAAGGGTTGGAAGTAATATCCTGGATCCTGTGAAAATTACTGGCCTGTAGATAAGCAGAGTTTGGAGATAATTAGGCTTCGCAGATTTGGTTTTTAAAAAATAGTTTTGACAGCCAATATTGATGTCTATTTGAAACCATTTTTGATTGTTATATAGTTGCACAGAACTGTGTGTTTTCAGCATGATTTTACTTTGAGAATTTGTAAATTTCAATGCTGGTGGATGGAAATATGTTTTTGAAGGGGGGCAGGATTCTGTGTTTGATGAAATTCAGGTTTACCAACTTTTATCAATATAAATCTGCTCTGTCCAAGCCTGCAGATATTAAACACTCTGCTTCCCCTTTTTGTGCCAGCCCCGCTTTGCTCTGTGTCATGGTGTATCGGGTGCAGTAATAGGTGCCGGTGTCTGCAGCTGTCAGTGAGCGGAGCTGCAGGGAGACCTGGTTCTTGGAGGAATCTGCTGAGAGGGTGACTCGTCCCTTGAGGGACGGGGCGTAACTTGTACCCCCGCTATTTGGATGTAGGAGTCCCATCCATTCCAGCCCTTTCCCGACAGCCTGTCGGATCCATTGCCAGTAGTAAGTGCTGTCAGTGATGGAGACCCCGGAGACAGCGCAGGTCAGTGCGAGGGTCTCTCCGGGCCTCGCCACTCCAGGGCCAGACTGGACCAGCCTCACCTGGGAGAGGACACCTGGGGAAAGGAAACAAAGCGAGGAACAAGTTAGCCACTGAATGTCTCTCTGTGTGTCCCTAATTCCCCCATGTGTCCCAGAGACACTCACAGGTGGGGGTGGAGAACAGGGAAAGGTAAAGCAACAGAGATTTCATTCTTGTTTTCATGCAATGAGGGAAACTCTCCAGGGGGTAGGACTGGGCAGTTCAGTGTCTGGGGAGAGACTGAGGCTCCTAGAACCAGGAATTTAACCAGGAACCTTCCGGACCAGGATTTGCATGCGGCTTCCCCAGGGTGGGTATAAGAGATGATGGGGGTGAGTGCTCATTACATGGTGCTGTCCCCTTGGGGACACGTGTTCCCTTTACACTCTAGAGAGACCGTGCACTCAGCTCAGCGCACATGTAATGACAGGAGGTGGCTGTGAGAAGGTGGGTTGGGGAGTCCAGAGGAGAGGGTCTGGGACTGGGACTCAGGGGAATCTGCTGGGCCAGAGATTTGCATACGTGTTTCACCCAGTGTGGAACCACTACCAGGGAGACCTCTCTCCAGGCATTGCTGTCCGGTGCCTGGGAGAGCCACACACCCACTTCATGTCACAGGGGTGATCCAAAGCCTGCTGAAGTCTATCCGTGTCTGCAACGTTTTCTGATTAAATATGACTTTAGAGATCATTGTTGCAACCACTATTACATACTTGCAACGAATCTTGTAGAAAATGTGGCATATAAGACATCTATGAAAAGGTTCTGATTTGCTGGTTATGATTATGCTATCTGTATGCATGTATTATTTTTGAATTTGAAGTTATAAGTATTGGTTCTATATCTGGATTTCAAATGTTTGCTCCTGGGGTAACACCCGCAAGGTAGCTAGCCAGCACATCTTGGAGGGACTATTCAAATTGAATGGCCCATGGAAAGGTCACTTAACTAAGGAGGTTGTGAAGGCTAGGACTATAACAGGGTTTAAAAGAGAGCTGGATAAATTCATGGAGGTTAAGTCCATTAATGGCTATTAGCCAGGATGGGTAAGGAATCAGGTTATTAGGGTTGGAAGGGATCATCCAGTCCAACCCCCTGCTCAAAGCAAGACCAATCCCCAAATGGAACCCTCCCCCAAGGACTGAACCCACAACCCTAGGGTCAGCAGGCCAACACCCAAACCACTGAGCAATCTCTCCCCCACTCCAAATACTATCCCTAGCCTCAGTTTGTCAGAGGGTGGAGATGGATGGCAGGAGAGAGATCACTTGATCATTGCCTGTTAGGTTCACTCCCTCTGGGGCACCTGGCACTGGCCACTGTCGGTAGACAGGACACTGGGCTAGATGGACCTTTGGTCTGACCCAGTATGGCCGATCTTACGTTCTTATGTACGTTTTCTCAGGCAGTGTCTGGCAGAGACCAGAACTGAACCCAGATCTCCTTAACCCAGTCCAGCACCTTTCCCCTAAACCTACTCTTCCTCTCATAACGCATTGCAGCGGGAGGGATGAATTTTGGAGGTGCTGGGTCCCAGCAGCTCTCACTGACTTCAGGCAGAGAAGTGCCTGCTTAGCACCTCTGACATTGGGTTCTCTGGGGCAACGTTTCCTACACCGGTGTCTGAGTTTGGGAGTGTGAATTGTTCGGTGCCCAGCGCGAGTCCCAGGGAGCCGGATTCCCAGAAGTGGATAATCGCCCACAGCTGTGACTGACGTCACTCAGAGATGAGCATCTTTTGGAAACCAGGCCCAGAGTATCTCACCATTCATGTCACCATCACCGCTGTCTCAGTGAGTCCCTGGATGCACATTTCAGTGCGCAGCACGAGGAAGCGAAGTGTTTAACATCCCTTAGTGGAAGGGATTGGGATGTAGGGGGAGAAACGTGGTTGGCTCCTGAGATTCCGCTGTTGGCAATGCCCCATCTCTCTCATCCGCTAGAGCAGGGGTTCTGAAACTTTTGTACTGGTGACGCCTTTCACACAGCAAGCCTCTGAGTGTGACCCCCCCTTATGAATTAAAACCACCTTTTTAATATATTTCACACCATTATAAATGCCGACTGTTCACTGCTCTGTCCCTCAGTTTCCCCATCTATACAATTACCTTTTTGTAAAGCACTTTGAGAGCTACATTTTACCATAACAAATCATGAAAAGTGCCCTGTAAAAGGTGTTATTGTTGTTATAGATCACATTGTCTGAATCAGCTGATCCATTCCTGTCCAGTCTTGTCTTCTCCTTTTTCCTTTGTTTTTCTTTTTTCTTTCCTTTCCAGTCCTGCTGAGTGACAATATTTATTCTTTTACAAATAGAAAGAAGGGGGTCTATTTAAACCAATCACTAGAATTATTTCCTTCCTTCATTTTTCCTTAGAAACATGTTTTGCAAAGTCAGTTTTGAAAGAGAGGTAGAGCCAGATTTCTAAGGTGCTTGTGAGGTGCCTTCAAGATTGCCAAGGTGCCCAACACACTTTGATTTAAATGGGGAAAAGGCATCTGTTTGTGTTTTGAAAATCCCACTAGGCACCTAGATACCTTTACAAAGATGGCCCCAAATGCATTGGGCACCTTCAGCTTCCCTTGGTTTCAGTGAGATTTATTGGATGACCAGCACTTCTACAAAGATTGTGAATTCTCCATGTTGGATTTTCTAAAGAACCTGAAAAACAACACGGAATCTGGTGGCATCTTAAAGACTAACAGATTTATTTGGGCACAAGCTTTCATAGGTAAAAATTTTTTTCTTCAGTTGCATCTGAAGAAGTGAGGTTTTTTACCAACAAAAGCTTATGCCCAAATAAATCTATTAGTCTTTAAGGTGCCACCAGACTCCTTGTTGTTTCTGAGGATACAGACTAACACAGTTTCCCCCTGATAAAGAATCTGAGTAATTTAGGAGTAATTCCTTTGACTTTCAATGAGATTTATCCTCATAAATCACTGAGACATATATACAAGGTACTTAGGAGCCTAAAGATGTTGACAGATGTTGTCACGGAGTGTGGGGGAGTCAAGGGCCCTGCACTCCTCTTCCTGGGATTCACAGTGACTCTCAGACAGCCAGTAAAACAGCAGGTTTATTGGACAGTAGGAATGCAGTCTACTGCAGAGCTTGTAGGCACAATCAGGACCCCTCAATCAAGTCCTTCTGGGGTTTCCTGG
Organism: Mauremys mutica; assembly: GCF_020497125.1. Classification (NCBI taxonomy): domain Eukaryota; kingdom Metazoa; phylum Chordata; order Testudines; family Geoemydidae; genus Mauremys; species Mauremys mutica. Next base: position 50,272,954 of record NC_059084.1, read on the forward strand.
AGCTTAGACCCCCAGCTTGGGGTTCCCTGCATTGCATCACACAGCCAAAAACTGAAAACTAAAAATCCCTCCAGCAGCTCTCCCCCCCCACCCCTGTACTCCTCCTCTCCGTTGTTCAGTCTCCCAGGCAGAAGATGTGATTTTTCCCAGCTCCCCTCCTGGCTCAGGTTACAGCTCAGGTAGATTCCTTCTCATCCCCAGTGTAACCCCCCTGCAACATTCCCAGGTCAAATCTGCTCTGCTCTGTCACAGATCCCTAGTGGGGTTTACAAAAGTCCTTAAGTGAGTTAGGTACCTGAGTCCTACTGTTGTAAATGCTACTAGGTATCTATCTGCACCTGTAAATACCTGGGGCCAGACTTGTAAAGGTATTTAGTCACACAGTGGGAATTTTCAAAATCATCTAAGTACCTAAATACTTTGAACTCTGGCCCCTAGTTGCTTTTGAAAATCCCACACCTCATTCATGTGTTTTTCATTAGCAATAAGTGATGCAGCAGCCAGAGTTGTAGGGAACAGATATTTATTGAGCCAGTGCTATGTCCTTGGAGGCAGGGCTGGCTCTGGCTTTTTTGCCACCCCAAGCAAAAAAAAAAGGGGTGGGGGTCGCCGGAGCGGCAAAGCAGGGGAAAAAACAAAAACAAAACCACAGCGGGGCCAGAGCGGCAAAGCGGGGGGGGGGGGGGAGCACAAAAAAACGGCGGGGCTGGAATGGCAAAGGGGGAGGGGGGGAACTGCAGCAGAGCCGGAGCAGCAATGCAGGGGGGGGGGAAAAACATAAACCACAAAACACGGTGGGGCTGGAGCGGTAAATGGGGGGGGGGCAGGGAGCTGGAACGGCAAAGCAGATGAAGAAAAAAAAAAAGAAAAAGAAAACACGGCGCAGCCAGAGCGGCAAAGCGGGGGGGGGGGGGAACCAAAAAACGGCGGGGCGGGAATGGCCAAGCGGGGAAGAAAAAAACCAAACCTGCAGCACAGCCGGAGCGGTGAAGCGGGGTGGGGGGAAAACAAAAAAACTTGCAGGGCTGGAGCGGCAAAGAAGGTGAAAAAAAACCCAACCTGCGGCGCGGCTGGAGCGACGAAGCGGGGCTGGGGGAACGGCAGAGCAGGGAGAACAAAACAAAAAACCCTCCAGGGCGGCCGGAGCCAGGGGACTCCCTGTGCTGCAGAGCGCGGCCCGGGCTAATGCGGGGAGCGGGGGGGGGGGGGAGAGCAGGGGGGCAGCCAGGGCTTCAGCGGGGCGCTCACCACCTCCGCGCCGCCTGCCGGGAGGGCTCCGAGCTGCAGCTGCTCCGGTCGGCAGGGAGGGAAGGACACGGGCTGCCCTGCCGGGCTTGCTGCAGGGCGCTGCCCTCCTCTGCCCCCTACAGGGCGGCCAGAGCAGCAGAGAAAAAAGCGTCAGTGCCGCCCTAGGATTGGGCGGAAGCCGCCCCCTAGAATCTGCCGCCCCAAGCACCAGCCTGCTCAGCTGGTGCCTGGAGCCGGCCCTGCTTGGAGGCCCATGTTTGTCTGTTTGCAGCTTGAACAAGCTTGCAATTCTGAGCCTGTGGTGTGGCACCAAATTAGGCCCCATGTAGATCCTGACCCTCTTTTTTCCTGTTCCGCCCATCTTGTAATTCTTGGATATTTCAGTCAAAACTCATGAAACTATTTCTTCTTGAAGTACAATCATAGAAATTATTTGTGGGAACACACCCCCCCCACCCCCCACCGGCAGCATATTAAATTCAGATAATGAAGTGACCATCCATCCATCTACCCAAAGTTGAAAATAAAATAGAATGGTGTGACTGACCATCTGTCCTCCATCCATCCACCCACGCATCCATCCATTCTTTCCTATCAAAAGCATGTACAGAGAGATCTCATTAATAGCCTGAAATCTATCTAGTCAGTTTTAATTAGTTAAAGAAGCCTAAAATACAGCATGTCCCTTCTCTGTGTAATGTGGAGAAATACACTGCCATTCCTTAACATCCTGTTGACCTGTTTTTTTTTAAATGGGATGAATCGCAGTGGGGTGGTAGTATTTATTTATTTATAGCACAGTGATAAGTGGAGGTGTCTTCAGTGGTCAGTGAATTCAACACGAGATAATACCCATTTCTGGAAGTGTCCCTAGACATGAGTAATTGGTCTTGGAATGATGGGGAAGGGTGTGGACCACCACCTCCACTAATGTGTTCAATCCATTCCAGCTGGCTCTGTCGAGTCCAACAGACACATCCCTAGTCATAAGAATCAGCCACTTCACAAGTCAGCCGGAGCGATCCTGAGGGTTTCTAAACCTGCTATCCTGACTGCAACCAGGACTGTGTCAATTGCTTCTGAGAAAAGACACCTGGGAAGAACAGGGATGGGAGAATTGACAGCACAAGCAACCATACATAAGGAAGAAGGAATCGGTCACATGCACAAAAATGATGTTAGACAAATAACTACATCCCACTGCCTCCCATCAAAACTCTCAGGGCCAAAGGATGACAAGGTCAAGGGAAATGATCAAAGGTTTAATCGTTCTTTTATGGAAAGAGTCAAGAAGAATGAAACTGTCCATTCAAGATCTGGAGGGACAAAATCCTCTGGGAGTTTCTACTTAAACAAGAAACCCAGATGTCTGATTTGCACGAAGTGTACATGCTTCAGTGGCAGATGTAAAAGCAACCAAGTGGTTATTTTGTTGCTACCTCTTTCCTTCCCGTTTTGTTCTGTAGGGGAAACATCTGGGCAGCTCAGGAAATGAATTTAAAAGCAAGTCAGAGCGGTCAGTGATTAGAGAAGGGGGTGGGGGTACTGGGGAGTGTGGACTCCTGGGTTCTATTTTCACTTTTGGAAAGGGAGTGTAGGCTAGTGGGTTACAGCAGGGGCGCTTGGAGTCAAGAATCCAGGCTTCTATACCCAGCTCTGTGACGAGACTAAGGTGCAGCGTGTCTGAGAGGGTTAGGGTTAGGGTTCTATCCCAGAGCTGGGAAGGGAATTGGGTCCAGTGGCTTAAAGAAGAGGGGCGTTGTGAGCCTGGGCTCTATCCCAGGTTTGAGAGCACGTTGCTGTGTAGAAGCAGAAAGGGCTGGAAGTTAGCACTCTGGGGTTCTATTCCCAACTCTCAGGGGAGAGTGGGATCAAGTGATTAGAATAGGAAAAGGGGAATTATGAAGCTCCCCATCTCCTAACTGAAGCCCTGACTTTATTTGTGACCCAGGGAATATCACTAGAGTAAGATTTTCAAAGGAACTGAACATTCCGATTACTTTAGGCTGGGGGTTCTCCCAGAAAACCTGGCACCTAACTCCCCTAAATCCGCTTGGAAATTCAAGCACTATTGTGATTGTTTAGATATCTCCATGCTTTAAGGTAATGGGATGATATGAAGGTACAAATGCCTCAAGCAACGTGCACTGCGGGGAGCCATAGAAATTAGTAAAATTCTCCTGTAATTCAGGATTACTTTTGCTTGATGCAAGATTGGGGGTGAAGGGAACCTTGACAGCATGAGAGCACGCGAGAGAGAGAGAAGCAGAGAGAGAGAGAGAGAGAGAGAATGGATTTTTTTTCAATATACAAGTGAAAGTCATATAAATAGCCAATTTTTTACTGTCTTGGATCGGAACAAGAAACACCTCTGTTTCTTTCCCTTTCAGCTATGACTGATTCTGTTCTTGCATTAATTTCAGTTAACTTACACATATACATGAACGGTCTGTCACCGACCTAGGGAGAAATTCACTGGAGTAGAAGTTACTGGAGTTATGCCCATTTACACCAGGAGAGAAATATATATATATTTAAATACAGAGAAATTTCTTTTCTTTTCTTTTCTTTTCATTTCAGTTGTTGGACCAAACAGCACATTCTGCAGCACCTGGATTTAAAGCAGGAATCTAGCCCGCTGAAACCAGTGGACGTTGAAGTAAATAGGGAATCTGTTGACTGAAATGGGTGTCTGTTAAGAGATTGCCCATAAATAAATGTCAGGTGAAGTTCTCAAAAGCATGTGATACATTAGAAGCCTAAATCCTAGTTTCAACAATGACATGGGGTAAGAATTTCAGGAGCACTCAGTGACCTAGGAACCTCCATCCCATTTTTCAAAAGTGACTTTAGGATTTAGGATTTTAAATCCCCTTCACTTCACATAAGATTTAGGGAAATTCTCAAAAGTAACTACGTGACTTAGTGCTTAGTGCTGGGTTCTGAAAGCTGGGTATGTAACTGAAAAAGAAATGCCGCTGGGGGCTAAGTCTGAGGCCTGTTTTTGTGCTAGTGTGTATCATGGTGGCTATACATCCGGTAGGTGCTCCTAGCACAGTAGTATGTTGCTGTGTCTTGTGGACTCAGGCTGTGCACTCGCAGGTAGAACTCGTCCTTGGAAGGGTCCACAGTGATGGTAGCTCGATTTTGAATATCAGGGAGATAGTGGGTGTTCCCATATCTGTCTATCAATGCCAGCCACACCAGCCCTTTTCCTGGGGGCTGCCTGATCCAATGCCACCAGTCTCCACCAGTAGAGAGAGCAGAATCTGAGACTGCACAGGTCAGACTGAGGGACCCTGAGACTGTCACCTCTCCTAAACCGGACTGGGTCATCTTAAACCCCAAGATGGGGCCTGGCAAGAGAAGGAAAATACATTAATGGAAGAGGTAATGAACCAGCAATCAAGGCTGGCTTTCTCAAAGACGTACACGCAAGGTCCCACTGAGACTGAATGGGAACTGGACACCTCATTCCCTGAAACCCAGCCCAAGTCATTATTTCCCACAGTCACTCCCCAAATACTCACACGTGTGGAAGGCTGAGATGGAAATGCAGAACAATAATAGTTTCATATTTTTCTTTACTGGAGAGACTTCTCTGCCACGAATCACCAGCTCGTTTCCTTGGGACAGACTCGGGTTCTGAGATTCTGGAGTTTCTCTTTAAAGAAGAAACCTGAGGGAAGCAATTTGCATGCAGGTTTCACAAACAGAGTACAACACATCAAATGGGGCTGGACCGGGGGAACAGGTGGGTAAATGCAGAATCTCAGCTCTTTGTGAGTGTACCTCTCAATGGGTGAAACTGACTCCAGTGCAAAGGGACAACACAATACACAGAGGGACAAATTGACTGGAGTTGTGTCCACTTCATTCAGCAGAGTATTTATTCCTTTACCCCTATTTTGAGAGCTTAAGTGATGCACAGGAATTTTACTAGCCCTCTACAAAGAAGTTAATTTCACCCAGTGTCACACAAAGAAAGAAGTAAAAATTGGGGTGAATGAGAATAGGGCCTTTTACCTATAGAACTGATATGCCCCAATGACTGTAGTATCTGAGCTCATCAGAGACTTTAACATATTTCATCTTACATCATCTCTGTGAGGTAGAGAAATAATGTTATCCTCATACAGATAGGGAAAAGTAGGCATGAAGGACCAGATTTTAAGGCTATTTAGTTACCTGAACATGAAGATAGGAAACTAGCAGGAGTTTCAAAAGTACCTAAGCTCCTACCTCCATCTTTAGGTGCCTAAATACCTTGTGAACACCTGTCCCAAAGAGATCAAGGACCAGATTTTCAAACGTATTTAGGCAATTAAAAAAGGAGATATGCACCTAGTGGTATTTGAAAAAGCATGGAGCAGCCTAAGATCTTTTGAAATCAATGGGAGTTAGGTGCCTTTGGAAAAATCCCTCTGGATACCTAAATACCTTTGAAAATCTGGCTCTAAGTTTTCTACTGAAAATCTTCCCCACAGTACAGAATCTAAGGAAGGTCTCCTCGTCACATGAAACGTAATCCTGTTCTTCATTGTCTCAAGCTAGTGTCGCCAGCACCAGAACATCCTTCCCCTGACAAGGATAAACAAAGAAGTTGAGATTCGCGAAGCTGCCTAGAGGCTTTGAACACTCAGTTCCTTCTGGAAAACAAGTGAGTGTCCAAATCCTTTAGGTGGCTTAGAAAATTTCAGGCCGAAACTTTAACAATGAATATAAAACAAAGGAGGAAAATGCACAAAGAAAAATGATGAGCAAAATATAAAGGGGCTGATTCTTCTCTTGCATACACCAGTTTTACAGCAGTGCCTGGATTTTAATGGACTTGGTCCCGACTTACGCCTGTGTATGTGAGAGGAGAATCAGGCTCAGTATTTCAAAGACTGGACACTGGGCCCTTGGAAATGAATGGGACTCTTCCGTTGGGAGGAGAATAAGGCGATAAGAAGAATAATTGGAAGGGGTGTGAATGGAGCATAAGGGAACTGACTGTCAAGGGCAGTTGGGCACCTAATTCCCATAGGCTTTGACAATCCCTGCTGTATCTTGTGCTGCAGGCATCTCACTCCCATTTTTATAGTTAGTTTAGGGTGGGATTTTCCAAAACATCCAAGTTCCTTAGAAGCTAAAGTGAGATTTACAGAAGAGCTTAGGGTCTTTCTACATGACGGTGTTCAGAAAAGTTAAGGTTATTTAACAAAAGGTGTGACGAGAACATGCATTAAACCCCTGCATGTGGATGCTCTCGTTCAGAAGAAAAGTGGCCCGAATTCCCTTAAGGGAGGATTTTCCTGAGTGTCCCTATGTACACAACACCCAGCCAAGCAGCACAGCAATATAAGTGTCAGGACTGGAACCCAGGGCTCCTGATCTCTAGTGCCAAGCCTAGACTAGAACACAGATCTTCTGACTCCCAGTTAGCTGCCCTGCCCATTGGGGGTGACTTCCTCTCCTTTCTCCTGCAGGATGGTGACTACTTTGCTCCACAGGTGTCCTTCCCGCCCCCTTCCTATTAACACACACATCTGCATCCCAACAACAGCAACCAGAGCTACACATACAGCACCTGCACAACGAACTCTCCACAACTCTACAATAGAGATATACACAGCCAGACCAATCTCTCTCTCTCTCTCTCTCTCTCTCTCTCTCTCTCTCTCACACACACACACACACACACACACACACACACAGACAGCAGCAGCAGCAGCACCTCCTCATACTGTTTAAATAATTTCTAGTAACATCCACATGGATGAATAGTATTTAAACCAATCACCATTAGCAGCGTTTCTTCTCATTGTAATTGCTTTCTCACACTGACAGAGATTGTTCTCTTGGTGTGTGTGAAGAGAGAAGTTTCTAGACTGGGATTTTGAAACAAAACTAAGAAAATTCGATATCCAGTTCCCATTGGATTTGGATGCCATGTGGGCACCCATCTCTCTTAGGTGCCTTTGAAAAACCCCACTCCTACCTCGTAAGAACACTAGTATCTTTTCAGGGGGGACAGACTTTTTCTGGAGCCAGGGAATACAAGCGCTGGGTAGGCACAAAAGTCAGGGTTGGGGTTCTCTAGCTCCAGCATATTGGAAGCCCAGCGGAAACCAGGAGATAAAGAGGAACGCGGCCCTTTTAGAAAAGCTCATTCCCCAGCCCCAGAGACACCCTCTCCGGGTAACGTGAATTTATTCCCATTTCAGGAATGTCCCTGCAGGACTGCGGTTTATTATCGATCCAACACTGCCGCTGCATGGCAGCTGTGAGAAGTGCAGGGTATGAGCAGGTAACAAGCTTGGTTCTTGTGGATGGTGCTGGAAGGCAAATATTCTTCACCAGGCAGAGTGTGAAAGACCGATACAGCTGCTTTTCCATCCTCGTGCCTGCTCCGCGTTTCATTGTGTTTCTGTAGCGTGGAGGTTCCTGTCCCACCCACCCCCTGAAAAGTGAAGTCTCAGTCCGGGATCCACAAACCCTTTAAACCCCAGACGTCCATGTTATTTCTCAGACTCCCCTCGGTGCTGTTTATCGCTACTCCCCTAGCGCCACTGACAGGGGAAAGCTTCACAATGAAACTTTCCCCAAGACAGGTGAGTCTGATGCCGGCGAGAACAGGGATCCAGGGGAGGGGTGAAATGAGCAGAGTGACATGGACAGTGAGCTTTGCGAAGCCGCTCTGAGGAGAGGCGGGCACCACTGCCTACATTGTCTCTCTTTCAAAGCCAATTATATAGTCAATACATGGGGTGGTTTTCGGGTTGGCTGCGCATGTGACTATCAGCCGCACCACTGAGAATCTGCTTCCCCTTTTGGTACAGGTCCCTGCTGGGCTCCGTGTCACTGTGTCACTGCCGGGCGCAGTAATAGGCGGCGGTGTCGGCAGCTGTCAGCGCGCGGAGCTGCAGGTACAGCTCGTTCTTGGAATTGTCGGTGGTGATGGAGATTCGGCTCTGGAGGGAGGGGATGGAGCCGGAGGTGGAGTAATACACATTGATGTAACCCAGCCACTCCAGCCCTTTGCCAGGAGCCTGTCGGACCCAGTGGCAAGCGTAACCGCTACCGGCAATGGAGAAACCAGAGGCGGCACATGTCAGCTGGAGAGATTCTGAGGGCTTCACGGTTCCAGGACCAGACTGAACCAGCTTTACTTCGGAGAGGGCACCTACAAAGGGGACACGGATTAAAAACTGTATTAAAGCGAATGTCAAAATTATACAATATACAGGTTAAGGAAATTGTGTCAGTACATCTGGGTGTAATAAGGTTTAAATGATCCAAAAGTACAAAGTTTGGTTTGAAAGTCATACAATACATATAGTACATCATCAGCAACAACCCACATTGGGAGCAATACATTTAAGGATACAGTTTAGGGATTAGCATCCAAATTTTCGGGTTCATCACTCATGAAAAGTTACACAGAGAGTTGGTTGTAGAAACCCTCAGTAGTTGAGAGTTTAGGATGGGTTGTTGTCCCTCAGTAAATACAGACCACTAGAGAAATATTTCTGTTACTTTCCTGATTTCCCTTCTCAATGACGCTGCAGCTCCTCCCATATAATAGGTCACTCTGGAAGAAGTGCATCCCCTTCCGACACCCCTGGAGTAATAACCCTCCTCATAGTCCACCCCCGCCCGCACTGGATACTCACAAGTGGTCAGGGTAAGGAAAGGAAGTAAAATGAGCAGCAACTGTTCCATATTTTCCCCAGACTATATAGCACAAAGGAAATATGAGTTGGCAGCGCAGGTCCGGTAATTTATAACGGGCGGCTCTGTGTGTGTGTGTGTGTGTGTGTGTGTGTGTGTGTGTCCATTTGAGTCAGGGAAGTCAGAGAGGTGAATTTGCATGAAAATTTCCATACCTCTGTATCAGACATGAAAAGGAGCTGAAAGCTAGCAGCTCTCAGGGTGACATTCACTCATGGACAGGGAGACCAGGAAAAAGGTTTATGAACCTCTGGCAACCTGCCCCTTCTACTGGGGAGACATTTCTACAATCTCCCAGACCCCTCACTGTGAGTGAAATTCACGTGTGTGCCCACACCTATGTGTCACTCAAGTCCCCCTTTTGCAGGATTTCTCAAACTGGGGTCACCGCTTGTGTAGGGAATGCCCCTGGCTGGCTGGCTGGCTGGCTGGCTGGTTTACCTGCCCCCTCTGCAGGTCCAGCCGATCGCGGCTCCCATTGGCCATGGTACATTGCTCCGGGCCAACACGAGCTGCGATCAGCCGGACCTGTAGACGGGGCAGGTAAACAAACCTGCCAGGCTAGCCAGAAGCTTTCCCTACACAAGCAGCGACCCCTGTTTGAGAAACCCTGATCTACAGGAAGACTTACAAGTAAACAGAGCCCTCTACAGTCAATCGTCCTGGTTAATGGGAGCCTTCAAGATTCCAAACCCCCATTAATGGCCCACACTTTGCATAATTACAATAAGTCATCAGAGTTATATTTCATATTTCTAGTTTCAGATACAAGAATGATACATTCATACACATAGGATGAACACATTCAGTAGATTATAAGCTTTGTAATGATATCTTACAAGAGACCCCTTCCATGAAGCATATTCCAGTTACATCATATTCACACTCATTAGCATATTTTTATAAAATCATAGAGTGCAAAGTCACACATGTACTATCCGGTTCCTGCTTTCCATAGACCATCTCTTTGTTTTATAACAATACTGCCCCCTAGTGCCAAAACTCAAGGCACTTTCTCTACAAGGGATTTTCCGGCTATGTTTTGACTTTCTTTCTTTCTTTCCCTACATTTCTCTCCTCCCCCACAACATAACACGGGTAAGGAAAATTAGACGCATATAAAGGTGCTCATATTTTTGAAGAACCTCCTAATTTTCCCCCATACGTATATTTACCGCATTTGTTGACCTATTATGTTACAGGAGGCAGCGTTATTTAGGTCAGCTAGCAGGAATAGGGCTAGTTTTCTAGTTATGAGCCTCGGTGGGTTTTTTTTAATAAAAGGACAGTTTTCTCCTATCTATGGTCCCCATTTCCCACAAAGAAACCAGAGGGAATGGAGTCACTGACTGACTGATTGCAAGAGCCGGTAATAAAACCTTCCCCTTCCTTTGCAACTTGGAAAGGACTGCAAAGGAGGCACAGCAACGGAGAACAAGTCTACATCCCTCCAAAGAAACAAGTAGGAACGCAGCCGCTGTTCTCTCTTTTTGAACGAGTAGCAGCTATCTTCCACCCTTGTGAACTTGCGGCTGGGTTTGTTCCACAGGCCGAGCGCCCCTTTACGCAGGTGTCTATAGTTGGATCATGATCCCAGAGGTAACGGCCCCGGTTTGACATTTGAAGACAGGAACGCGCAGTTCACTGTCTGGGGAGAGACTGAGGCTCCTAGAATCAGGGGTTGGTATTTAAACAGGAACCCCCCGGGGTAGGGATTTACATGCGGGTTTCCCAGGGAGGATATAAGTGATTAAAGAGTCTGTTAAGGGGGCTCGGGGCTCGCTGGCGGAAGCGGTGCAGTAGGTAGAACTATTCTCCCCCTGTAGTGATACCATGGAATGGCTCGTGCTGGGTGGAAGTGGAAATTCTTGATTGTTTCTCAGGGTGTTCCTGGAGGATGTGGAGTTACCCAGTGCTGGTGTGTCCCTCAGCGCTTCTGCGTCTAGGGTGTGAACAATCCCCTATTATTATAGCCTCTTCCAAGCCCCCCGTGCTAGATCAGAAGGAAACAGAGCTAAAATCCCATTGATCATTAGAAGCGGTTCCCAGGGAATTAGGTTGGAAAAATCCCACTGTGCAGTCAGAGACCTGGCTTTGCTTTTCCTGCCTCCCTCCGCAAGAAACCACCATGCTGGTCCTCCTGCTGACTCTTGCTTCCCCTTCCGTGTAAACTTTCCCGGGGAATGTTGTCTTGCTGTTAAGTGTAGGACACTGGAGCCCATAGGGGCAGATTTTTAAAGGTATTTAGGCACCCAGAGGGATTTTCAATAGCATCTAGATGCCAAAAACTGATTAATTTCAATGGTAATTAGGTGCTTAGATGCTTTTGGGAGTCCCACTAGGCCCCTAAACCCCTTTGGAAAGCAGACCGGACCAGGGGCTCTGGAATAATTTGTATAGTGGGGGCGCAGAGAGCCATTAAACCAAACTGTAAATCCTGTATATGACGGAAACCGTGGCAGCACCCCTAGTTCCAGCACTTATGGACCGAAATGGAATTATGTCCTTATATATTGAAAAGTGCCTTGGCAGTTCCGCTGGTTTTTCACAAGTTGGATGGCGGGTGTGTTCCCACCACTGGGGCGAGGAAGCATCTCCCAAATCCAAAGTCTATACTATGGCATTGGGCACAAAATCAAAGACAGTTCCCTGGGATTCATCCTCCTCCCACTCGACGAACCTCCCCTGCGAATTTCCTTTCGATTTCGATTCTAGTTGGGGAAACCCCATATCTGGCTTGTCTACACGAACGAATGGATGGCAGCCAGGTGGGGGTGTGAATCGATCCCGCTATAGCTCCTTAGAACGCTTTGGTCCAGTCCCCTTTGAACGCGGAGTAGCTCTGAGCGCTCTGGCGAGCTCTTAATCCGGGTCATGAGGATACACGCGAACAGTTAGACCGCAGCAGGCTAGTGCAGGGGTAGATTCATCTCCCACCTCACTGTTGCCGTAGACAAGTGAGTTACTGCGCTGCTCAGAATCCACTTCCCCTTTTTGTACGGGTCCCTGCTGTGCTCTGTGTCACTGTGTCTCTCGGGCGCAGTAATAGGTGCCGGTGTCTGCAGCTGTCAGCGAGCGCAGCTCCAGGGAGAACTGGTTCTTGGAAGGGTTCACGGAGATGGTGGTGCGACTCTGGAGGGAAGCGGCGTAGTTTGTGCTTCCCCCTTGAACTATACGCCCGATCCATTCCAGCCCTTTCCCGGGACTCTGCCGGATCCAGCTCCACCAGCAACAATTACTGCCCAGGGTGTCCGAGGAGGCGCCTGAGATGGAGCAGGTGAGGCTGAGAGTCGCTGAGGGTTTTACAGTCTCGGGCCCTGACTCCACCAGCTGCACTTGTGACAGGACCCCTGTGGAAAAGACAGAGCCGAGTGAATTCATCCCACAACCCATTCATCTCCCGGTGCTGTGCAGATCGGTCCCACCCAATACTCACACGACGGGGCGGCCAGCAGGAGAAGGAATACAAGTAACGGCTTCATGATTCTACTGTCAGAGAATAGAGCGTCTCTCCGAAACGCCAGAGAATCTGAGCTTTCTGCCTCCAGGAGCCTGTCTTTATACAGGACGCACGTGGGCAGGGATTTGCATGCAGGTGTCGCTCAGGGGATATAAGGGAGACGAGGGGTTGAAAGGGAAATGAGAACGCTCTGGGCCTTACACAGAGGAGACACACGAGTCAGATCTACAGTTACAGATTTTGAATCATAGGATTGTCCAACAGAATTTGGAATGACCCAGGCGGCTCAGGACATGTGCAGGGCTCGGTCTGGGCATCAGCTCTCGGGAATTGCCAAAGGCTGCAGGGAGAGGTGGTTCTTGGGTGTGTCTGTAGAGATGATGATTCGACCTCTCCAAGTTTGGGAATAAACGGAATCTCTCCCCATCCATCCTTCATGTGGTCTGTCCATTGCAGTCCCTTCGCAGCCAGACCCAATTCCAAGAGTGATAACTCTGAGTGCTGGGAAGGTTTGAGACATCCCAGGTCAGCGTGAGGTTCTCTCCTCCCTTCCACAATCTCTGGGTGTACGTGGCCCTGCCTCAGCCTGGGGCGATGGGCCAGGTGACCCCTGGAGATCCGCTCCGGCCCTACATTTCTAGGATTCTGTGAGTCTTGGCACGGACTAGACCAACTGGATTGCAGAGAGGACACCTTTCGGGGAGTAAAGAAGGAGCAAATATCTGAGCGAAAGACCCAGTTATAGAGAGAAACGATTCTCTCCCTATTTTTCCCAATACACATGTGAAGGAATAGCTAATAGAAGATTGAAGTCTGGAGGGATTTTATATTTATGTACAGTTACTGTGGAAGATTTGTGCTCCAGGTTCTGGACGACATATTCCTAGATGAACATTGGAGTATCTAGGATGGAGTCCCTTGTGTTTAAACAGGAACTCACAGGGGGCAGAGCTGTACATGGAGTTTTCACCCAATGGTGAAGAGAATTTAAAGGGTTCGAGAGGGAGGATATCAGTCTGAAGAGGAGGCTTCCTCTGGGATATGCCCTCATAGAAGGAGAAAATACATTTCAGAGTTGTGGGCTTCAAGCACAAAGTGTAGTTAGGGGTCTACGGAGTAGCACTCGGCGGGAGTTAGGTGTGTAGCCCAGACTTTCTGTCAGAACTGCTACTAGATGCATATCTGCATTTTAGGCACCTGTGAGGAAGTGGGACTGTTCTTAATGTGCCCTCTGAATACTGTGTGGGGGCCTCAGTTTCTAGCCGACCGTCTGTTGCCTAGCAACTAATGGCCAGGCCCTTCCCCCCTGCAAGGGGATGCTAAAGGTGTGGGAGAACAAAGAGGTCAGGTGACCTCCTGGCCCCGAAAAGGAACTCAGCAGAGAAGGAGGGGCTGGAGGGGTTTTTAGTCTGGAGCTGGCTGGGGACAGGGAGTGAGGGCAGATGTGGGGGTCTGGCTCACTGCCCGCCAGAATGGACCCGGCCGAGGGGTCCGGTTCTCTGCACCTACAAGCTCTGTTTTAGACGTGTTCCTGTCATCGAATAAACCTCTGCTTTACTAGCTGGCTAAGAGTCACGTCTGACTGTGAAGTGGGGGTGCAGGACCCTGTGGCTTCCCCAGGACCCTGCCTTGGCAGACTCGCTGTTTCAAGCGCATGGAAGGGCAGAGGATGCTGAATGCTCCAAGGTCAGACCCTTGAAGGGAAGATGTGTGAGCTTCTTGCCCTGAAGGCAGTCTGCTTCAAGGGAGAGGAAGCTCCCCAAATTCCTGTCTGGCTTTGTGGGGAGCAGTTCCAGAGCATCGCCCGGGGACTCCGTGACAGCACCTAAACACCATTGAAAATCTGGCCCATGATGCTGAAAACTATTTATAAAGGCCAGAATCATCACTGAAAGTGTTTGTCTCAAACTATTTTTTCTCTTCTTTCAAAGGAATACTTTTCCACAGACTTTTGCACAATTTACCCATGTAACTCATTGCCGCAGGAGATCATGAGGGACAAGGTTTTATCACCACGAATGATCATTTTATTGTAAGATTATGTTAATCTACACATGTATGAATACTATAGAAAATGGGTTATTTCTCCTCTCATTCACCTTTGGTGTAAATCAGTGGTAATTCCGTTGGAGTCAAAGTGGATGAATCTCCATTCACTCCATTCACATTCACTCCATTCACTTCTTTCTTTCTTTCTTTCTTTCTTTCTTTCTTTCTTTCTTATCATCACGCGTGTAATGAAAAATCAGATGCGCACAGAGGAGTTTATGAATTGTACAGGGTATTCTAGATATTTTTAATAAATATGTTTACTGTGGATTTTTCACTTTCTGTGTTACAGGAATTTGACATCTATGTTATCAGGCGGAAGGAACACGTTGTTTGAGTGCTATTGTGTTCTGAAATCAGTCCTATTCCGTATCCCCCCATTGTTCTCCCTTCAACATGCCCACCTCCGCAGAGGAACTCAGACTGAATGGAGGCGCTAACTGATTTCAAGAGTCAGTTACAATCTCCCCTTTCCATTACAATTTGCAGATGACAAGACCTGGGTAAAGGCGATGCAGAACCACGCTGGGAGTCTCCTCGCTGTACTCAGCGCCTCACCGCACTATCCAGAAACACTTCACCTTTCCGTAGGCAGGGCCGGCTCCAGACCGCAGCGCGCCAAGCTGCGCGCTTGGGGCGGCATTTTGCCGGTAGGGCGGCAGGCGGCTCCAGCGGACCTTCCGCAGACATGCCTGCATGAGGTCCACCGAGCCGCGGGACCGGCGGGGCTCTGGGCAGGAAGGGGAGACACGTTGCCCGGGAACGGAAGGGTTAAAACTGCCGGGAGGTTTGTGTTACATTCACCCGGGTGCCGGGTCTCCTGTCCCAGCCCGGAGCGGTGTGTGTGTCACTGCTGCCCCCGCGCGGCTGCCGGGAGAAGGGCGATTCCGCAGCCTGGGTTTTTGTATGACCACAAACCGGTTTCGTGTCACTGTGTCTCTCGCACAGTAATAGCGGGCGGTGTCCTCGGGCTTCAGGCCGGTCATTTGCAGGTACAGCTCACTCTTGGGATCATCCCTGGAGATGGTGAATCGGCCTTTGACGGAATCAGGGTATACAGTACCCCCACTGCTGCTAATATAAGCGACCCATTCTAGTCCCTTGCCAGGAGCCTGCCGGACCCAGTTCATAGCGTAGCTGCTGAAGTCGAACCCGGAGGCTTTGCAGGAGAGGCGGAGAGAGTCTCCGGGCTTTTTCACATCCCCTCCGGACTCCACCAGCTGCACCTGGGACCGGACACCTGGGAATAAAGACAGGCCATTAATATCGGCATAAAAACAGCGGTAACACAATATTCTTCTAACTCTGACAGTTACTCAGAGGAGGAATATACCTTCCAAAGCGGCTACAGCGAAAATTACAAGGAGCAAAAATCCCATTTTCCCTGGTGCTGGAGGGGAAAGTTCTCAGGGACTGGCTGGTCACTGCACAGACCCAGGGGCTGCGGATTGTGTCTCCGGGTGCAGCCTGGGCAGAGAGAGGCACCGATTTAAACAAGAAACTGCCTCCCTCATTTGCATGTCCCCACTTTATAAGAGACACACACTCCTGCTGCCAGTGATCTGAGTGACTCGCCCTAGGGCTCCGGGTGCAGGAGTCAGACTGTCCCGGCCTGTGTGTCTGTGCAGCGCCGGGCACAAGGCGCTGGGCTCCTCCTGACACTTTCGGACCCCTGGGAGGAATGAACAGCTCCCTGCAGTGACTGTATTTCCTCACCCGGGAACTGAGGGCCTGGCTATTGTGAGGTGATACTGGGGCTGGGGGCGGGGGCCAGTCAGCTCTGGAGCCCCGTTCCAGGCGCACAAGGGCCATGCAACGTCCGGTCAGGGGGGTCAGTGTCCGGGGAGGGGTCGTGTCCCAAGGATCCATTGGGCTGGGCCACCCGCTGGAGAGGGAAGATTCCCCATGGCGCGGGGCGCGGGGGGATTGGGGACGGAAGCCCCTTTCCCTTCCCGGCAGTGACCGGCTCCATTGAAATGATCCGTGACACTAGGAACGTGATCGGAGCAAGCCTGGCTCGTGCTTTGGGCCGGGTCTGGGGCCCGCCTGTGGGTGCAGGTGGGAGAAGCTGCGCGGGGGGGTGGCGGGGCGAGGCGGAGTCTGAGGGCAGAGTTAAGGTTTTGCAGTGGAGCATCCCTGGGATTAGTGGGCCGAGAGCGGCGTGTCTGGGAGATTTTCTGTAGGGGGGAGTCGAGGGAGGATCAGGCTACAGTGAAGGAAGATGATTCTGCGCGGCTGATATTTATATTCGTGTTTCTATTCCTGTTCCCAGTCACACGCCACTTCCCATTTACACTCGGGTTGTAAACTCGGTGGGACTGAGAGAGGTTTTATGGTCTGTGTTTGTACCGTGCATAGGATTATGGGACCCTAGACTGTAATTAAGAACATAAGAACGGCCAGACTGGGCCAGACCCAAAGGTCCATCCAGCCCAGTGTCCTGTCTCCCGACAATGGCCAGTGCCAGGTGCCCCAGAGGGAATGAACAGAACAGGCAATCAGCCAGTGATCCACCCCCTGTCGCCCATTCCCAGCTTCTGGAGACCCACAACCAGCGCCAAATCTATCAACGCTGAGCGTCATCACCAGATCATCTACTTAGTTAATTATTAATAAGCAATAAAGTGTAGACAGAAGCTTTCTCTTGGTTGTGTCTAAAGAACTTGTGTGATATAAACGTTATGTGTTTTTAAAGGAAGTGGGAGCGAAGACTCAGATCCTTTCGCACACCCACTTCACAGCGTAGTGTATAAGCCAGGAAAGTTCCCCACACTAGCGGGACCCTTCCACAACTTACATCTGTAATAGAATATCTGGGACCAGGGCCGGCTCCAGGCGCCAGCATCCCAAGCAGGTGCTTGGGGCGGCAATCTGCAAGGGGCGGCAGTCCCTGTGTTTTTGCCCCCAAGCAGAGCGCCGAATTGCCACCGCGGACAATGGGAGCAGTCTATGTGCCGTTAGGGGGGCACGCGCATTTCCACAGCGGCAGCGATTCGGCGGTAGCGTCTATGTTCAGCTGTCCGCGGTGGTGCAGCTTCCATCTTCCGCTGCCACGGAAATGTGGGTGTCACCCGAATGGCACAGGGACTTCCCCCGCCTTCTGCAGCGGCAATTCGGCACGCTGCTTGGGGCGGCAAAAACAGTAGAGCCGGCCCTGTCCGTAGGGCTGCCTGCTCGTGTGTCCCCGAGCGTTGCCTCTGGCACAGTAATAGGTGCCAGTGTCTGCAACCGTCAGCGAGTGGAGCTGCAGCGAGAACTGGTTCCTGGAAGTGTCTTGTGTGAGGGTCACTCGACTCTGCAGAGCACGGGTGCAGTGAGTACCACCTGGGGGAGCTATAGAATGCACGTCCCACCCATTCCAGCCCTTTCCCCGCGGGCTGCCGGACCCAGGTCCAGGCGACGCTGGTGCTAGAAACTGAATCTCCGGAGATGGTTCAACTGAGTGTCAGGGACTCCCCGGGTTTCACCGCTCCCGGGCCCGTTTCCCGCAGCTGCACTTGGGAGAGGACACTTGGGAAGGAAACACAGAAATGAACCAGTGAGCCAGGCCCCTGTCCCCTGGGAGCGGGGAACGTGAAAATAAAACACCCTGAGACTGCGCCTAAGGTAGCGAGACACCCAAATGCCACTGAATTGCATTGGGATCCAGGCATCTCATTCCCTTAGGCTGCCTTGAACATCTCCTCTTCTGGAGTCACTGCAGCAAGGAACCCTCCTGACCCCCACTAGACACGTACCTGAAGGAGCCTCCAGCATGAAGAGGAAAATCAGCAGCAGGTTCATCTTCAGTGAAGGTGCAAAGTGTCCCAGCAGCCAGGCCCGGGCAGTTCTGTGTCTGGGGGGAGTCTGAGGCTCCTCCAATCAGGGGGCTGGATTTAAACAGGAACCCTCCGGGGCAGGGATTTGCAGGCGAGTTTCACAACGTGACCCGAAGAACTGGCAGGGTGTGAGTTCTCTGTCTACACAGGGGGATCTCTCCCTGGGACGCGTGTCCCCCTCAGGCAGTGAGTTCTACTCAGCAAGGGTATTTGGTCATTTAGCACATTTAAGCGTCCTTGAAATTGTCAGCCAAATACAAGTGCAGGACAGCACCTTCTTAGGAAGGAAGGAATATTTGAAGAAGAGAAGCTATAACTCTTCTCTAGTGGTTTTGGTTGGGAAAAGACCACAAGGGAGTTAGGAACTGAAATGTCATCATAATCCTGTAGGATTTGGTGTTTAACCCCCTTAAATAATCTCTGCCATCCTATCCCATGTTCGGTAGAGATTTATTATATTGCTTGTATGGCTGTCAAGCAATTAAAAAATTAATCATGAATAATTGTATGATTAATTGCACTGTTAAACAACAATAGAATACCAAATATTTTTGGATGTTTACTACATTTTCAGATATATTATTTGACATTACACCACAGAATACAAAATGTACAGTGCTCACATTATAGTTCTTTTAAATTACAAATATTTGTAATTAAAACAAAAAAATGCAAAAAACAACAAATAATATTTTCCAATTCACCTCATATAAGTACTGTAGTGCAATCTCTTTATGATTAATGTTGAACTTACAAATGTAGAATTATTTAAAAAATGCAGTCAAAAATAAAACAATGTAAAACTTTAGAGACTACAAGTCCACTCAGTCCTACCTTTGGTCAGTGAATCACTCAGACACACAAGGTAGGTTACAATTTGCAGGAGATAATGCTCCCTACTTCTTGTTTACAATGTCACCTGAAAGTGAGAGCAGGTGTTCACATGGCACTGTTGTAGCTGGCGTTGCAAGATATTTAAGTGCCAGATGTGCCAAAGATTCATGTGTCCCTTCATGCTTCAACCACAGTTCCGGAGGACAAGCTTCCATGCTGATGACGGGTTCTGCTTGGTAACGTTGATGGTTCAGGTTCTGTAGTTTCCACATCTGAGGGTATGTCTACACTGCAGAGTTGTCCCCAAAACTTTTGTCTTAAACCTTGGGTCTAGTGTTGTAGCTATTTTTAGAAATCTCACATCAGCACCATCTTTGCATTTTGTCAGTTCTGCCGTGAAAGTGTTCTGAAAACTAACTTGCTGCGTCATTTTCCGAGACAGCTATAACATGAAATATATGCAGAAGGTGGGTAAAACAGAGCAGGAGACATACAGACACTTGGCATGTTGTGGGCTGATCCCCGCTGAGCTGGTGGCAAGGGGAACTAGTCACTACCAGCACCCTGGGTCAGGGCCTGGTGGAGAGGATGGGCCTGGGTCTCCCCTACCACCCTCCCACACCCCATGGGGAGTGTACGGACTCTGGCCATTAGGCCGCACTGCCCTGAGACTTGGAGTGAGTTACCTGGATTCCAGCCACTAGGCCACACTATCCTGCTTGTGAGGTGGATTGTATGGACTCTTGCCATTAGGCCGTACTGCTCCACACTGACCTGACACTTGGGGTGAGTTACCTGGACTCTGGCTGCTAGGCTGCACTACCCCACTTGTGAGGGGGATTGTATGGACTCTGGCCATTAGGCCACACTGCTCCCACATGGGAGGGGATGTATATGGACCCTGGCCATTGGGCCACCCCACCTAGACGTTTGACCTGATTTACCTGGACTCTAACCACTAGGTCCACTACCCCGACCAAGGGGTGATTGTGGGGAAGGAGACCATTAGGCTGCAACCGGCCAGCCACAGAGAGACGGGCACGTGAACTTGAGAGTGGCAAGGTTCCGACACCCCATCCCACCCCTGCCACAAAGGGGCAGTGCGGGTCCAGGGCCGCTACAAGGATCCAACCCGAACATTATTATTATCATCATCACCATCAGCATCATCATCTTCATTCTCCTCATGAACCCGATTCAAGTAGGTGCTCCTGGAAACTCTACAAAAAAACCTCAATTTTTCAGTCAGTGCCTTCCTGTCTCTTTCGCTATTTCTCTTTCCCATCCAGTGGGGGAAGGACTGGATTTGTTTGTGTGTTTGTCCGCAAAGCCTTGAGAATATCTATAATATTTCATTTTGCTGGACAAGAGCTGGTAGTGCTTTTGGAAATATTGCCAGCAGGGGGTTGATGAGTGTCACTGAAGCTCATGATCCTCCTGTTCCTGCCAGCACCTTGGTCCACAGAGATATAAGAAGTTCGCTCAGATTCCTTATCCACCTCCCCTTTGCATTTTCTTTTGATGTACATGGAGAGGTTTTTTTTTGAGGGGGAGGGGGTTGGGGGGCCAGTGATGGAGGAGCATCTCAGCTCTTTCAGTTCAAATTGTGACAATTAAGTGGTCAGAATCCACTTCCCCTTCTTGTGCCAGTCCCTGCTTTGCTCTGTGTCACAGTAATAGGTGGCGGTGTCCGCAGCTGTCAGCGAGCGGAGCTGCAGCGAGAACTGGTTCTTGGAGATGTCTTGTGAGATGGTCACTCGACTCTGCAGAGAGCTGGCATAGTCAGTGTGCCAACTACTAGATCTATCCAATATGCGTGCCACCAGTTCTGGCCCTTTCCCCGCGGGCTGCCGGATCCAGTTCCAGGTGACGCTGGTGCTAGAAACCGAGTCTCCGGAGATGGTACAAGTGAGTGTCAGGGACTCCCCGGGTTTCACCGCTCCCGGGCCCGTTTCCTTCAGCTGCACTTGGGAGAGGACACCTGGGAAGGAAACATAGAAATGAATCAGTGATCCAGGCCCCTGTCCCCTGGGAGCGGGGAACATGAGAAAATTAAACATCCTGAGACCACGCCTAAGGGAGTGAGGCACCCCACTGCCACTGAATTGCATTGGGATCCGGGCATCTCATTCCCTTAGGCTGCCTTGAGCATCTTCTCTTCTGCAGGCACTGCAGCAGGGAACCCTCCTGACCCCCAATAGACACGTACCTCAAGGAGCCTCCAGCATGAACAGGAAAATCAGCAGCAGGTTCATCTTAAGTGAAGGCGCAAACTGTCCCCAGCAGCCAGGCCCGGGCAGTTCTATGTCTAGGGGGAGACTTGAGGCTCCTCCAATCAGGGGTTTGTATTTAAACAGGAACCATCAGGGACAGAGGTTTGCATGTGGGTTTCACAACATCAATATAAGAGATGGCAGAGTGTGAGCTCTGCCTACACATGGGGGTCTCTCCCTGGGACGCGTGTCCACCTAAGACTGTGAATTCAGCTCAGGAAGCTCTGGAACCGCCTATGGTGTTTGGATGCCCAAACTCATTTTAAGTGAATAACATTTAGTCATTTAACACCCTTAAAGGTCTTTGAGATTCTTGGCCGAATACAAGTGTGGGGTGGCACCATTTTAATAATGAAGGACTATTTGGAGAAGAGAAATCATACCCCTTCTCTTGTAATTTTAGCTGGTATTTCAAAAGAACACAAGGGAGTTGGGGACCCAAATGCCATCCAGATTCAGTAGGATTTTGGCATTTAGTTCCCTCACAACCATCTCTGAAATCCTATCCCATATTAGCAGGACTGGCTTTAGGCACCAGCAAAGCAAGCACGTGCTTGGAGCGGCACATTTCCCAGAGGCAGCATTCCAGCCACTGTCTTCAAAAATTCCAACATCAAGCCCCAGCTCTCCTCCGGCAACAAAGTGCCCAGCAACTGTCTGGATGTGTCGGGCAGCGGCCCTCCGGGCTACTGCTACAAAGTCTGCCTGACCCCGGAGTTCGCCAAGAGCCACTTTATGTTCCTAAAGCCCGAGTCCCTCGAGGAACAGCGAGAAAGTCACCGAGAACTTACCAGGGCCAGACAGAAAGCCCCGAGTGGCCAGTAACACTGTCAGTACAGCCAGTGGCGCTCAGTGAGGAGAGAGTGCCATAACCCCCCCCCCAAGGGTTAGCCCGGCTTTCCCCCTTCTTCTCTCCCGCTCCCTTGGAAATGAATCTGAGCCGGGAGAAATCCTTTCATTCAGGCACAACTTTTTAAAGATAATTACCCGACCCTTTGATCAAGTGGCAGCAGGGCCAGCTCCAGGCACCAGCTCGGCAAGCAGGTGCTTGGGGCGGCCAAGGGGAAGGGGCAGCACATCGGGCTCTTCGGAGGCGGGTCTCTCGGTCCCTCTCAGAGGGAAGGACCTGCCGCAGAATTGCAGCCGAAGTGCCCATCGCAGCTTTCCCCCCCCCTCCCATCCCTTGGGGGGGGGGGGCAAAACCCCCGGAGCTGGCCCTGAGTGGCAGTGTCGGAATTAGCACCCGTTGGACAGCGGGCAGTTCTCCAGCGCTCCTTGTCCGTGTCAGTTAATGATTTGGGGAACGTCAGGCTCATTTTAAACGAGCGAAAGAGCAGAGCGCTCAGAAGCAGCAGCCCAGCTCCTAGTAAGACTGAAATCCGGAGCGTGCCCAGGAAAGCCAGGGGCTGTCTCAGGAGATAACTGTCCCCTTTGGAGGGCTCTTGCTCAGCCTCCGATCGCGGCTGCACAAACCCGGAGCCTCCCTTCAAGAGACCCAGGCGTGACACCGGCGCCGCAAAGCACGCGGTGATTTAAGCCTCTTGAAATGCCCCTCTCTGGTCTGTATTCCCCCCCACCCACATGTATCACAAGGGCATGAGTTACTCAGGCGCTCTGGTGGCTCACAGGGCTTTTCAGCTCCTCTGTCTCAATAAGGAATTCAGGCAGATACACCCGGCTCAAGCAGATTCAGGTGCAGTCGTTGCCCAATGCTGCATCAGTAGAGCACCCAGTAAAAAAAAACAAAAAACAAACAAAAAACAGAACAACAACAACATTGCAAAGTGCAAATGTGTAAAAGCCAAAGAAAAAGGGGTGAGGGGTGCACGGCCAACAATTATTTTGCTTGGGTCTGCAAAAAACCTAGAGCCGGCCCTGCCCGCAGGGATCAGTTCTGGGTCTGGTTCTGTTCAATATCTTCATCAGTGAATTAGATAATGTCATAGAGAGCACACTTATAAAGTTTGCAGATGATACCAAGATGGGAGGGGTTGCAAGTGCTTTGGAGGATAGGATTAAAATTCGAAATTATTTGGATAAACTGGATAAATGGTCTGAAGTAAATAGGATGAAATTCAATAAGGACAAATGCAAAGTACTCCACTTAGGAAGGATCCATCACTTGCACACATACAAAATGGGAAATGACTGCCTAGGAAGGAGTATTGCAGAAAGGGATTTGGGGGTCATAGTGGATCACAAGCTTGATAGGAGTCAAAAATGTAATACTGTTTAAAAAAAGCAAAAATCGTTCTAGGATGTATTAGCAAGAGTGTTATAAGCAACCCACTTAATTCTCCTGCTCTCCTCCACACTGGTTAGGCCTCAATTGAAATATTGTTTCTGGTTCTGGGTGCCACATTTCAGGAAAGAGGTGGACAAATTAGAAAAAGCCCAGAGAAGAACAACATGACCTATGAGGGAAGATGGGAAAAAATCGAGTTTGTTTAGAGAAGAGAAAACTGAGGGGATGTGATAACAGTTTGCAAGTACATAATGGAGAAGTACAAGGAGGAGGGTGACAAATTATTCTCTTTAACATCAGTGGATGGGACAAGAAGCAATGGGCTTAAATTGCATCAAGGGAGGTTGGACATTAGGAAACTTTCTAACTCTCAGGGTTGTTAAGCACTGGAATAAATTTCCCAGGGAGGTTGTGGAATCTCCGGCACTGAAGATTTTTAAGATCAGGTTGGACAAACACCTGTCAGTGATGGTGTCTAGATAACACTGAATCCTGCCATGAGTGAGCTCTCGAGGTCCCTTCCAGTCCCAGGGTTCTATGAGTCTATAGATGGATATTGAGCTCTGAAACCTGAGGACAGATCTGTTCTTCACTCTGCTTGTAGATCCGGTGCTAGATTGTTTGGGGAAGTGCTGCCGCCACGCGGCGCATGGCAGAAGGTCGGGTCTGCCGCTCGGGTTTTTGTATTAGCAGTATCGGGATTTCCCTCACTGTGAGTGTCTCCCGTACAGAGATACCGGGCTGTGTCCTCGGGCTTCAGGCCGGTCATTTGCAGATACAACAGGCTGTTGGGATTGTCTCTGGAGATGGTGAATCGCCCTTTTACCGAGTCACTGTAGTATATGCTGGTGCTGTAAATGTAGGCGACCCACTCCAGCCCCTTCCCGGGAGCCTGCCGGACCCAGCTCATGCCGTAGCTGCTGAAGGTGAACCCGGAACCTTTGCAGGAGAGGCGGAGAGAGTCTCCGGGCTTTTTCACATCCCCTCCGGACTCCACCAGCGCCTGGGACCGGACACCTGGGACTAAAGACAGGTCATTGATATTGGTATAAAAACAGCGATAACACAATATTCGTCTGGCTGTTCAAGTTATTCAGAGGAAGAAAATACCTTCCAAAGCGGCTACAGCGACAATTACAAGGAGCAAAATGTTCATGTTTCCTGCTGTTCGAGGGGAGAGCTGGCTAGTAACTGCACAACCCAGGGGCTGCGGATTGTGTCTCCGGGTGCAGCCTGGGCAGAGAGAGGCTCAGATTTAAACAGGAAACTGTCTCCCTTATTTGCATGCCCTCTCCTTATAAGAGACACACACTCCTGCTGCCAGTGATCTGAGTGACTCGCCCCAGGGCTCCGGGTGCGGGAGTCAGACTGTCCCGTCCTGTGTGTCTGTGCAGCACCGGGCACAGGGCGCTGGGATCCTCCTAACACTTTCGGACCCCTGGGAGGAATGAACAGCTCCCTGCAGTGACTGTATTTCCTCACCGGGGAACTGAGGGCCTGGCTATTGTGAGGTGATATTGGGGCTGGGGGGGGGACTCAGCTCTGGAGCCCCGTTCCAGGAGCACAAGGGCCATGCAACGTGCGGTCAGGGGGGTCGGTATCTGGGGAGGGGTCGTGTCCCAGGGATCCATTGGGCTGGGCCACCCGCTGGAGAGGGAAGATTCCCCATGGCGCGGGGGGGATTGGGGACAGAAGCCCCTTTCCCTTCCCGGCAGTGACCGGCTCCATTGAAATGATCCGTGACACTAGGAACGTGATCGGAGCAAGCCTGGCTCGTGCTTTGGGCCCGGTCTGGGGCCCGCTTGTGGGTGCAGGTGGGAGAAGCTGGAGGCGGGGGGGGGGGAGTCTGAGGGCAGAGTTAAGGTTTTGCAGTGGAGCCTCCCTGAGATTAGTGGGCCGAGAGCAGCGTGTCTGGGAGTTTTTCTGTAGGGGGGAGTCGAGGGAGGATTCAGGCAGCACTGAAGGGAGATTATTATTCACAATTGCCTGAGAACCCGAGAGAAGAAAGGGATATTCAAAGTGATCTCAAGCACTGAATTTATCCATGGTGTAAAATTTAGCCCAGGAGTTATTACAATCTTGGATGATAAAAATACTCAGCCCTTTAACAGAGATGAGGGAAAGGATGATGAGCTTTAGTCTACACTACGGGATTTCTCCGATTTTACAGAAGTCGTTTTTTGGGACAGATTGTATAAAGTCAAGTGCACGTGTCCTCACTAAGCACATTAAGTCGGTGGTGTGCATCCACAGTACCGTGGCAAGCAGTGACTTTCGGTGCAGTGCACTGTGGTAACTACCCCACAATTCCCACAGTCCCCACTGCCCATTGGAATTCTGGGTTGCGCTCCCAATGCCTGAAGGGGCCAAAATTTGTCCCGGGTTGTTATGGGTAAATGTTGTCAGTTAACCCAGAATTCAAATGGTTGGTGGAGACTGTGGGAACTGTGGGATAGCTACCGTTGTCAGTCGCCCCTTCCTCCATGAGAGCAACTGCAAACAATTGTTTTGTGACTTTTTTCTGTGCAGATGCCATAGCATGGCAAGCATGAAGCCCGTTCAGCTCACCGCAGCAGTTATGAGCATTGTAAACACCTCACGCATTATCGTGCAGTTTATGCAGAACCAGAAGCTGAAAAACCAGGTGAGGAGGCGAAGGCAGTGCGGTGATGAGAGTGATGAGGACATGGACACAGACTTATCTCAAAGCGTGGGCCCTGGCAATGTGGACATCATGGTGTTAATGGGGCAGGTTTTAGCCATGGAACCCCAATTTTGGGCCCGTGAAACAAGCACAGACTGGTGGGACCGCATAGTGTTGCAGGTCTGGGATGATTCCCAGTGGCTGCGAAGCTTTCGTATGCATAAGGGCACTTTCATGGAACTTTGTGACTTGCTTTCCCCTGCCCTGAATCACAAGAATACCAAAATGAGAGCTGCCCTCACAGTTCACAAGCGAGTGGCAATAGCCCTCTGGAAGCTTGCAACGCCAGACAGCTACCGGTCAGTCGGGAATCAGTTTGGAGTGGGCAAATCTACCATGGGGGTTGCTGTATGCAAGTAGCCAACACAATCACTGAGCTGCTGCTATGAAAGGTAGTGACTCTGGGAAATGTGGAGGTCATAGTGGATGGCTTTGCTGCAATGGGATTCCCTAACTGTGGGGGGGGGGGGGGCGATAGACAGAATGCATATCCCTATCTTGGCACCGGAGCACCAGGGCAGCCAGTACATAAACTGCAAGGGGTACTTTTCAATGGTGCTGCAAGCACTGGTGGATCATAAGGGATGTTTCACCAACATCAACGTGGGATGGTCGGGAAAGGTTCATGATGCTCACATCTTCAGGAACACTAGTCTGTTTAAATGGCTGCAGCAAGGGATTTCCTTCCCAGACCAGAAGATAACTGTTGCGGTTGTTGAAATGCCTGTAGTTATCCTGGGGGACTCAGCCTACCCCTTGATGCCATGGCTCATGAAGCCATACACAGGCACCCTGGACAATAGTAAGGAGCTGTTCAAGGATGGTTGACTGGCTCCAAGTGATGTGGTACTCAGACTGGCTGGAGACCAGTTCAATGAGGAGGCTAATAGCAGTGAGACAATGTACAAGGCGTGGAGTGGAATCATCACGATCAAAGTGACTTGCCTGTGCTGACACTGAGGGACTGATACTACAAATAGTATGGAAGAGGTAGAGCTTAATTTGGGCTTCATGTCAAAGTTGTTGGGTTCCATGAAGGCTGGATACGAGTGGGACCTCAGGATGTAATTCTGTGGCTGGTTTTCTTTTGAAAAAACTTGCCAGTTATTTTTCTCTCAGATTTCAGGTGGAACAGCCAGAGTCAAAGTGCAAATGCAGTTTCTTTACACAAACGAGTAGTTTGTGTAGGCACCGAGATGAAAAATGATGTTTTCCAACCTCTGACACCCCTTTCAGTCTTGTCCCCAAAGCTGTGCTGCGCTGTTTTCCTCATTGCTGCCCTCTCAGGTTGTGTGGGAAAAGGGGACTAGGCAGTCCCCCCCCTTCTCGCTCTCCTCTCTTTGTATTATTATTCAAACCAGAAAATGAATATTTTTGGACGGGGGTTATTTATTTATTCATGTAAACCAGGATTTTTTCTCTGCTAGAAAAATGCTCCTTGTGCCAGAAAAGGCATCTTTGGTGGAAAAAAATATTCAACTCAAACAACAAATGAACAAACAAACCCCAAACACAAAACCAAATAAAACAAACAAGCAAACCTGATGTGTTCTAGTGTCCAAAGCTGAGAGATCAGTGTCTTTCTGCTGGAATGTGTCACTGACAAGGTGACACTGAGCGGAATCCCAGCACGGTGAAGTGAAGAGGGTCCCAGAGGGAACCGGAATGAACCAGGTTGAGGCTCCATGGCCTGTGTTATGCAGGAGCTCTGACTAGTTTCTCATCCTGCTCCGTACCGGGCTTTAAGTCTATGAATCTGTGACTCCCCCGCAGGTTGGGGGTGGGCTCAGAATTTGTCCCCTGGAGAGGAAAGAAAGAGGCAGGGACCCAACTAAGAATGTTCTGCGCTTTGTGGGAACTTGTATAAATTCCTTCACCTTGCGTAAAATCAAAGAAGAGGGATAATAATAACAATAAAAGGGTTTGCTGCTGCTCGGCCCTTTCCCAGAACTGATCTCATTGTCACTTACAGGCAGTGATGAGCTGCCAAAATTTTAACAACTGGTTCCCTATAAAAAGTTCTGATTTAAGGGGGGGAGGAGTCGGGGTGAGGGGAGAGATACCGATGTGGCCAGGGGGCCTGCAGGGCCTGGGGCAAATTGCCCCACTTGCCCCCTCAGCAGCCCTAGAGCTTGCAGGCCCCTCCCCCCTTACCTTGCCGGCAGCTCAAAGCAGCAGGACGACTCTGGCCTCCCTGCAGCTGGGGGGAAACGGGGGAAGGGCTGGAGGAGCCTCAGCCTCCCCAGCTGGGAATCCTGGAAGCAACAGGATGGTCTGGCCCACGGACCGGAGTTCTTTGCCCACCCCCTGGCCCTTTAACAACCGGTTCTCCTCGGAGGTCTAATTTTAGCAACCGGTTCTTGGGAACCTGTGGGAACCGGCTCCAGCTCACCACTGCTTACAGGCCTTGGGCGCCCCCAACACCAAACTGCTTTTCTAATTACTGCAGGGAGAGGTTTTTGTCTGAGCTCATGTCTCTCGCACAGTAATAGCGGGCGGTGTCCTCGGGCTTCAGGCCAGTCATTTGCAGATACAGCTCACTCTTGGGATTATCCCTGGAGATGGTGAATCGGCCTTTCACTGAATCAGGGTATGCCTGATTCTGGGGCCATTTTAAGAGCCAAACACGATGTTAACCCGCTGTCGGTTTTGGTGACCGGCTTTGTCACTCTGGTCTAGCCTGTCACACAGTGATACCGGCGGTGTGTTCCGCTCTCCTGCTGCTCCTTTGTAAATACAGAGGGTTGCTGGGATTGTCTCAGGAGACAACAAACCACCCTTTCATTTAATCGGTGTAATGAGAACAATTTTGTGAATACTGCACCCTGGAGACCCACTGCAGATGTTTCCCAAGAGCCTGACGGACCCAGCGCTGAAGTGGAACCCGGAGACTTTCGAAGAGGTGAAGTCAAAGGGCGCCTGCAAGTTCCATGGAGCCGTGTATGTAGATGCAGAGTAGAAAAAAAACAATGTGATCCCTGCAGACCTGGCTCCTAGTGAGAGTGATACAAAATCTGGGGGCTCCCCACTATCTTCAGGAAAACTTTGTACCTGTGGGAACTGTTGCAATCTGTGGCAGATTTACTGGGGCCCTGTGCTCAGCTTCATTTTGGGGTCCCCTCCTTGGGACCCAGCCAAGAAAAAGAACGGGGCCAGGAAGGTCTATTTACCTGCCCTGTCTGCAGGTCCTCCGATTGCAGGTCCCACTGGCGGCGGATCGCTGCTCCAGGCCAATGGGGGCTGCTGGAAGCCGCACCCAGCCAGTAAGTCCCTTGCCCCGCGTCGCTTCCAGCAGCTCCCATTGTCCCGGGGCAGCGATCCGCGGTCAGCAGGAGCTGCGATCAGTGGGACCTGCGGACGGGCAGGTAAACACACGCCAGGCCCGCCAGGGGATTTCCCTACACCAGTGGGGACCCCTGTTTGAGAAACCCGACAGTACAGGGCAGGGGTGGCTCTAGGATTTCCGCCGCCCCAAGCAGGGCGGCACGCCGCGGGGGACGCTCTGCCAGTCTCGCGGCACCGGTGGACCTCCCGCAGGCATGCTTGCGGATGCTCCACCAGAGCCGCGGGACCAGCGGACCCTCCGCAGGCACGTCTGCAGGAGGTCCCCCAGAGCCGCCTGCCACCCTCCCGCGGGACGCTGCCCCAAGCGCGCGCTTGGCGCGCTGGGGTCTGGAGCCGGCCCTGGTACAGGGAATCCCCACGTTCTGCCTGTGCATGTAGGACTAGTGACCTTCTTAGCCTCCCTCCTTCAGAACGGCTATTCAGGATACCCCAGTAACTTTGCAAATGAAGCACAATTCCGCCTTCCTTAGGTGTGTGCAAACTGTGGCAAAATCCCGGTGTGAACAATTCTAGGGCAGGCTCCACCTTGGCTACATGGCTCCTGCTTCCTGCCTGTCTTCTCCAGCTAAATCTGCTGGAAGGCAGGTGGAAGGACGGGCAGCTAGGTGTTAATAGAAATTTGGAGAAATAATCTATTTCCGCGTGACTAGGACATGTACAAGGCGGCCTCGGTTCTGTCGGAACTGTGGGGGTTTTTCATTAGCAAGGTGAATGTTCAGAGGAGCGAAGCCCGGATGAAGGACCGGGGACTTCACACTCCGGGTTCGGCTCTGTGCTGGCAGTGGCTGGGGGCACCGGGAGGGAGGGGGACTCGCGCTGGAGGTTTTTGTGCTAAGCGCAGTGGATTTCATATCGCTGTGTCTCTTCTGGCACAGTAATACCGGGCGGTGTCCTCCGCTCTCAGGCTGTTCATCTGCAGATACACCGAGCTGCGGGACTCGTCCCTGGAGATGGTGAATCGCCCTTTAACCGCATCACTGTAATATGCTGCTGAGCTATAAGCAGGATTGCGGATCTCTGCGACCCACTCCAGTCCTTTCCCCGGAGCCTGGCGGACCCAGCGCATCCAGTAGCTGCCGAAGGTGAATCCGGAGGCTTGGCAGGCGAGGCGGAGAGATCCCCCGGGGGTTTGAATCCCCCCTCCGGACTCCACCAGCTGGACCTGGGACCGGGCACCTGGAAAGACAGAACGAGAATCACATTCACCCCCGGCCTGGCTCAGAGCCCCTGGGAAGCAGCGGAAAGGTTCCCAGTGAGGTCACCGCGCTCTGGGTCGGGGCAGGGATGTGCAGCCTCCCCTGGTGTCCCCAGTCCCTGTTCCGGGGAATGGAGAAAATTACCTGGAAGGGCCGCTAGGAAGAAAGCGAGGCTCAGCCACAGACTCATGTTGCTGACGCTGGGGGTTTCTGGTGGGATCTGCACGGACTTGTCCCTCCCCAACGGCGGGGTCCCGGAGATAACGGGGTTTCTATAGCGCGCCCAGGCGCTGGATTTGCATCTCGTCCGCTTTATAAGACACATCTTGGACCTGAGCCCTCAGCGAACTCCGCCTCCCGGAGGTGGGTGCAGTGGGTTAACTGGGTAAAAAGAGGAGGGAGACCCGCACTCACAGAGTAGTTTCTGCAGTGGTCTTTACAGTGCGCTAGTTGCTTTTTAGAGAGAAAATTCCCCATTGACAGCTCACCTTCCACGCAGTCCTGTCTGTCTCGGGTTAGGGAAGAGAAGACAAAATTATTATAACACCTTACAATAAGTGGGCAATGTGGGGGTCAGGAGCTCCTCTATAGTGAAAGTCGTAGCCCCAGGGGCGCCACGGTGCGGGACGCTGCTCAGTCACGCTGTGAATATTATTTCCCAGGTTGGAGGCAGGGGCGGCTCTAGCAATTTCGCTGCCCCAAGCACGGCGGCACGCTGCGGGGGGCGCTCTGCCCGTCGCCGGTCCCACGGCTATGGTGGAGCTCCCGCAGACGTGCCTGAGGATGCTCCACCGAAGCCGTGGGAACAGTGGCCCCTCCGCAGGCACGCCTGCGGGAGGTCCACTGGAGCTGCCTGCCGCCCTCCCGGCGACTGGCAGAGAGCCCCCCCCCCCCGCAGCATGCCGCCCCAAGCACGCGCTTGGCGTGCTGGGGCCTGGAGCCGCCCCTGGTTGGAGGTAATGTGCTCAGGTGCCAGGCTCAGTTTCCCGAAGGGGTGGGCGAACCCTTGCAGAGACTGGTTTGTAAAATCTGAGAGCTGGGGTTGGGATAGTCAAGAGCTCTTAGGGGAGACAGTAGCTCACTGGGTCTCTGAGTAGCGCCACGGGATATATAAGGCCGCGGAAGGTTTGTCCCATGATACTGAATCATAGAGAAATACCACAACACCGGCTAATATTGGCTTCCACCAGACGGGTTATTCACTAGTGTATTCACTAGTCAACGTAAGGGTATCACGGTCTGTTCCCTACTCCTGCTTGTAACCATCACTTCAAGCCACAACAGGAAACTCAGCTTTATTTCTCTCCCGGAATGCTGCACTCTCTATTTTCCGTTGCTGTATGTTTTCGGGGATGTGAGTGTAGTTATTTAAGATGGAATTTTATGTGTGCCGGGCGCGGTGTCTAGGAATTGATGCATTAA
The DNA here is from genome assembly GCF_020497125.1 of Mauremys mutica. Taxonomy (NCBI): domain Eukaryota; kingdom Metazoa; phylum Chordata; order Testudines; family Geoemydidae; genus Mauremys; species Mauremys mutica. Next base: position 50,305,264 of record NC_059084.1, read on the forward strand.
GGGCCAAGCTCACCAGGGCACATGGCTGTTGCACTTGCTATAAGTAATTAAAGACTCATTAGAGCCGGGACCTGAGTCTCCTCCTGAGTCCCAGAGAGTGTCCTGACCCCCGGGCTGTGCAGTGACTCGCTTTCCTGCTCTCTCTGCCCAGCACATCTCCCCGCCAGGCGCCTAGGGGATTTCGGTGCCTACAGGGGTTCGGCTTTGAGGATCTCGGTGGCATGTCCGATTTGGGCACATAAGGCGGCAGGTAGGTGCTGAATTCACCTTGTGGACCGAGCCCTGAACACACATCGAAAGCCCCTGGCAGGTCGCTGTCCAGCGCCCGTAGGCTCCTTCCAGAATTCAAACCTGTCTGCCCGGGCTGAGATTTTCTAGCGCTCCCGAGGGGTTAGAATAGGCATGAGGTGTCCGTATCTCTAGGGCAGCTCGGAAAGCCTCCGCCTGGCTGCTAGGGAGGGGGTTTCAATGGCATGTTTTAATCCACTGTAATATCGATTCTCTCAGCCTGGGATAGTGGGGGTGGGGGTAAAGGCGGGGAGGGGCAGAGTGAGGGGCACAGAGTGAACTGGGCACAAGGGGAAGTTGCGGGCTGGTCTCTGCTAACAGGGCGGTCAGTCTGTGTCTGTATCTGTGTGGGGGAGTCACAGACAGGCAGCTGCGACCCTTCCGTTCCGGACCCGCCGCCGAAGTGCCCCGAAGACCCGCGATGGGGGACCCCGCCTCCGAATTACCGCGGAAGCGGGACCCGCCGCGGGTCTTCGGGGCACTTCGGCGGCGGGTCCCGGATCAGAGGTGAGGGGCCCTCGGCTAGGATTGAAGAGTCCAGCTACTGGGGCCCTGCTGTGTGACCCTGGGAAGTCATTTCCCCAGGCGGTGCCTCCCCTTCCCCTTTGTCTGTGCAGACTGTGAGCTCTTCAGGGCAGGGCCAGAAAGCAGGTGCCCAGGACTGTGACCCCTTCTCGGCTGCGGAGTGAGGGCACCAATGTCATGTTCACAATCACAGCAACTCCCATGTTCCCGTTATTCACACAAGGATCGATCATACATTTACTCCTGTAGGGAAAGGGGCTGAAACCTACTCAGGGTCATGTGTCAATGTGCGACATTTCATCTCCCGAGCTGGTGAATCTGGCAGGGTGATGGCGCATCCAGGTCCTCTCTAGGGTTCTCTATTCTGTTCTACTCGAGTCTAGTCTAGTCTCTGCACGTTCCGATACAGAGGTTACCCCAGCATCTGGGCGCCTCCCTGTGCATTGCTTCACTCACCTTGCAGTTCCTATCACTGCGTGAGGTTTCACAAATTCCCATTTCCCTGTCCCAGCCCTATGCACAGTGACATCATCAGTTCTTCCGGCGAGGCTCAGTAGTGAACCCTGAGGTGTGAACGGCAGCGGAGTGGGAGGGAAGCAGTGGGGGATGAGAGCATACGGGGAGAGTTGGAGTTTGCTGGTGATTTCCTTGTTTAATCCTTAGTCCTAGAGTGAAAAATGACATTGTTTTCACTGCTGTTCTGCAATATCAGGGTATCGTTTCCTTGCATGAATTTTTTTGAAATCTTGACTCTTAGAGATTCTCTCTGCTTCTCTATTGCTGCCTGTGTCCCTCTTAGAGGAAAATGGGAGCGTTAAATGCCCTGAATGTGTGTAGAAACCGCTTCCCATTTTGGTACAGGTCCTGCCTGGCTCTGCGTCACTGTGTCCCTGGCGCAGTAATAGGTGCCGGTGTCTGCAGCTGTCAGCGCGCGGAGCTTCTTCAGGGAGACCTGGTTCTTGGCGGTGTCCGCAGAGATGGTGACTCGGCACTAGCTGCATATACATGCCCCATACATTCCAAGCCTTTCCCAGGAGCCTGCCGGCTCCAAGCCCAGTTAGCACCAGAAGAAATGGAGTAACCAGACACGGTGCAGCTCAGCGAAAGGGGTTCTCCGGGCTTCACCACGCAGGGCCCGGACTGGACCAGTTGGATTTGGGACCGGACACGTTACAGTTAAATCCTGACCTCTGTTCCTCAGGGTTTGATCATTTCCCCCGAAATTCTCCTCCTGAGTCTGGGAGGGAGGGAGGACGATCACATTCTTTCTGTTCAAATTGTCTCTCTGCGCTGGTCAGAATCCGTTTCCCCTTCTTGTACCAGTCCCTGCTTTGCTCTGTGTCACTGTGTGTGTGGCTGCCTGGCACAGTAATAGGTGCTGGTATCTGCGGCTGTCAGCGAGCGCAGCTGCAGGGAGACCTGGTTCTTGGCGGTGTCTTGTGTGAAGGTCACTCGGCTCTGCACAGAGCTGGGGTACTCAGTGTTCCACCGGCCAGACCTGTACCATGTGCGTCCCATCCATTCCAGCCCTTTTCCCACAGGCTGCCGGACCCAGTGCCAGGCCGCGCTGTCGCTAGAAACCGAGTCTCCGGAGATGGTACAAGTGAGTGTCAGGGACTCCCCGGGTTTCACCGCTCCCGGGCCCGTTTCCCGCAGCTGCACTTGGGAGAGGACACCTGGGAAGGAAACACAGAAATGAACCAGTGAGCCAGGCCCCTGTCCCCTGGGAGTGGGGAAATAAAGCATCCTGCGAGAGCTCCTGGGGGAGCGGGGAACCCAACTGTCACTGAATTCCATTGGCATCCAGGCACCTGATTCCCTTAGGCTCCTCTTCTGGAGTCACTGCAGCAAGGAACCCTCCTGCTCCCCAATAGACACGTACCTGAAGGGCCCTCCAGCATGAACAGGAAAATCAGCAGCAGATTCATCTTAAGTGAAGATGCAAACGGTTCCCAGCAGCCAGGCCCGGGCAGTTCTGTGTCTCTGGATGGAGTCTGTGGCTCCTCCAATCAGGGGCTTGTATTTAAACGGGAACCCTGCGGGGCAGAGATTTGCATGTGAGTTTCCCAACTCAATATAGGAGATGACAGGGTGTGAGCTCTGTCTACACATGGGGCTCTCTCCCTGGAACGCGTCCTACCCCCTGAGACAGTGAGTTCAGCTCAGTGGGGGCGTATGTGAAACTTTCAAAACAGCCCAAGGTATTTGGAAGCCCAAACTCAATGTACATTGATTGGATTTTGTCGTTTTACACTCTTGACGGTCTTTGACATTCTCATCCATATATCAGTACAGGACAGCACCTTTTTAGGAATAAAGGAAATTCGGAGAAGAGAAATTATAACTCTTGTTTTGTGGTTTTGCTTTGGAAAAGAGACCAAGAGAGTTAGGAACAAAAATGTTATCATAATTCAGTAGGATTGGGCGTTCAGCTCCCTTACACTACCTCTGCCATTTTATCCTGTGTTCGGTAGAGATTTATTATATTGCCGGTAAAAGCATTACATGTGTGTACAGTCCCGGATACATTTCTAGTTACTAAGGGCTTTATTCAAATCAGTTAAATTAATTGGGAGTCTTTCGGCTGACATGAACGTTCTCTGGATCACATGATTCAGTGAAGTTATATCTGCTGCCTTCAGAAGACTGTAATTGTCTGAGAATACCCCTTCTCCCCTTCCGTTTGATATCACATCCCATGTGTTCTCTAGAAGGACCCCTTTGAAGAAATGACACAGACTCACATTCTGGATAATATCTGCCCGGTGAATGTTTATTTTTGGCAACTCTTTGCAAAAAGGGATTTTTGGAGCTTACATTTCCGATCCTTGTTGCCACCTGACTTATTGTTACGTATCATTGTCATTTTGCTCTAACCCCAGCAACAGAACAGGCGTTTTGGTTAGTCACACTGCTGTCATTCTGAGACACTTAGAGATCCCTGGTCCTCTTCCTCACTTTCCGTGTGAAATTTCGTTGTGTTTGTTTACGTGGTGTTCATACAGCATCTGATCAGAATATCATCATCATCAACTCGATTCAAGTAAATGCTCCTGAAAACTTTACAGATCAACCTCGATTTTTCATTCAGTCCCTTCCTGTCGCTTTCTCAATCTCTCTTTCCTGTCCAGCGAGGCAGGGCTTTGTTTGTGTGTTTGTCTGCAAAGCCTCTGGAAGACCTGTAATATTTCCTTGTTCTGGACAAGAGCTGGTGACGCATTTGGAAATATTCCCACCAGCGTGTTGAAGCACATCATTAAAACTCATTATGCTCAGGGCTGCCCAGAGGATTCAGGGGGTCTGGGGCAAAGCAATTTTGGGGGCCCCTTTCATAAAAAGTTGCAATACTATAGAATACTGTATTATTGTGGGGGTCCCTGTGGCCCTGGGGCAAATTGCCCCACTTGCCCCGCCCCACCCTGGGAAAAATAAACATTTAAAAACCTTCCGCATCTCGGCACAAACCCAGTTTTCAGAAAACTTCTTTTCAAGTCACCTTTACAAGCAGGGCCGGCCATTGGTTTTTTGCCGCCCCAAGCAAAAAGATTTTTGGCTGTCCCCAACCCCAGTCCTGGGTTCTCACCCCCTCCCGATTACACCCCCACTCCCCCGCCACCCCAGCCCAGTGTTCTCTCTTTCTTCCCCCAACCCACCCCCCCTACCACCCTAGCACTGGGCTCCCTCCTACCAGTGCTGACTCTGCCTGATACCCCCTCGCCTCCAGCGCTGGCAGGGTCTGGGTAAACCCTCAGCCCAGAGTCTGGGTAAACCCTCAGCCCAGGGTCCTTCCAGCCAGGGCTCCTGCCTCCAGGACCGTCCAGGACCCAGCAGGGCAGAGCTGGGGGACCGCTCCGGCAGGGGGCTGAGGAGCCGGGGCATGGTAGCCCCAGAGGGAGCGGAGTCCTGGAGAGCGGGACATGGGCCCGCAGGGCAGCGCCCCACCCTCTATGGCCCCACTGCTGTTGCTGCTTCTCGCCGCTTTGCCGCAGTCCCTGGGTGGCTCGGGATGCTTCACCAAGCCCCGGCTGCGACGCTGGGGGGTGGCCACCCTGTGGCACCTGCAGGCAGCTCCATGTGCCCCACAGGGCGGCTACCAACCTGAGTGTCCCCCGCTTGGAGCCTGCCCGGCCCAGCCACAAGGTGTGGGTGCTGCTCCCCCTTGGCGTGAACCACAGCAGCCCCAGGGCTCTGCCAGCCCATGACTTGGTGCTGCTGCTGCCAGGGCCGGCTCTAGGCTTTTGCTGCCCAAAGCAACAAAAAAAAACAAAAACCAGATGGCCAGAATGCTGCCCCTGAAAATGTGCAGCCCCAAGCACGTGCTTGGTTTTCTGGCGCCTAGAGCCAGCCCTGGTGGTCAGTCTCCTAGTGGGGGATAGCTGTGGTCACTCCATTAGGGTGAGCTGCAAAGAATGGAGCAGACAATCCCCATAAAGTGGGTGGATTTTCCAATACTTATAACTTCAAATACAAAAATGATACCTGCATACAGATAGCACAATCATAACCAGCAATTCATAACCTTTTCATAGACACCTCATTAGACAACCTTTGTACAATATTTGCTGCAAATATATAACAGTGGTTGCAACAATGAAGAGGACTCAGAGGGTCCCTTATTCTGTGTTGTGAAGCACCTGGGATGAGGGATCATGACTGTGCTTTTACCTAAGGGAGAAATAAAATGATCTCAAATCCCAAGACATCCTTCCCTGGCCTGATAGAGCGTGTTCTGGGGTCAGGGAAAAGCTTCCCTTATTCCTCCTTGCCTTTGGGTTAGACCAGGGGTGGGAAAACTACAGCCTGTGGGCTGGATTCGGCCCATCAAGGCTTTGGATCTGGCCCACGGGATTGCCACCGCCTGGCGCCACAGGCCTCTTGCTGCTCCCAGAAACAGCCGGCACCACGTCCCTGCAGCCCCTGAGGAAGGATGGGCAGAGGGCTCTGGGCACTGTCCTCACCTGCAGGCACCAACCCCCACAACTGCCATTGGCTGGGAATGGGGGACCGTGGCCAGTGGGAACTTTGGGGGAGGTACCCACAGGTGAGGGCAGCGTGCGGAGCCCTTTGCCCTCTCCCCCCCTGGGGCCGCAGGGACGTGGTGCCAGCAGGGGCGGCTCTAGGAATCCCGCTGCCCCAAGCAGGGCGGCGCACCGCGGGGCGTGCTCTGGTGGTAGCCGGTCCCACGGCTCTGGGGGACCTCCTGCAGACATGACTGCGGAGGTTCCGTTGTCCCGCGGCTCCGGTGGAGCATCCGCAGACATGACTGCAGAAGGTCTGCCGGAGCCGCCTGCCGCCCTGCTGGCAAAATGCTGCCCAAAGCGTGCGCTTGGCGCGCTGGGGTCTGGAGCCGGCCCTGGGTGCCAGCTGCTGCCAGGAGTGGTGCGAGACCAGGGCAGGCAGGCAGGGAGCCTGCCTTAGCCCTGGTGCACGCCGCTGCCACTCCAGAGCCATTCCAGGTAAGTGGCACTGGGCAGGAGCCTGCACCCCGCACCCCTCCTGCACCCGAACCCTCTGCCTTGAGTCCCTCCCACATCCCTCCCTCTGCTGTGAGCCCCCTCCCCCTGCCCTGTGCCCCCTTGTACACCCCACACCCCTCCTCCACCCCAACCCCTTGCCCTGAGCCCCTTCCCGCACACTGCACCCCTCCTGAACCCCAGTCCCCTGCCCCAGCCTCACATTCATGGCCCTGCATGCAATTTCCCCACCCAGGTGTGGCCCTTGGGCCAAAAAGTTTGCCCACCCCTGGGTTAGACTGTGAGAGACACGAGTATTTGGCAGCATTCGGACTCACTCCTGTTGCCATTAATATTCCCGCACCCGTTCACACACATCCTTAAGAAAGTGACACCGGGGCCAAATCACAGTCTGGGCTGGATTGTTTTTGAATGAGAGAGCTGCCTCAATCTATGAGTTTTCTCTCAAAATCCCGGCACTGTGTGTTACAGTGCGACCGAGTGTCGCTGAAGGGAGAATGAGCCGAGCTGCACGGACACTGTGGACAGGGGCGGCTCTAGAAATTAGGCTGCCCCAAGTAGCGCGGTGCGCTGCGCCGCCCTTCCCCGGTCCCGCAGCAGGTCCCCTCTTCCCGCGGCTCCGGTTGAGCTCCCGCAGGCATGCCTGCGGGAGCTCAACCGGAGCCGCGGGACCACGGCACCCGCCGCAGTCATGGCTGCGGCAGGTCCACCGGAGCCAAATGCCGCCCCCCCGGGAAAGGGCCGCCCCACGCGCCTGCTTGGCGTGCTGGGGTCTAGAGCCGCCCCTGACTGTGGAGCGATGGGCAATCGGGAATATTATCTGGCAATTAGAGACCTAAAACCTGACTTTATTCCTGGCCTGGTGGCACTTTCCATCTGCAGCCCCCACGCGACACCTGGGCACACGGCTTCCCTTGGCCTGGCACAGTGTGTTTTCGGGCTCTGTCTGAGTCCCAGAGACAATGAAGACTGGCTTGTTTAGAATCATGGGAGTCCTGACATTTAACACTGAGGTGGCGCCTAATGTAGGGTGGGACTTTCACAGAAGGCTGAGGGAAGCCCTGGGCCTATTTCAGTGGGAGCCGTGTTCTCTGTCCTTCTTGGCCCCACCTCTCTCCAGCCCGGCTCAGCATCTCCCTCCGCACCCGCCTGACTCTGAGCGAGTCCAGTGACCCCATCGTAGCGCCCTTAGTCACAGGACTGTCCCCAATGCCCTGAGTGCCAAGAGTGGGCTGAGACTGAGTGATGGCATCACGGTCCGAGGGGCAGGGTCTGTTATCTCCATGGTGACTCTGTCACATTGTGGCACTTTACTCTGTGGGTCGGGATGTCTCAGCTCCACCCACTGACACCCGCGGAGAGTCCGGGCGGTGATTACCCAATGTCCGTGGGGTGAAAACAATCCACGAGCCGCTTGGGAAAGTCCTGGCGGTGCCACATCCCCAGGCCCAGCGGAGTGGGGTTTGTTCAGGCGCTGGGTGATCTCTGCCCACAGCCCCGCCCGGACTCTGAATGGCCCATTTCCATATCCAGCCTACAGCTCTCCGTGCCTCAGTCTCCCCGCTCTGACCCAGGGGCTGGGATAGTTCCCGGCCTCCCGGCGGCGCTGTGGGGACAAAGGCGATCAGGGCCGGCTCTAGGTTTTTTTGCCGCCCCAGGGAAAAAGAAATTTGGCTGCCCCCACCCCAGCCGTGGGCTCTCTCCCACACCCAACTGCTGCCCCAGCTCCGGATTGGGGTTCACAGATGGAGCGGGGGATCTCTGCGCCGCAGGCCCAGCGGGGCTCTGGGTAGGAAGGGGAGACACGTTGCCCAGGGTTAAAAGGGTTAAAACTGCCGGGAGGTTTGTGTTACATTCACCCGGGTGCCGGGTCTCCTGTCCCAGCCCGGAGCGGGGTGTGTGTCACTGCTGCCCCCGCGCGGCTGCCGGGAGAAGCGCGATTCCGCAGCCTGGGTTTTTGTAGGATCACAAACCGGTTTCGCCTCACTGTGTGTTTCCCGCACAGTAATAGCGGGCGGTGTCCTCGGGCTTCAGGCCGGTCATTTGCAGATACATCTCACTCTTGGAATTATCCCTGGAGATGGTGAATCGGCCTTTCACTGAATCAGGGTAGTATCTACTACTCCCACCCGTGTTTATAAAAGCGACCCATTCTAGCCCCTTGCCAGGAGCCTGCCGGACCCAGTCCATATTGTAGCTGCTGAAGGTGAAGCCGGAGGCTTTGCAGGAGAGGCGGAGAGAGTCTCCGGGCTTTTTCACATCCCCTCCGGACTCCACCAGCTGCACCTGGGACCGGACACCTGGGAATAAAGACAGGCCATTAATATCGGTATAAAATCAGCAGTAACACAATATTCTTCTCACTCTGCCAGTTATTCAGAGGAGGAAAATACCTTCCAAAGCGGCTACAGCGAAAATTACAAGGAGCAAAAATCCCATTTTCCCGGGTGCAGGAAGGGAAAGTTCTCAGGGACTGGCTGGTCACTGCACAGACCCAGGGGCTTCGATTGTGTCTCCGGATGCAGCCTGGGCAGAGAGAGGCTCAGATTTAAACAGGAATCTGTCTCCCTCATTTGCATGTCCCCGCTTTATAAGAGACACACACTCCTGCTGCCAGGGATCTGACTGACTCGCCCTAGGGCTCCGGGTGCGGGACTCAGACTGTCCTGTCCTGTGTCTGTGCAGCGCCGGGCACAGGGTCTGCGGTCCTCCTGACACTTTCAGACCCCTGGGATGAATGAACTCTCTTGGGAAGGAGGTAACACTTTCTGTTGTGGTTCAATGTAACACTAATTAATATGTTTCCCCAGTTTGGTGAGTCACACAGGCTCACAATACAACCACTTAAGTAGGACCTTACTCTATGGCATACAAGTGACATTAATGCATGCAACAACTCACACGTATTCAATAAAGCCTGAATCCTAAACACATTCTTATCATTCTAATACCTAATTTAGCAATACTGGCACACAGGGGAGACAGACCGGTTCCAGTTACGTGTTTGGTTTAGACATGGGGACCTTGGTATAAACTGAGTGTGACTGATAGATTAAATCACAATGTGAAAGCTATTGGGTGCCCCCACCCTGCCCTTTTCATAGTTTTGCAAACGGCCAGTAGGTGGAGGCAGAAGCCTCCAGAAACCTCACGTACACAGTACCCTGAACTTTTTTCAACTATCTTTCCTCTTCTGCCGCAAAGCAGAAAAATCGTGCTCCAAGCCAGTTTTCCCTGACCAGACAACGGTTTCACGGTCCGGTAACCACCAATGAAGTGTTAACACGGCATAGTCTTTGTCTGAAAGTGTATAAAAAGCTTGTAAAAACTTGTGTGCAGTAGAGTCTTCTGTATCTATTACACAGCTCTCCTTTCTTCTGCAGAATAAAGCATCTTTCCTTATCCCTGTCAGGCTGTTATTGGCTCTCAGCTAGGCAGACCCGATATTTCCGTAACAACAACCTACAGCCACAGTTCCAAAACCCTCTTGAAGGAGACCATCACCTTTCACACACCTCTGACCCTGATACACAGAAATTGTTTGTTGCTTCTGCCCTGCTTTCTAGTCAAAGAGTCTCCTCCCTGAAAGCCTAATCCCAAACCTATAATGGAGGCTTTGCCGTGAGTACAACAGACACTGAACCAGACACTAGCATCATCTATATGAATTTCAGGCAGCTGTTCATTCTTCCCTTAGGCAAATGCTTATTCAGGAGCCCACCGCAGGTTGTTAGTTGCAGAAACGTAGAGCGAGTCCGACTCCCGTTGGAGCCCTACTGAGAGTAATTCACATGGTTAATGGAAGGAGCAGCAGAGAGTCCTGTGGTACCTTATAGACTAACTGAGGTATTGGAGCATCAGCTTTCCTGGGTTAATACACACTTCCTCGGATGCATGTAGTGGAAATTTAGAGAGGCAATGGCAGGTTAATGGAAGGAGTCTGTCTTACATAAGGAGCCTCATATGCAAATGAGGGAGACAGTTTCCTGTTTGAATCTGCCCAGGCTGCACCCGTCGACACAATCGGCAGCTCCCTGGGTCTCAGCAGTTGCCAGCCAACCCTACTGAGAACTTTCCCCTCCAAAACCAGTCGAAATGAGACTTTATCTCCATTTAGTTTTCGTTTTTGAAGCGTTGGGAGGTATTTTTGTCCCGAGTAATGTGCACAGTCAGGTGACTTTTATACTATTCCTCTTTCTATGTGATTTGTAGCATGGCTTCCTTCCCGGGTGCAGCTGGTGGAGTCCGGAGGAGATGTGAAGAAACCCGGAGACTCTCTCGCCTCTCCTGCAAAACCTCCGGGTTCACCTGCAGCAGCTATGATATGGACTGGGTCCGACAGGCTCCCGGGAAGGGGCTGCAGTGGGTGGCTGGATTTAGCCATGGTCGGTGCTACCATTAAGGAGAACTAGGTGGGTGCCCCCAATTTTTTTTGTTACAGCGGTTCCTCCCCAAGCCCTGTCGCTGCTCCACTTCTGTTTGGTATCCCAAGCCTGGGAGGAGAATTAGAGCAGGGGCTGTGTGCTCGGGGAGGACGTGGAGCAGAGGTGAGCTGGGGTGGGGAGGGGTCGCAGGGCTCCCCGGCAGGGGAGTGGGGAGCTGCAGGGGAGGGGGTGCACCTCAGCGCAGGGCCCTGGATTTAGCTCCTTACGCAGATCAAGTCACTGGTGTTCTAAGACTGTCGAAGGGCGATTCACCAGCTCCAGAGACAATTCTATTAACACGGCATAATTACAAATGAGCGGCCTGAAGCCCGAGGACACCGCCCGGTATCACTGTGCGAGAGACACAGTCAGGGGAAGCTCAGACAAAAGGGGAAGGGGTTTCCCAGGGGTGGCGCTCTGGTTCCACACCAGAACGAACACAAAGTATCTCCCCGTATGGACACCGCACACAGCTGTAATGGGAGAGAGGCTGACTCCATCTCCCCCTGGGGAGCGCAGGGAGCAGATGCCCAGGGTGGATGTCAGAGGGGCAGGAGAAAAGAACAGAGCCCTTGCTCTGTGGATGTCCCCAGTGACTCTCCGATCAGACACTCTCCACGTTCAGTATCAGAGGGGAGCCGTGTTAGTGTGGATCTGTAAAAAGCAACAAAGAGTCCTGTGGCACCTTATAGACCAGGGGTAGGCAACCTATGGCATGTGTGCCAAAGGCAGCTCGCAATCTGATTTTCAGTGGCACTCACACTGCCCGGGTCCTGGCCACCAGTCTGCGGGGCTCTGCATTTTAATTTAATTTTAAATGAAGCTTCTGAAACATTTTAAAAACCTTATGTACTTTACATACAACAATAGTTTAGTTATAGATTATAGACTTCTAGAAAGAGACTTTCTAAAAATGTTAAAATGTATGACTGGCACGTAAAACCTTAAATTGGAGTGTATAAATGAAGACTTGGCACACGACATCTGAAAGGTTGCTGACCCCTGTTATAGACTAACAGAAGTATTGGAGCATAAGCTTTCGTGGGTGAATACCCATGCGTCTGACGGAGTGAATATTCTCCCACGAAAGCTCATGCTCCAATACATCTGTTAGTCTATAAGATGCCCTCAGGACTTTTTGTTGCTTTCTCCAGGTTAAGGCTCCCCCGTCTCCCAGTGCGGTCTGTGGAGAAGCCGAGCCCATAGTGCAGGTCAGGGGGCGTGGGGAGACCAGAGTGAGGTTGTTTGACAGGCAGGGTGGGGTCAGTGATCGCTGAGTGATCTCCCCCCTCAGCCCATTGATCATCCTCTCGATAAAAGTCCACCCTTTTCTAGAGGGGGCAGCACAAGTGTCTATGCACCTCCTGAGTGGCACCGAAGCATTTGAGGGTCTGATGCCCAGATCCATATTCCCAACACAATCCAAAAGAAACATGTCTGTGAGTTTTATGCTTCGTGGTGGGAAGAGGAAGGCCAAAGTGGATATGAATCCAAACATAAATATGAAGGGGAAGGGGAATCGAAATGGAAGTATCCAGGGGGTATTTATCTGAACCTTAATATGATTGGGGATATAAAGTGGAGTATGAATAGGACTGCAAAGGGAAATAGGAACTGGTATATGACTATGAACTCCTATGGATGGGACTGGCAAAATGAATGGGAGGGTGTAAATAACTCTCTTGTTTCTATTCTTATTTAATAAATCTTCACATAGCATAGGATTGGCAAAAGGGGCACGAATCCATAGGTCTCATGCTCTCGAACAGCTCTGGAACAGTCACTGGGAGGAGCCCTTCAGTGTGTCAGCCCCAGTGGGGTCACACTCTCACTAGGGTAAGCCACAGGGATTCACCACCTCTTGGGACCAAAACTGAGAGAGTTCAGCCCCCCTGCTTCACGCCATGGGCTCCCTTCAGTGAGTCCACCTGAGTTGGGCACCTGAGGAAGACGTGTACCCCGAAAGGGAGCAATGCACTGTGAACTTCCTTAAGCTGACACTAGGTGAGTTCTTGGAGTCACTAGTTTATGTTCCCTTTGGAGGTGAAATTTGCACTTGGGGTATGTTTTGTTTGTTCTCTTCTGTTGGTTGATTTGTTTGTTCCATATTTTTGTTTGTTTGTTTATCTGGTTGCTTGGAGTGGGTGTGTAAGTAGAAGAGGTCCTGCAGTGAGAGTGAGTCCTTCTTGCTGTGGTGGAAAGGAGCTGCAGAGTAGAACCTCACTCCCCTAAAAAACAAGGAGGAGTCTGGTGGCACCTTAAAGACTAACAGATTTATTTGGGCATAAGCTTTTGTGGGTTAAAACCCACTTCTTCAGATGCATGGAGTGAAAATTACAGATGCAGGCATTGTTATACATGAAGAGAAGAGAGTTACCTCACAAGTGGAGAACTTAGGCATCTTTGAAATTTCAGGTCTAATTAATTCATTTCACTGTAGAAGACATACCCAGACATGTCTCTATATGAAGCAGTAGGAGGCTCTGTAAGATATTTAGGACATCAGTCTTTTAACAGGAAATCCAACATCTTCTCCTCCCTAAGCTCCCTAAATATCAAGGGATAGATTCACAAATGGATTTAGGAACTTAATGACCACATTAGAAACCTCAATCCTACAATCAGGCCTAAAATGAGATTGAAACCCCACCCGAGCTGTCCCTGAATTCTGTAGACACCTGAGATCACTTTGCACCTCAGTTTTTGCAGTAAAAGTTCCCTGGGCACCTATATTTCTGCCCGTGAGTATGGACTTTGCAGGCCCAGGTCTTGTCTCCATGGTGTGGCAGTGTGCAGCACAGGGCTGTAACCTGTAGAGCGCAGCAGCCCATTGTGGTTAAAATGCTCCACATAGACCCTGCTAGTGCACAGCGATATCATTCTGGTTCAAACAAGGAGGAGTTAGAGCTTCAAGATACGGATCAGGTCCCATGTTTTTTGTATGGAGTCCTGCACAATGGGAACCTGGTCCTGAAGTGCTCTGGAAAGAAGTTGTCAAAGGCGAAAGAGAGGAAGAAGGGAATGAGAGATTGTAGCATAAAAGAGAGAAAGCAAGAAAGGAAGCTTCTAAGCCACCTTTGAATCATCATCATCACCATGATCTTCATCCTCCTCCTCATCATCTTTGGCGCATTCTCAAACTTTACCAGCAAATATTTTATATAATCGTTCTGGATAGTTCCTCATCTCTGGCAAGGGGACAGCAGCATCTCCCTGTCTCACAGCGGTGTTGAGAAAGCAACTACATTAAACATTGTGAAGGGCTAATATATTACCTCAATTTGGGGCATACTAGCACCTGCGATAAAACTGGGAGTCCTGAATCACTGCTATCCAGTTATAATGTTATCGTCAATAATCATCAATAATTAATAATAATTTATTCTTATTGTTGTGGTTGGGCCTGAGAGTCGTCTTTTGGGCCCCACTAGTCGAAGCCCGGGGCCATCTCCGGACAAACAGATGTTCCTTCTCCCAAAGGTTTGTTTGTCAGATATAATTTCGGTTGCATCAGTCCCAGCGCGCCGGGAATGTGGGGGTGCTGGACTCAGTGGGGTGGGATGCCGTAGATGGAGAAGGTACCTCCCCCGGTGTGTAAGTGGCCGGGGGACGGGATGGGAAAGCGTCCCCCAAACATGCCTTCTTGTATGAGTGTGAACGTCTAAATGAGGTAAATTCCCGGGAACAGGGAAGTGGAGGTGACAGGCAGGGATTGGGAGATTCCCGTTTTCTCTCTTTTCTCCTCTGCAGATTTTGGTGCTTGAACCCCGGTTCCCCGCCAGCAGCGACCTGTTTCTGGAAGCGACAGGGCAGTTACTTGTCTGAGCTCAGCCCGGCTTCCCCGCACTGTGTCCCGCACAGTGATACCGGGCGGTGTCCTCGGGCTTCAGGCCGGTCAGTTGCAGATACAGCAGGTCGTTGGGGTTGTCCCTGGAGATGGTGAAGCCTCCCTTGCAGGGCGGTGCGTAGCTGATGGTAGTTGAAGTTGGGTGTATTTCCTCCATGCACTCCGGTCCCTTCCCAGGAGCCTGGCAGACCCAGCTCATCCGGTGATCGGCGAACCCGAACCCGGAGGCTTTGCAGGAGAGGCGGAGAGAGTCTCCGGGCTTTTTCACATCCCCTCCGGACTCCACCAGCTGCACCTGGGACCGGACACCTACAAGGTGAAATCCCAGCAGACCTGGCTCCTGTCGAGATTTATACACAGGGCCGCCCAGAGGGGGGGGGGGGGCAAAGGGGGCAATTTGCCCGTGGCCCCGGGCTCCGGAGGGGCCCCCAAGAGAAGAGCGGAGGCTCCCGCCTCCGCCCCTCTCCTGGAGCCTCAGCCTCCGGCCGAGCCCCTGAGCCCCGCCCCACTCAGAGCGGCGTGGGGAGGGGGCGGGGCAACTGCCTCCGCTGGGCGTGGAGCTCACAGCCCCGCCCCCTCACCACGCAGCTCTGAGCGGGACGAAGCTCAGGCCCCGCCGGAGACGGTGCTCGGGTAAGGGGGGGGGGGGAGTGGGACCCGCCGGGGCCGGGGCCGGGGGGCGGGCGGGGGGAGCGGGACGGGCCGGGGCCGGGCGGGGGGAGTGGGACCCGCCGGGGCCGGGGCGGGGGGGGCGGGCGGGCGGGGGGGGGGGGGGGGGCGGGACCCGCCGGGGGGGGGGAGCGGGACCCGCCGGGGCCGGGGCCGAGGGCGGGCGGGCGGGCGGAGCGGGACCCGCCGGGGCCGGGGGCGGGCGGAGCGGGACCCGCCGGGGCCGGGGGCGGGCGGGCGGGCGGAGCAGGACCTGCCGGGGCGGGGGGGGGGAAGCGGGACCCGCCGCCGCCGCCGAAGCGCAGCCCGGTCTTCGGCGGCGGGGGGCCCCTTCTGTTCCGGGACCCGCCGCCAAAGTGCCCCAAGACCCGCGGCGGGGACCCCCCCCGCCGCGGGTCTTCGGGGCACTTTGGCGGCGGGTCCCGGAACGGAAGACCCCCCCGCTGCCGAAGACCCCGGGCCCCCGGAATCCTCTGGGCGGCCCTGTTTATACAAAACCAGGGGACTCCCCCATTGTCTTCGGAAAAACAATATACGAGGGAAAACAGCTGCAATGAGAAGGAAATGTAGCCAGAGTGGCATGTTCCTGAGTGTGGGGCTTTGCCTGGCACTGCAGAGTCCCCGGGGGCTGCGGATTCTCCACCCCAGCCCTGCAGGGTGAGGGGAAGGGCTGGTTTAAAGAGGAAGCTGGGTGAGGGAATTTGCATGGCCTGCTTTTATAAGGGAAATAAACCCTGGTCCCAAAGGCGTTGCCCGGAATGGCGGGCAAATATCTGCTGAGCGCGAGCTGAGAATGAGCCCTGCAGTGTTACTGGGACACTGAGGTAGTGAGGCTGTGATGCCTTTCAGCAACACTGTTTATTCGTATAGAATTGGCACAGGAGCCTCAGGGCCTTGGGCTCGGGGTAGCTAAATTATTTGGGGACCTAAACTCTAATCACTTTCTCTGGGATTTAGGCGCCTAAATTTAAGTCACTGCTTTAGTGCGCACAAATTTGCCACTGTAGATGGGGTAGACGGTGCTACCCCCTCCAGTTCTTTCCTGAGAGGCTGCGGGATCCAGGCACAGCTGCTGCCAGTGACAGAGACCCCAGGGACAGCGCAGCTCAGGGTGAGGATCTGTCTCGGGTCGGACTCGAACAGGTGGACCTGAGAGAGGACACCTGGGAAAAAGGAAACAGAACATGGAAAAATAAGCCACCAAAGGAATCTGTGGCTCAGTTCCCAATTCTCCCGCTCTGTGACAGACAGTTACAGGTTAGGTCCGATACCAGGAAAACGAAAAGCCACCGAGATTTCATTTTTGTTTTCATAAAACGACGGACACTCCCCAGCGGGCAGGACGGGCAGTTCTGTGTCTGGGCAGAGACTGAGTCTCCTAGAACCAGGGGTTTGTATTTAAATAGGAAGGCCCCGGGGCAGGGATTTGCATGCGGCTCTCCCCAGCGGGTATAAAGGGAGGGACACCGCTAGGCAGGGAGCGCTGTCTGTGGGAAGCAGCGTCCCGCATCCCCTCACGTCTTAGCGTGTGACCCAAAGTCAATTCACCTTCACCGGAGCCCTTCAGGGAAGCAAGGGGCTGTGGATCGGGTCCCTACACTGGGAGGTTTGAATCCAGCTGCGCCTGGTGCCGAATGCCCCCGGCAGAGCTGAACAATACAAACAAGAGAGGGGAGATGTCCAGAGACGTGACACTGTCCCGGGAGGGGAAGGAGCCGCAGCTGCGGGGAGCCGCCCGCACAGGCTGTTTCCAGGCACCAGAGAGCGAGAATCCGCTTCAGGGAGAGGGAGAGAGCTGGGCTCGGAGGGGCGGGGCGGGTTGTGGGCTCTGTCAGAGTAAAGGCCGTGACGGCAGTAACCCGGGGACAGTCTGAGCACACGCTCGGGGGAAACGCATCGCCCTAGTGTCCGCTGCTTTTCCTCTAGCAGAGACACCTGTGAGGCGGAGAGACAGTGTGTGTGAGAGACACACGCTGCTGTGCCCTGCGGTGGGGAGTGAAACCTGCTCTGTGCGTAGGGATGTGTCAGTGCTGAAGCCCAGACAGTCCCTTACACCGGCCTGTAAAGTGTCCGGTGACCCCATTTCAGGTTATGCCCGGTTCCGTTGTCTTTGGGACATTTCTGAGAAAAGCAGAGAATGGCTCAGGGCAACCAATATTCCGGGGTCATAAACTCTGCTCTTGCTCTCAAACATCATGACCTGCAAGGAGACTGCAGACAGAAGGGTTGCTCATGACTCAGAGGAGAAGCGGAAGAAGCTAGACTTGAATAAGGGATCTTTACACTGGTAGAGCCTCATCCAAACATGAATGAAAACATCACACTCCTAACTCAAGCAGTTATACGAGTACAAAAGCTGTGTGGAGACCAGCTCTGCGTGCTCTGGGAGTCATGAGTGGTTTAGAAACAAAGTTGCTCCAGTTTGACTTAGGCCTTGTCTACAGGGGAAATTAGTTTTGGGAAAAGGAATAGAGAAGATGCAGATCATGGGCTTTGTCAAAACACAGGCTGTGGTGGCAGGACACAGGGCAGAATCTGAACAGCAGGATGGGGGGAAACAGAGCGCCTTATTAGTAGGTGTGTTTCATGGAGAAAAACCGCCTCTGACTGAGGGTGGGTGGGAGAAACACTGCTGCCCCGTCAGGCAGGGAAAGAGATTTGTGGTGCTTATTTTTGTTTCGTGTGCTTGTGTCAGTGCTACCTTCTACTGAAAGGAAAGAGACCTTCTTAGGTCACAGAAAACATACTGATATGCACATGTAGACAGAAAGAAATATCCTGATGAGAACATCACAATGTCCTACTGGGTCAGACCAAAGGTCCATCTAGCCCAGAGTCCTGTCTTCCCACAGTGGCCAATGCCAGGTGCCCCAGAGGGAATCACCAGAAAAGGTGATCCATCCGCTGTCACCCACGCCCAGCTTTTGCTGCTGAAAGAGACATGCTGTCTAGCTATACTGACCTTTCCCAGACCTGAAGAGCAGCTTCATGCTGCTCAAAAACGTTTCTCTTTCACCAAGAGAAGTTGGTCCAATAGAAGATCCTGCTTCACCAACCTCGTGTCTCATATCCTGGGACCAACAGGGCTACAACAGTGTTCTAACAACATTCCTCTGAAGCATCAGCAACCATTGGAGGTAGGATACTGGGTTAGATGGACCTCCAGTCTCATCCGGTATCTAATCATGTTTCTATGAGAGAGAAAAAAATCACTTCTTCCTTTTTCAAAGATTTGGAATATTCTCTACTGTCTTCCTTTCTCTCTCTGGATGCTGGTATCACTGCTCCCCCTACTGGAAGGGGTGTGTGTGTGTGTGTTTGTCTACACTCAAAGAGGTGATGATGCGATTCCAATCCCAGTGAGATTAACCAGTTCCACTTTCTGAGTGTCGACGCTCTTATACATTGGTTATAAACTTCGCTTTCAGCATTTTTCTCGCTCCCAAGCTGAAACACTGGAATGAATAGGAAACCGAAATAAGAGAGTCCACACACAAATGTAGCACCCATTTGACTAAACTGAAATAAATCAGTTCAGCGTAATTGCTTTTTATAGACTAAACCAGGGTTTCTCAAACAGGGGTCGCTGCTTGTGCAGGGAATACCCCTGGCCAGCCCGGCCGGTGTGTTTACCTGCCCCTCTGCCGGTCAGGCCAATCGCTGGCTCCTACTGACCGCAGATCGCTGCTCCGGGCCAATGGGAGCTGCTGGAAGCGGAGGGGGTCGAGGCACTTACTGGCCACCGCTTCCCGCAGCTCCCATTGGCCCGGAGCAGGGATCCGCGCCCAGTGGGAGCCGTGACCAGCCGGACCTGCGGACGGGGCAGGTAAACACACCATCGGGGCTGCCAGGGGCTTTCCCTAAACAAGCCGCGACCCCTGTGTGAGAAACTCTGCACTAGACCACAGGGAGCGATAGCTGTTGCTGCTTTAAGGTCCCCGTGCCAAGCTTCCCATGAATGTGTCACAGCAAAGGAGTCTATTGGGGGTGGGGGGAGTGGAAAGGGGAAACAGAAGATGTCCCTTCATTTCCATCTAGTACAAATTTCCTGTGCTTTTGTTTCCCTTTCTCTACACAGATAAATTACAGCATGAGAGAGGCCGGAAAGTCTGGTCAGAATCCACCTCCCCTTTTTGTACAGGTTCCTGCTTTGCTCTGTGTCACCGTGTCTCTCTGCCGCAGTAATACACGGCGGTGTCTGCAGCTGTTAGGGAGGCCAGCTGCAGGGTGAACTGGTTCTTGGAGGAATCAGGGGAGATGGTGATTCGGCTCTGGAAGGATGAGCCGTAGTTTGTCTGCCAGGTGGAACTGCTGTAATATCTCCATCCCAGCCACTCCAGCCCTGTCCCAGGGGGCTGCCGGACCCAGTGCCAGCCGTGACCGCTAGTGATGGACTGACCCGAGACCGCGCAGGTCAGGGTGAGGGTCGCTCCAGGCTTCACCACTCCAGGGCCGGACTGGACCAGCTGGATCTGGGCACGGACACCTGCAAAGAGGAGGGAATTTCAGGAATTATAATGTTGCTCCGAGCACTGACCGGAGACTCCCCCTGCTCTGCTGAAGTCAAAGGGCACTTCTCCCTCCAGTACAATAGAAGCAGGATTTTTCCTATCCGCCTCCCACGGACACTCACCAGCATGGGTGGCTAAGAGGAAAAGGAAGGCGAAGAACGAGTCCATGGTGGGATGAATTGATGAACAGACGCCTCGGCAGCCAAGAAAATACAGTTCAATGTCTGGGGAGAGACTGAGGCTTCTAGGACGAAGAGTTTGTATTTAAACAGGAACCTCCCTGGACAGGGATTTGCATGCGGGTTTCACCTCGCGGGGATGGGAGAGGAAAGGGGCCGGCAGGCTGGTGGTTCGGGGCTCCTTGGGGGAAACCTTGAGAGGAGCTGCAGCTGCGTCCTGCAGCGGAACATGAGAGAATTGACTGGCTGATAAATTAGGGCTGGTGTCAGGTGGAGGGAGGGAGAGTGGGTGAGTGTCTCTCTCTGGGGCCTGGCCATTGCCATCAGTCAAAACTCAGGATTTAATCTCTCTGGGAGATGATCAGTTTCAGAGGCAGAAAATAAAGAAGTTTATTCAGGGGAACTGGAAATAACTTTAAATAGGGTTAATTTTGGGCCGACTTCTGCTCCCAATGAAATCACTGGTGAAACTGCCAGGGTCTCGTCCTGCCAACCGTGACAGGCATGACAAGGATCTGAACTAATCCCGCAGATATCAGTGATGTGATGCTGGATTTGTACCAGTGTAAATGAGAGTAAAATCCGGTTTTCATTGATGAGATAACAGAAAGATTGGACCAAATGGATAATTCGTCTGATTTCAGTAGAGCTGGGTGAGAACATGGGTTGTCCCCCGCAGAAAACTAAGACTTTTATTCACAAGAAAAAAGAAAAAGAGAAAGAAAAGAAAAAAAAACATGACAAGCAAACATTTTCAATTTTTTTGGTCAAAAACCAAACTATTATTCAGCTACATTCCCAAAATAGATATTTTCTGGAAAAAATATTTTAGCTGAATATTTAATTTTCCATTGCAGAAAAGCCCTGACAAAACAATTTGTACTATCCCTTTCCATCATCGATATGGCGCTATTTACCAACATTTCGGAGCACCTCAACAGTCTTTCCTGTGTTTTGTGCTCATAACTCTCCTGTGAAGTAGGGAAGTGTCGTTCCTATTACACAGATGGGAAACTTAGGCAAAGAAAGCCAGATTATCAGATGTATTTAAGTTCCTAAACATACAAACGGGCAGCTAATGGGATTTTCAAAAGCACCCAGTTGTCAACAACTCATTGAAATCATTGGGAGTTAGGCAACTCTCTACATCTTAAGCACCCAAATATCTTAAGAATATTTCGCCCTGGGTGAGCTAAATTTCTCAGGTGCTCATGCAAATGGCACTAGATGCCTATCTGCAACTTTAGTTGCTTAACTTTGAACATCTGGCCCAGAAAGAAGTGTGCAAGGGAAGTCTTGTACCTACGGAGGTAGTGCTATCTCCATCAGTGGAGATTTTTAAGAGCAGGTTAGAGTCTAACTGTTAGACAAACACCTGCCAAGGAGGATCTAGAAGATAATACTTAGTCCTGCCATGAGTGCAGAGGACTGGACTAGATGACTTCCTGAGATCCCTTCTAGTTCTATGATTTTATGTCTTTGCTAGAGCTAGGAGGGGGGAAAAGTCACAGAGACTAATGGATGGACAGATTTGTAAAGGTATTTCAAAGGGAATTGGTGTCCAAATATGTTTATAAATCTGGCCCTAAGTGATTTGCCTCAGGTCTTGCAGAGCAGTAAACAGGGCAGATGCGCCTCTGGCCAGCTCCCTGGTCCCCGAGTCACTCTTCCTCCGGGTCAATATAGATTCGAGATAATTAGGAGAAACCCACTGAATATATATGGAATCGAGCTGTTAGTGCAAACGGGGTAAGATCTCAGGCGCCTTGGGAGAGGGCAGGGAGGTTGTAACAGTGAAGAGACGTAGCCGCCTCATTCAGGGAGACTCTCCCCACCGGGGGGCTTGTCCTGGCGCGTATCACCGTGGGTCCCACCTGGTGCAGTAATAGGTGGCGGTATCCGCAGCGGTCAGCGAGCGGAGCTGCACGTAATACTCGTTCTTGGCGTCATCTTTGGCGATGTTCGCTCGGGTTTGCAGGCCGGGGGCGTAGTTCGTGCTCCCAGAAAAATGGATGCGCCCCACCCATTGCAGCCCTCGGCCGGGGAGTTCACGCACCCAGTTCCACCAGGCGCGGGTCGCGATGGAGTCCCCCGACACTGCACAAGTCACCGTGAGGGACTCTCCGGGCTTCCCCACTCCCGGGGCGGACAGGACCAGCCGGATCTGCGAGAGGACACCTTGGCAAAGGGGAAGAAAAGGAGAAGTGATGCTCCATGCTGCACTGCGGGTAGGGAGGAAAGCGGGGGCTGCGTGTCCCTGAAATACTCACAGAAGGGAGCCACCAAGAGGCAGAAAAGGGGGGAGGGATAGCTCTGTGGTTTGCGCATTGGCCTACTGAACCCAGGTTTGTCAGTTCAATCCTTGAGGGGGCCATTTAGGGATCTGGGGCAAAAATCTCTGTGGGGATTGGTCCTGCTTTGAGCAGGGGGTTGGACTAGATACCTCCTGAGGTCCCTTCCAACTCTGACATTCTATGAAACCCCAGCAGCAGCAGTGCCATTTCTCAGAGGTGCAGCAGGAAGAAACGGGCCACCTTGGACTGGGGGTTGGTGTTTAAGCAGGGCAGGGATTTGCATGTGGGTTTCACCCAGCGGGGACGGGAGGTGAACGAGCTGGGCAGGGTGGTCTGTGACTTGATCGGAATCCCCTCGTTGCACAGGCCTGCGTCTTACAGGGGGTCAGAGACGGGGCCATCTCGCTAAGTGACACCGAACACGTTTACATACAGTCAATACACTGCCATAGCGCTTAAACCCCATTAGCTCTCCTTCTATTAGGCTGACCCCTCAGTCTGAGCGGCCAGACCTGCGCTAACCCCTGCTGGGGTCCGTGGGTTGCTGAGCGTGCGTGGAATAAGATCGGTTTCTTCTTGGCATAGGTGTGATTGTTTGGGTGTTGCGGCCTCCTGCTGGGTGGAACGTGTGTGACTGTATCTCTGTGCGTCCCTGCCTCCTGTTATTGGAAGGAGGAAGAGCAGCTGAGAGTGTAAACGCCTGTGTGTTTGTGTCTGCGGATGCCCTTTACTTGAGAAAATAGGACCTTGCAAATATGCATATTTGTGTGTGTGTGTGAGCGCAGAGCCTGATCCCGGCGCCAGCATCACAAGCAGGTGCTTGGGGCGGCAATCTGCAAGGGGCGGCAGTCCCTGTGTTTTTGCCCCCAAGCAGCGCAGGAATTGCTGCTGCTGGAGGGGGCAGTCCGTGTGCCTTTAGGGCGGCTCGCGCGTTTCCCCGGGGGTGATTCAGTTGCAGCTTCTATATTCAGCTGTTCGCGGGGGCACAGCTTCAGTCTTCTGGCTGCAGACAGAAGCTGCAGCCCAATTGCCGCCACAGCGGAAAGGCACCTGCTGCCCTAACGGCAGCGGAAATGCGCCTGCCGAACTGCCCCCGCGCTGCTTGAGGCGGCAAAAGCAGTAGAGCCGGCCCTGACCCCGACCCAGGCAGGCAGAGAAATGAAACTTTGGCTCCATGTCCTCCACACTCTCGCAGCGCTCAGAGGTGATTTCCTGCCCCCAAAGAGCGGAGACTCCTGAGATTTCTTCTCAAAGAATCTCCTGGTTCTTAACGTGTCTTGATTTGCAGGTGCCCAGACGCAGGTGCAGCTGGCGGAGTCCTGGGGACGGTGGTGAAAAATCTCGGAGACTCTCTCCGCCTCTTCTGCAAAGCCTCCGGGTTCACTCTCAGCAGGTCCTGGCTGGGCTGGGCTCCCGGAAGGGGATCGGAATGGATCTGCACTATACACAGCTCTGGAAGCGGCACATATTTCACCATTTCAATGAAAGGGCGATTTAATATCTCTCGGGACAACCACGGAGACCTGCTGTATTCACACAGGAACAGTTTGAGACATGAGGACCCCGCCCGGTATCACTGTGAGAGACTCACTGTAGTGGAAGCTCAAAGAAAAACCTTCCCTCTGAGTGGGTGTCTCCTTTGGGGCGCCCAAGGTCTGTAAAATGTAAAGAGTTTAAATCTGAGAACCTACACGAAACTGCGCACCCTACTGTCTCTCTTTAACAACGACCCCATTCTCGCGTCCATGGCTCTCACCAGGAAATAGGATGCTTTAAATAAAACAGGTAGTAATTTGAGCACACCAGTATCGTTCTTCCTGTCGCCAGAGTGTCAAGAATACGCAGGTCTCTCACTCTCTACAGGATTGATTCCCGAGTGGTCTTTCAATTCCAAACTTTACTCTCTCCCCAGGCGGCTGGCCCTGTGCGCAAAATCCTGCAATTAATCCGACGCTTGGGGCATCTAGTGGGGGAAAAAAGGCACACACTCCTCCCAGCAATGAGAGTTCACTGAGCTAAATGTAAAGAGAGGAAATTTCAAACTCATTAAAATACTTATACAGACACCGGCAAAACTGCCAGTGTTGTGATTAGGGTTATGCCTAAAGTTGGGTTAGGGATACAGTTAAGGTTAGTGATAAAGGGTATGGTTAGGGTTAAGGTTAGGGGCAGGGTTAAGGTTAGAGATAAGGGTATGATTAGGGTTAAGGTTAAGGTTAGGGTTAGGGGATTGGGTTAAGGTTAGGGTTGCGGTTAAGGTTAAGGGTAAGGTTCAGTATGGTTAAATATAAGTGAAAGGGCCCGGATTAGCTTTAGTGTCTGGGTCAGTGTTATATGAAGTGTGAGATTTAGAGTTAGAGAGACAGGGTTAAAGTTAGGCTTTGGGGTTAAATCAGGATTTGCGGGGATAGAGGAAGAATTAGCATTTTTAGGGTACAGACAAACATTTTGTGTATGGATCAGTGTTCAGGTCCGAATTTGAAAAGAGGTTAAATTTAGGGCTAGGCACAGATTTGTCAGATTTAAAGGAGAAATAGAGTGTGAGGAACCCCAGGGTATATTATAAAGGATCTTGTCGTTTTGTCCTGCATAAGTTTAAGTATAACATTGGTTGGAAATTCATTAACTTCCGGGGTGACCCCTGTTTTCCAGCCGAGGGAGCGAGAGAAGCATGTGTTCCAGTGACTCCAGGTGACGTGTTTTTCATTGACAAGGAGGCGAGAGGACTTACGGTTCCTGGAGCTCATCGGTTGATTTCCTGAGGCTTTGCACTGGGATGATTGAGAAGAAAATCAGGCCCTATAATTTCAGTGTAATCTTATAAAAACTACAGCAGCAACGCTGGGACGGAGCGGTCTTTTTCTGTTCGCTCTCTGGGCACGCTGTGTGACTCCTCTATGCCCCCCAAAATCTCAGAAAGGTGTCCCCTCCCCCTCCAGAACTGTCCCTCCATCTCCCCAGAACCCAGCAATGTTCTCGCTCTCAGCGAACTCTCCTCTGCGTCTTCTGCCTCGTGTCCCCAACCCCCGTTCCTACAACACGGTGGGTGGTTTGAGGGCGGAGCGGTGTTTATTAAATGCCCCTTTAACCGCAGTAACCACAACTCTCCCCCATTTCAGTGCCAGAGCCCCTCTTCCGGCGAGCAGAGGATTTCCATGCCCCGCGCTGCCCCCATGGGTCTGTCCCCCTCTATCCACAGGCAGCCTGTCCCCGCTCCGTCTGCAAGAGACAAAGCTGGGAGCCGGAGCCCACTTGCAGATCCAGCTACTCAGACTGAGACCCAACACCCACCATCGGCTGGGTCCCCCAGCCCTGCCACACCAGACCCCCTCCCCCTCAGTCCCGTTGCTGTGGGGTCGGGAGCCCAGACCAGCCTCCTGCTTGTCGGACTCTCCTGTGTGTGCGGGGTGGGTCTGGTCTCCTGTCAGCTGATGTGGGATGTTTGTTGTCACCGCTTCCCTCTCCGTTCCCACGGGGCCGGGGACAGGTTGTTCTGACCCAGTCGGGTCCCGAAGCGAAGCAGCCCAGAGAATTCAGCCGCTGAAACGCGCTGGGAGCAGGGTTAATCCCAAGGACCCGCTCCTCTCACACCCTCCGGGGGATTCATACCTGGGCCCGCTCCAGCGGCTCCCTGCACACCCCGGGCGGAGAGCGGAGAGCACCGCGCTGTGTCGCTGGGTGTGGAGACGGAGACACACCCCGTGGGGGAGCCAGGCTGCAGAGACCCGCTGCGGACTCGCCCTCCTCCCATTCTCCGCGTGGGGGCAGCGGGGACACACCCAGCGCGGCTGCGGGGACCGGACTGAGAACGCGCCCCAGGGTGGAAGCGCGTTTTACCGGCTCTCCTGTCTGAGCCCGGAGCGGTGTGTGCATCACTGCTGCTCCCGCGCGGCTGCCGGGAGAAGCGCGATTCCGCAGCCTGGGTTTTTGTATGATCACAAATTGGTTTCGTGTCACTGTGTGTCCCGCACAGTAATAGCGGGCAGTGTCCTCGGGCTTCAGGCCGGTCAGTTGCAGATACAGCTCACTCTTGGGATTATCCCTGGAGATGAATCAAGGTATGCAGTATCCCCACCGCTGTTTATATAAGCGACCCATTCCAGTCCCTTGCCAGGAGCCTGTCGGACCCAGTGCATAAAGTAGATGCTGCTGCTGAAGTCTAACCCAGAGGCTTTGCAGGAGAGGCGGAGAGAGTCTCCGGGCTTTTTCACATCCCCTCCGGACTCCACCAGCTGCACGTGGGACCGGACACCTGAGAATAAAGACAGGTCATTAATATCGGTATAAAAACAGCGGTAACACAATATTCTTCTCACTCTGCCAGTTATTCAGAGGAGGAAAATACCTTCCAAAGCTGCTAGAGCCAAAATTACGAGGAGCAAAAATCCCATTTTCCCGGGTGCTGGAGGGGAAAGTTCTCAGGGACTGGCTGGTCACTGCACAGACCCAGGGGCTGCGGATTGTGTCTCCGGGTGCAGCCTGGGCAGAGAGAGGCACAGATTTAAACAGGAAACTGTCTCCCTCATTTGCGTATTTCCCTTCTTATAAGGGACACACACTCCTGCTGCCAGTGATCTGAGTGACTCGCCCCAGGGCTCCGGGTGTGGGAGTCAGACTGTCCCGTCCTATGCGTCTGTGCAGCGCCGGGCACAGGGCGCTGGGGTCCTGCTGACACTTTGGGACCCCTGGGAGGAATGAACAGCTCCCTGCAGTGACTGCATTTCCTCACCCGGGAACTGAGGGCCTGGCTATTGTGAGGTGATATTAGGGATGGGGGGGGGTGGAACTCAGCTCTGGAGCCCTGTTCCACACGCACAAGGGCCATGCAACGTCCGGTCAGAGGAGGTCAGAGTCTGGGGAGGGGTCGTGTCCCAGGGATCCATTGGGCTGGACCACCCGCTGGAGAGGGAAGATTCCCCATGGCGCGGGAGGGATTGGGGACGGAAGCCCCTTTCCCTTCCCGGCAGTGACCGGCTCCATTGAAATGATCCATGACACTAGGAACGTGATCTGAGAAAGCCTGGCTCGTGCTTCGGGCCAGGTTTTGGAGAAGCTGGGCGGCAGGAGGAGTCTGAGGACAGAGTTAAGGTTTTGCAGTGGAGCATCCCTGAGATTAGTGATCCGAGAGCGGCGTGTCTGGGAGTTTTTCTTTAGGCGGGAGTCAAGGGAGGATTCAGGCTACAGTGAAGGAAGATTATTATGCTCGGCTGATACGTATATTCCTGTTCCCAGTCACACTCCACTTCCCATTTACACTCCGATTATAAACTCAGTGGGACTGAGAGAGGTTTTATGGTCTGTGTTTGTACCGTGCCTAGGACTATGGGATCCTAGACTATAATTGGGAACATAAGAAGGGCCAGACTGGGTCAGACCAAAGGTCCATCTAGCCCAGTATCCTGCCTTCCAACAGTGGAGAATGCGGGTGCCCCACAGGGAATGAAGAGAACAGGGAATCATCAAGTGATCCACCTCTGTCGCCCATTCCCATCTTCTGGAGCCCCTAGGCGCCAGGACCACAATCAACACCAAATTTGTCACCGCTGAGCATCACCAAATCATTTATTTAGTTAATTATTAATAAGTAATGAAGTGTAGACAGAAGCTTTCTCCTGGTTGTGTTTAAAGAACTTGTGTGATATGAATGCTTCGTGTTTTGTAAACCATCCCCAGGATGTAATATTGAGGGATAGCAACAAAAACAACAACAAAAATATTTCTATTCCCACCGACTTTCAGTCAAGTATCAGCATTCACGCTGAGACACAGATCTCCATTCCCATTACCACTCCTGTTCCCTTTCATATCCCCACACTCATTCACACACACCAGAGAGAGAGAGCGAGGAGGGGTTGGGGGAATGTTCCACAGACAGTTACATAGAACGATGCTCAGGCGATGAGGGCGAGTAATGTACCTTCCAGAGCTGCTGCAGTGACAACGAGATATAACCAAAGCCTCATTGTCCCTGGTGTTGGTTGGGAAAGTTCTCAGGGGGAGTTGCTGGTAACTGCACAGACCCAGGGGACTGCGGATTGTCTCTCCGGGTACAGCCTGGGCAGACTGAGTGACACATGTAAATAGGAAACTCTGACCATCATATGCAGATCCTCCTCCTTCTTAGGGACACCCTGTATTTCCTAGCACGAACTCCGGTTCTTCGTTTCAGAGTAGCAGCCGTGCTAGTCTGTATCCATAAAAAGAACAGGGGTACTTGTGGCACCTTACAGACTAAAATAAATTTGTTAGTCTCTAAGGTGCCACAAGTACTCCTGTTTTTTTTTCAGGTTCTTCCTATGACTTTGAGGGAGAAGGGCTAGGACCACCCTTCTCACAGCTGGGATGCTAGCATGACTGCATTTGAGATTCCTACCTGCATTTAGGTAGGTGAAATGTGCACCCTCTTTATCCCCTTTCTTAGCTCCCAATCGTACAATTTTAGTTTCTCTTTAAAAAAGGAGTGTTGAAAAAACAAGTGGATAGTGAATGTCAGGTTTTCATCAAAGAATGGAATGCAAACTATTTTTTCAACAAATGTGAATTTGAAGGCTGTATGTCTGATTTGTCAGGAGAGCATTGCAGTGTTCAAAGAATACAATTTGAATCACCATTTTTCAATGAAACATCCTAATTTTGGCAGCTAACAATTGAGGAAAGGGAAGAAAAAGTTGGGGAACTCACCACAAACTTAAAAACTCAGCAAAATATTTATGTGACACAAGCTGCAGTTCAGGAAGACACTACAAAGGCAAGTTACCTTCTGGCATTTAAACTCACTAAACAAAATAAGCCTTTTGCTGAAGGGGAGTTTTTGAAAGAATGCATGGGGGTGGGCTGATCATGCAGTATTTTATGAGCTGCCAATCTGAACAGGAATTATTGCATTAGCCTTCCCCCACCCCCTTGACTCTCTCACACTAGCACAGCAATACCTGGGAGCGGAGCTGCGGGGAGAACTGGTCTGTAACCAGGTGCTGTAAGGACATGCAGCACCTAAATTTAACAAAAGCCCCAACAGCTCCCTGCCCTTCCCCCGCCCCGCTGACCTCACTCCGCCTCTGCCTACTCCCCTGAACGCTCCCGAGGCTTCTACTCCCCCTCCCCGGCTTCCCGCGAATCAGCTGTTCGCATGGGAAGCCTGGGAGAGCTGAGAAGGAAGCAGTGACTTCTCTCAGGTGAGCTGGGGCAGAGGTGTGCGGAGGGCTCCAGGCACCGGCCCCCATCTCCAGGCAGCGCGGTAAGGGGGCAGGGAGCATGGAGGGGGTGTTGGATGGAGGGCAGGGGAGTTGGGGGGTGGATTAGTGTCGGGCGGTCAGAGAGCAGGGAACAGGGGGATTGAATGGGGGCAAGGGTCCTGGGGGGGGCAATCAGGAAGAAGCAGGGGTTGGATGGGGCAGCAGGGGGGCAGTGAGGGGACAGGGAAGGGGGGGGTGGATGGGGCAGTGGTCTGGGGGGGGCTGTCAAGGAACGTGGGGTGTTGGATGGGGCAGGAGTCCCTGGGGGGCATGTCCCCCTCATGGAGTGAGGAGGAGGGAACCGGTTGTTAATATTTTGGCAGCTCATCACTGGGGGCAGGGGTACCAGGAGGCAATCAGAAATGAGAGGAGGGGTTGGATGGAGCGGCTGGGGACAGTCAGGGGTGGGGGTTTTTTGGAGGTCAGGGGACAGGGAGAAGGGGTGGTTAGATGGGACGGGGTCCCAGGGAGGCAATCAGAAAGGAGATGGGTAGTTGGTGGGGGGCAGTTAGGGGCAAAGGGAAGTTAGGGGCGGGGGTCCCGGTGTGGTCAGGGGACAGAGAGCAAGGGGGGTGGATGGGGCAGGGGTCTGGAGGTCCATCAGGGAACAGGGGAAATTGGATGGGGCAGGGATCCCGGGGGCACATCAGGGGTGAGAAGTAGGGTGGGGGGTTGGCTAGGGGTCGGGGTCTGGGCCATGGCTGGCTGGTTGGAGATGCACAGCCTCCCCTAATCAGCCCTCCATACAGTTTCGGAAACCCGATGCAGCCCTCAGCCCAGGAAGTTTGCTGGCCCCTGCCATAGAACAGCTCGTGGGTGTGGGCTTGAGAGGAAAACTGCTCCCCCCTCTGGACAGAATGAGACTCTCACAAACATAGGCAAAGAGACCGACACAGGAGCCCCGAGTGATTTTCTGTTACTGTATTGCTAGGAACCTTTCTCTGCCTGCTACTATAATTTTAATGTAACAAATGACACATTTCTCAGTAAGTTTGCAAAGATTCCTGTGGCAGCGGAAAGGTAAATGGTGTCCAGAGAATCTGGGTGGCTGCTGGAGGCGTTTTAAAAAACTATCTATTACTACGTGGGTTATTCATATTCAGCCTTCTGCGTGTGTCTTTATCTCTGAGGGGCTCAGTTCCCCCTGCTTCTGTGGCCTCACTATAAGCTTAGAACCAGCTTCCCCTTTTTGTATGGTCCCTGCTTTGCTCTGGGTCACTGTGTCTCCCCTGGCGCAGTAATAGGTGGCGGTGTCTGCAGCTGTCAGCGAGCGGAGCTGCAGGGAGAACTGGTTCTTGGCGGTGTCTCCAGAGATGGTGATTCGGCCCTGGAGAGACGGGGCGTAGCCGGTACCCCCACCACTATACATGTACACATACCCCATCCACTCCAGCCCTTTCCCGGGGGGCTGCCGGATCCAGTTCCAAGAGTAACCGGTAGCGATGGAGTAACCCGAGACAGCGCAGGTCAGTGCGAGGGTCTCTCCGGGCTTCACCGTCCCCGGGCCGGACTGGACCAGCTGCACCTGAGAGAGGACACCTGGGAAAGGGGCAAGAGAGGCATTAGCGACAGAAAGACTCCACGGGCCTGTCACCAATTCCCCCCAGTGCCCCACAGACACTCACAGGTGGGGGCAGAGAGCAGGGAAAGGAAAAGCCACAGGGGTTTCATGCTTGTTTCATGCAATAAGGAAGCTCCCCAGATGGCAGGAATATGACACTGTTCTGTGTCTAGGGTGGGACTGATGCTCCTTGAATGAGGGGTTTGTATTTAAACAGCAACCCCCGGGGAGGGATTTGCATGCGGGTTGCACCCAGCGGGTATAAGGCACCAGGGAGATGTCTAGGTAGGGGGTATTGTGTGGTGGAGTGGCCTGCAATACGTCTTGATCACGTCTGGGATGGGATGGAGTGGTCCCTGTGCTTTCTACAGCCTTTCCCTGGAGATTAATGTGTTTTAGGACAGGGCTTAACTGGGTCTGTGAATCCCAACCTCCAGCAGTGGTTACTGAGAAATGCATTGGGAATATACACGAAATATAAACAGTGCACAGAAGCAATCAATAGAAATGAGCTGTCACAGGATGAGTAAAGGGGAAGGTGCTTCCCCTCTGTAATACTAGTTAATTAATATCGTGCATTGCAGATATAAACGGGAAAAGCGGTGCAGGTGTGACAGAGACACTGTGCCTTCGGCAGCGCATACAGACAAACAGGGTCAGTGAGTGAGGAGGAAATGGAGACACAAAGGGACGATGCGGCTTTGGGGCTTTATGCAATGAAGAACTTTGACTGCATTCAGGGAGTCCTAAGGGTAAACAGGAAGGGAAAGTAGCATCTTATACATTTTAATATTTTTGAGTTAATAGCTTCCTATTATATTTAGCCCAGAAGAGACCATTTGAACCACCTGATCTGACCTCCTGCACAGGACAAACCAGTGGATTTTCCTTAGCGATTACTGGATGCTTGTCAACAGGCCAGCAGTGAGCTGTTGGTAGGTAACTCTTGTCCCCCGCCACAGGAGATGAGAATTGTTGACTCTGCAAATAGAAATATGTGTTTGAATGCTTGTGTTTTTCACTGATGGTCCCTGCTGAAGGGAATGAGCCCAGTTCAGTGGGTGTTTGTGAAATATGCTCGCTCTTTCTCTGTGTGTGTGTGTGCCGCCCCATACTGGAGGCAGTGAGAGCGTCTCAATTTGTGTACACAAAACACATCAACAAACACCGCGTGTTGACTTTCGCTTACTCTTTTATACCCATGGTATCTTTCCCTGTCTGTGCCGTTACCTTATTTGATTTCTGTTTCAATAATTCCCAGGGCATGTCGGATTATGCAGACCCACATTTTTATTGAATTTTTGTATCACAACAGAATTTTGTGACAGTGTATTGTGGGACACTAGGCAGACCTTGCTCAGGCTGGGGCACGTGATAGAGATAAATTATCTGAAATCTGTTTAGTTTAATAATTTTTTAATATATTTTGTTCATATTGTATTCACTTTTGGTGAGTCTGTAAGTGAATCTGTGAGATTGTGTGTGTGTGTGTGTGAATTTCACATGTGGTGTTCACATTTAATTTACCGGGATGGGGGGGGATTGCTGTATGTGAGTTTGTGTTCATGTGAATGCATGTGTCACAGCGAGGATCCAACACTCCATCTAAAATTGGTCTCAAGGCACTGCATAGAATCCTCTTCTCCTTTTCGGGGAGCTAGGCGATTAAATAACATTAAAGATCTGCTCCAAAGGGCATTAAAGTTCCACTTGTTTTGATTCTGTATTGTTGACTTTCTTCGTATCAAGATAAAGAATCATTTTACCTCTGCTGTCCAAAAAACATAATTTTATTTTTTCATTATACCCTTTCCCAACCCTAACCCTAACCAAAACCCTGCATTTATTTCTAACCCTACCCCTAATCCTAATTCTATCCTCTAGATCAGGGTTTCTCAAACAGGGGTCGCTGCTTGTGTGGGGGAAACCCCTGGCGGGGGGGGGGGCAGTTTGTTTACCTGCCCCGTCCCAGGTCCCGCCCATCGCTGCTCCGGGCCAATGGGAGCTGCTGGAAGTGGCAGCCAGTAAGTCCCTCAGCCACGCCGCTGTGGAACAAAGCAGTCATTGTCCTGTAGGAGAAAGGCGAGAGCACGTCACCCCCCACACACAATGGGCACGGCAGCTAACTGGGAGCCAGAAGGCTGGTGTTCTAGTCTAGGCTTGGAACTGCATGTCTGGAGCCCTGGATTCCAGCCCTGATGCTTATACATACATGGGGGCACTCAGGAAAATCCTGCTTTAAGGGAATTCGGGCCACTTTTCTTCTGAATGGGCGCGTCCACACACAGGGGTTTAATGCACATTCACGTCACATCTTTAGTTAATTAATCTTAAACTTTTCTGAGTTATATCATGTAGACAAGACCCTAGGCCAGAGGCGGGCAAACTGCCGCCCGTGGGACCGTCCTGCAGGGCCCCGAGCTCTTGGCCTGTGAGCTGGAGCCGGTTCCCACAGGTTCCCAAGAACTGGTTGCTAAAATTAGACCTCCGTGGAGAACCGGTTGTTAAAGGGCCAGGGGGTGGGCAAAGAACTCCGGTCCGTGGGCCAGACCATCCTGTTGCTCCCAGAATTCCCAGCTGGGGAGGCTGAGGCTCCCCCGGTCCTTCCCCTGATTCCCCCCAGCTGCAGCTTGGACAGCTGCCGGCACCAGCTGGGCAGCTCAGATGAGCTCCAGAGTCGTCCTGCTGCTTTGAGCTGCTGACAAGGTAAGGGGGGAGGGGGCTGCAAGCTCTAGGGCTGCCAGAGGGGCAAGTGAGGCAATTTGCCCCAGGTCCTGCAGAGGCCCCCGGCCCCACAAGTATGTCTCCCCCTGCCCAGGCCCCTCCCCCACTCCCCCCCTTAAATCAGAACGTTTTATAGGGAACCAGTTGTTAAGGTTTTGGCAGCTCATCACTGGAGGCACCCCTGACCCCTCCCCCGCAGCCTCAGCTCGCCCCGCCACTGGTGCAGCGCTCTGGGTGGCAGGGCTGTGAGCTCCCGAGGCAGCGCAGCTGCAGAGCCCGGCCTGACCCAGTCTCTGTGCTGCGTGGTGGCAGAGGCATGGCCCGGCTTCAGCCACTGGTGCTCCAGGCAGCACGGTAAGGGGGCAGGGAGAGGGGGAGTTGGATAAAGGGCAGGGGAGTTCGGGGTGGTGGTCATGGAGTGGAAGTGTGGATAGGGGTCGGGGGAACAGGGGGATTGAATAGGGGCAAGGGACCTGAGGGGGGCAGTCAGGAAGGGGGGGTTGGATGCGGCAGCAGGGAACAGTCAGGGGCAGGGGTCAGGGGACAGGGAGAAGTGGTGGTTGGATGGGGCAGGGGTCCCCGAGGGGGGCATCAGGAATGAGAGGAGGGGTTGGATGGGGCGACGAGGATCCGGGGGCAGTCAGGGGACAGGAAGCAGAGGGGGTGGATGGGGCAGGGGTCCCAGAGGGGCCATCAGGGAATGGAGGTTGGATGCAGCAAGAGTTCCGAGGGGGGTGGCAGATAGGAGGTGGGGGCCGGGCCACGACCCCCCTCCCCCCCCGAACCGGCCCTCCATACAATTTAGAAACCTGGTGCGGCCCTCAGGCCAAAAAGTTTGCCCACCCCTGAGCTAGAACCTCCTCTTAAATATTGATGGCATTTTTCAAAGCAACTTTTCTAGGTGTTGCGCCTACAGCTTAAGGTATCAATAGCGCCCCTGTGTTAAATAAGGGACTTTTTCTGTTTGAATCCTCAGCTTTTGTGTATAGGGGTGCGGTTATTGAAATCAGTGGATCTTCCACCATGTGAATGTGTCTCTGATGTTGTTTTGAAAGCCCGGGTTTCATAGTTTCACTGCCTACACAGTGTTCTGTTCTCGCTTGTTACGGCTGGGGGCATCAGCCCGAGAGCAGATCTAGCCACAGATGAATGAGGACCTGCAGGCGAGCAGCCACCAGAGAAGGCCACCAGCCCTGCGCTCTGATAACTCCTGTTGACACCTCCCCTGTGGGGCTGCTGCTTCCCTCTGCACGATCTCAATAAGCCCTGCCAGGCTTCCTCCCTGTACCCTTACTAGCCACCGCCCTCAGCGCCAACCTTGGGGAGTTCCCTGGAAATAAGGGCTGCCGGTTGAGTCCTTTATCTCCACGGTCTCTATATTAAATTGCTGGACCTAAATTGCCAGCGGGATCTTTAGTCCCATCCTCGGACAGCAGCAGAAATTCTGGACTGTGATTGTCAATGTGAGGTGGGTTCCTTTAGCCATAAGGCCCCTTTGAAACTCCCAGCTCTGCTCCATATTTCCAGTAGTAGCTGAGCGGGGTTTCTTCGGGAACTGAGTGGTCTCTGCACCACAGACCCATGGGATCTTGGCGTAGCAATGGGTCACATTGGCTGTGAATTATAGGGTTGCAAGCTGACGGCAGGCTTTCATTCACCCCGGGTGCTGGGGGGAAAGTTTTCAGGGGACTGACTGGTAACTGCACAGCCATTGGGGGATGCAGATTGTCTCTCCAGCTGGGTGCAGCCTGGGCAAAGAGAGACAGATTTAAACAGTGAATTGTGGCTTCTATATGCCGATCTGCCTCGTTATAGGAGACACAAATTCTGTTGTAATTTGTCATTTTTCTTAGCACTCTAGGAGAGGGTTTACTGGGGAGGGTGTGTACTGGACCATGCTCAGTGCGGTGGGATCCCGAGTGTATTTTGGATAAGAGAAAAATAATAAAATAAAAGATTCACTGAAAGAGCAGCATTCCAGAGACTCGATTTTACGTCCTGTTTCTATTCCCTTTACTTAGTGAGGGAAGATTCTCAGGTCCAGGCAGGGGCTGGGACACCCGCTGGCGCTGAGAGACGGGACTGAATCCCCTTCCCAGCAGTGAGCGGCTGCACTGAACTGTGCGGTGCCCACAGGGAATGTTCCCCGGCAGGTTTAGCCATACGGAGAAGGGGCCAATTGCTCGTTGCTTCGCTCCCTGGAGATCCCGCCCCGTTAACTCCAATGGGAAGAGCCGTTTGCGTGAGGCGAGCAGCGCTCTGCTCTGCACTGGGGTGGGGGACGTAGTCAGGACATGAAAGAGTTAATCCGCGATGTCAGAGTTTTCAGTCCTGAGGCCCCTCCCCCTCTTGCGCCCAAGGCAGGACAGTTTTGCTTGTGTCGTTGCTGCCCCCATGCGGCAGCCGCGGGAAGTTCAGCAGCTCTGGTTTTTGTACGCGCATCCACAGTGTTAGTCTCTCTGTGCAACTCTCTCGCACAGTAATAGCGGGCGGTGTCCTCGGGCTTCAGGCCGGTCAGTTGCAGATACAGCAGGTTGTTGGAGTTGTCCCTGGAGATGGTGAATCGGCCTTCAACAGCCGGGGAGTACCACTGCTTGGATGCATCGGGTCTAATCTCAGCCACCCACTCCAGCCCCTTCCCGGGAGCCTGTCGGACCCAGTGCATATGGGAGCTGCTGAAGGTGAACCCGGAGGCTTTGCAGGAGAGGCGGAGAGAGTCTCCGGGCTTTTTCACATCCCCTCCGGACTCCACCAGCTGCACCTGGGACCAGACACCTGAGAACAAAGACAGGCCATTAATATCGGTATAAAAACAGCGGTAACACAATATTCTTCTAACTCTGACAGTTATTCAGAGGAGGAAAATACCTTCCAAAGCGGCTGCAGCGAAAATCACAAGGAGCAAAATCCCATTTTCCCGGGTGCTGGAGGGGAAAGTTCTCAGGGACTGGCTGGTCACTGCACAGACCCAGGGGCTGCGGATTGTGTCTCCGGGTGCAGCCTGGGCAGAGAGAGGCACAGATTTAAACAGGAAACTACCTTCCTCATTTGCATATTTCCCTTCTTATAAGGGACACGCACTCTTGCTGCCAGTGATCTGAGTGACTCGCCCCAGGGCTCCGGGTGCAGGAGTCAGACTGTCCTGGCCTGTGTGTCTGTGCAGTGATAGAGGGACTTGGGGGGACTCGGCTCTGGAGCCCTGTTCCACGCGCACAAGGGCCATGAAATCAGGGACGACCAGAGCGGGGTAGGCAAGTGGGGCAATTTGCCGTGGGCCTCACAGGGGGGGCCATGAGAGTTTTTAGGGGCCCCCATGAGTTTTTGGGGGTCTTCAGAGGCAGGTCCTCCAGTGCTGACACACCCTGAGCGAGTTAAGTGCCTGAGACCCGGAGCAGAAGAAGCGGCAATTCCTAAGCTGATGGGCACCTCAAGCCTCGGAGGAGGGAGAAGTGAAGCAGCCACAGCTGCTCCGGGAGGAGGTGGGGCAGGGGTGAGCTGGGGCAGGGAGTTCCCATGTGTGCCACCCCCACTCCCCTTACTTGCTGCAGGTGGCCCTCCCTGCACCCCCCTGCCCCAGCTCCCTCTGCTTAAATGCCCGCAGCGACCATAGCGGCCGAAGATCCAGCTGCTGCAGTCACCAATGAAGAAAATGCCACCCCCCCCAATCCAAAATACCACCTCCCAAATCCTAGCACCCTGGGCCACCTCCTAGGTCACATAATAGGTTGCACTGACCCTGCACTGGGTCCGTCATCCTCCTGGGAAGGCAGGGCCGCCCGGCGGGGGGGCAAGAGGGGCAATTTGCCCCAGGCCCCGCAGGGGCCCCTATGAGAGTTTTTGGGGCCCCTGGAGCAGGGTCCTTCACTCGCTCCAGGGGCCCGGAAAACTCTCGCGGGTCCCAGAGCTTCTTCCGCTCCCAGTCTTTTCCGGCGGACGATCCTTCTGCTCCGGGGTGGAAGGACCCCTCGCCGACAAATTACCGCTGAAGCGCAGCCAGGTCTTCGGTGGTAATTCAGCGGGGGGGGGCCCTTCCGTTCCGGGACCCACCGCTGAAGTGCCCCAAAGATCGCGGTGGGGGCCCCCGCTGCCGAAGACCCGGCTGCACTTCGGCAGCGGGTCCCGCTTCGGCGGTAATTCGGCGGCGGGGGCCCCCCGCCGCGGGTCTTTGGGGCACTTCGGTGGCGGGTCCTGGAACGGAAGGGCCCCCCGCCGCCGAAGACCTCAGGCCCCCGGAATCCTCTGGGCGGCCCTGTGGGAAGGGGCTGGAGTGGGTCGCCGGTAGCAGCAGCAGCAGTGGGAGCAGCACATACTACGCTGATGCAGTCAAAGGGCGAGTCACCATCTCCAGGGACAATCCCAACAACCTGCTGTATCTGCAACTGACCGGCCTGAAGCCGGAGGACACTGCCCGGTTTCACTGTGCCAGACACGCCCCCTGCACAGTGAGGGGAAGCCGGGCTGAGCTCAGATAAAAACCTCCCGTGGCGGTTACCAGAGAAAGTCCCAGCTGGTGTGATGCTGACAGGCCGCGCTTGGAGCTCACAGGAGACAGTAATTTCCTCCTTTTGAAATGGGGGAAATGAACACGGCTTGTCAGTCAGATCTAGATCCACAGGAGGTGGAGATACCGGGAATGGGGTGTCCCGCACTGGGCATGCTCGGGATTCAGTCGGTCCCAAATACTCTATTACAGACATTGATACGGGTGAAAAGGAACTATTATCCACCAAAGAAAAGTCTTAAAATTCTCATGTAAACCGCTCACTTCCTGTGTGTGAGGACAGAACGCAGGATAAGCAAAACCCTGAGCTCTGGCAGGTATAAAAGGGCCCGGGGCCTCTGCCGGAATCGCTGTTGGTCAGTGTCACAGAGCTGTGTCGGGTAGGTTTAAAATGTTACATACGTTGTTTAGTCGACTCCCTGCCCCGTACATTGTCTCACCTCTATTAACCGCATCAGTGAACTGGTCTCCAGCCAGTCTGAGAGCCTAGGACCATGTCGCATCATGGATTCAACCATCCATCCTTATCGTCTGGGCATCACTCTGTAAATCCGTCCATTTAACATTCCCTTGCCACATATCTGTCTTCCCCCATACAGTCTATCTATCCCCATCCCCATACAGCCTATCTAGCTATTTATCAACATTCATCCCATCTATGTACCTGTTCGCCACGTTCACGGTGCTCGGGGAGCCTCTCCCTTATATGAAGGGATGTCTATGCAAATCAAATGCTAATCACCCTGTTTAAATCCTGCCACGTCTCTGGTCCTGCAGCTCCTCCAAGAAGAAAATGCTTTCGCTCCGCCCCTTGGAATTTCCAACTCTCACAGAGCCCAGGAAAATGAGATTTTGGCTAAACTTGATTCTCATTCTGTCACGTCTCCCAGGTAACAATTAAGGCAATTAAGTTTATCCTGGGTTCCAGACTCTGATAGAATCAAGCTTTTAAACAAATCTGTATTTGCAGGGGCCAGGCCGCAAGTCCAGCTGGTGGAGTCCGGAGGGGATGTGAAAAAGCCCGGAGACTCTCTCCGCCTCTCCTGCAAAGCCTCCCGCTTCACCTTCAGCAGCTACGGCATGAGCTGGGTCCGACAGGCTCCTGGGAAGAGACTGGAGTAACTGGCCAGACCTGCTACCCAGGGAAGCACCTACTAGTAGTACTAGGCTGATTCCGTTCAAGGGCGATTCTCCATCTCCAGAGACAAGGCCAACAGCCTGGAGCATCTGCAAATCAGCAGCCTGAGAGCGGAGGACACACACAGCCAGGGACCTAGGATGTAAACCAGCTCTGTCTTATAGCCAGGCTCTGGAGTTGGCTGGTTGGGACGCTTGAGGTTTGAACGCCTGTGGAAATATGGGAAGAGACTCAGACAACGTTTAAACACCAGACCCGCCCCACTGGGGCACTGCCTGGATCAATAAGCTTGGGAGTCCTGGGGGAACGCGTCATATAAGGGTCTAAGGGTCATTGCTATAACACCTGCCTATAGGTGCCTGGCTCTCAGTGTAAATTACAGCCTCGAATTAAGCACCCTGACTCCGCCCCACTCTGCCTGAGCCACAGACTGGACTTCAAGGTAGCTCTTGTACCTCCCAGGAGAGTGCCCGGGCTAGAAGGTTTTCGGGGGGACTCATCTCCACAGAGCTGCATTTGAAGTTGTTCCACTTGGTACAGAATCCTTACAGAGTCTTTGTGATGAGAGAGCAATAGCCCCGGTGTTCAGAGTATTCTTCTGAGATCAAGGGAGGTCCATCTTCAAGTCCCAGTGTTCTAATAATTAGTTAAATGCTGCATTAATAGGTGTCAGGCAATGGTAATGTAGGTGGCGAGAACACTGGGGTGGGCAGGGGTGGCTCTAGACACCAGCACCCCAAGCGCGTGCCTGGGGTGGCAAGCCACGGGGGGGGGGGCGCTCTGCCAGTCACCGCCAGGGCGGCAGGCAGGTTGCTTTGGGCAGCATGCCTGCAGGGGGTCTGCTGGTTCCCTGGCTTCGGGGGATCTCCCACAGGCCTGCCGCTGAGTCCGTGGGACCATGGACCTCCTGCAGGCAAGCCACCGAAGGCAGCCTGCCTGCTATGGTTGGGGCAGCAAAATACCTAGATATGCCCCTGGATAGATTGAGCTCATTTATCTATGGCACCTGCTGACAGCCCCTTTCAACCTCCAACCTCCCTGAGTGAACCATGCGTGCAACTCCCTGTCCGGGTAGATTAATTGAATTCTACCAAGACAGGGAGCTGGATGGATGAGATCCAGTATGTGCCATGACCCAGGGTTCTCACATGGGCTGGATGAGCGTTATTTGATGAGGCCCATAGACGTGAGATCTCCTCTGTGCTAATCCCCAGATGCTTCTGTTTGACTGTAACTTTTAAGCTGGACCCCAAGAGAGCTATTCTTGGTACTTAGCTTTTAGAATTGCTCTTTTAAAATCTAGCAAAAGCCTAAGAAATTTGAGAGCATTTCTACCCATCCCCCAACAAACAACAAAAGCATTTGGACAGTCATCACTTTTAGGCAGCTTTGGAAGCCCAAATTCTGATTATCACACGGAACAATCGGGTCCCCGAATATTTCTCTGGTGCATGTTTAGTTCCGTGTCTGACGAGTGCCACTGTAAGCATGTGATAGTCAAGTTGTTGCAGTTGTTATGGACACGTGATCATATATGAATACAGAGATCTCAAACCTGACGAGAGGTGATTTTTCGCTCTGGTTGTAGCTCCCGTTCCTGTGCCCAGGGCTAGATTGTTCGGGGAAGTGCTGCCCCCGTGCGGCGCATGGGAGCAAGAAGATTCTGCATCTTGAGTTTTTGTATTAGCAGTATCGGGATTCCCCTCACTGTGTCTCTCGCACAGTAATACCGGGCGGTGTCCTCGGGCTTCAGGCCGGTCATTTGCAGGTACAACAGGCTGTTGGGGTCATCTCTGGAGACGGTGAATCGCCCTTTTATGGAGTCACTGTAGTATATGCTAGAGCTGTGAATCCAGGCGAGCCACTCCAGTCCCTTCCCCGGAGCCTGGCGGACCCAGCCCATGTAGTAGCTGCTGAAGGTGAATCCGGAGGCTTTGCAGGAGAGGCGGAGAGAGTCTCCGGGCTTTTTCACATCCCCTCCGGACTCCACCAGCTGCACCTGGGACCGGACACCTGGGGATAAAGATGAATTACGGAGAACATGAGTATCTAGGGAAACAGAATAACAATCTCCTGACTATCCAAGACACGGGAAGGGAGAAAATACCTTCAAACGCTGCTGCAATGAGAACGAGATACAACCAAAGCCTCATTGTCCCGTGTTTGGAGAGGAGCGTTCTCAGGGGGGTTGTCTGGTGAGTGCCCAGAGACAGGGGCTGCGGATTGTCTGTCCGGGTGCAGCTGTGGAAGTGAGAGAGACAGCTTTAAACAGGAAACTCTCGCCGCTATTTGCATATCTCCCTTCTTATAAGAGACTCCAATTATTTCCTAGAGCGAACTCAGTTTCTTTGCGTGTGGCTGAGAGATGGGCCCGCAATTTACTTCTGGGGTACCCCCCTCTCCCAGTCGGTGTATCTGAAGAAGTGGGGGTTTTACCCACAAAAGCTTAGGCCCAAATAACTCTGTTAGTCTTTAAGGTGCCACCAGCCTCCTGGTTGTTTTTGTGAATACAGACTGACAGGGCTCCCCCCGATACAGAAGGATTTCGGCTCTATCTTATTCAGTGGGAGCCCCGCTCTGTGTCTTTCCTGCCCCCACCTCTCTCCAATCCACGTCTGCTTCCCCCCGTGCGTCAGTCTCTCTCGGAGCTGTTCCAGTGACCCCTGTCTTAGAACGCCCCTTTGTCGCTGCCTGTCAGCGGGCCTGGCAGAGACCACTCAGCTGCTAGCGCAGGGCTGGGAGTTTCAAAGGGGCCTCATGGCTAAAGGAACCCACCTCACATTCTGCAATCACAGTCCAGAATTTCTGCTGCTGTCCCAGGGGGAGATAAAGACCCAGCTATTTAACATAGTAACCGGGACCGGCTGCCCTTAATTACAGGGAGCTCCCCAAGGCTGGCGCTGAGGGCAGTGGCTAGTGAGGGTACCGGGAGGAAGTCAGGTAGGGCTTATTGGGATCGTGCAGAGACAGGCAGCAACCCCACAGGGAAGGTGTCAGGGGTCTTTGGGTCAGACCGCGCAGGTCTGGAGGCCTTGTCTGATGGCTGCCGGCCTGGGGACCCTCATTCCCCTTTCCATAGATCTGCTCTGGGGCTGATGCGCCCCAGCCATGACATGCGAGAAGAGGATAGTGTACACGTAAGGAAGCTATGAAATCCGCGCTTTCAAAACAATGTCAGAAACACGGAAGGGGAGATGTGGAGAGGAGTGTGGGGGGCAGGAAGACGAGGACTCTCGACTTTTTTTTTTCTGTGACCCGACCACCAATAAACACCTTTCCAATATCGGTTCTTGCCTGTCACTGGAAACGTGCAGAGATGAGAACGCAGAAAACCTGGCAGAGCGGGGCAGGTTCCTTTCCGTGCTGTCAAACCCTGACAGCAGTTACAGACACTTCCCTGACTGTGAAGAGGAGACTCGTGTCCGCTTCAAGGGTGCCAGGGCTGGGCCTGCAGCCCGAGCATACACCATCTAGCAAGTTGTCGAGGCAGGAGCCAAGGCTGAGCGTCTGTTAAACCCTTGAGGAGTTCAAAGCTTGTCCCAGCCTTTTTTCTCCAGTAATGAGTCTAGCTCCCACTCTTAGATCATCAGACCAAGACGTGAGATCAGACTGGGTCAGAACAATGGTCCGTCTAGCCCCGTGACAAGGGCAATCATCAAATCATCCACTGGGAAGGAGTTTTATCTGTTATTAGGAGGGGGATACGCAAATAACCGTGAGCGTTTCCTGTTTAAATCTCTCTCTGCAGGGCTGCACCCAGAGAGAATCCACATCCCCCTGTTTATGTGCAGTTCCCAGCCAATCCACCAGAGACCTTTCCCCTCCCACACCAGGGAAAATAAATCTTTGGCTCCATTTAGCTTTCGTTGCAGCCGCTTTGGAAGGTGTTTTCTCCCCTTGTACGGATAAGAGAGACTGACCTGTACCAGCTCAGGTTCAACATAGACAGCTACTGAATTAATTGGATCTCTCAGGGCGGGTCCCGGTCAGGGGCTGCGGTGCTATCAACAATTGGTGGAGCAACCACCTACTACGGAAATTCCGTGAAAGGGCGATTCGTCCTCCGCCCCCACCTGTACGAACACTCCAGCTCACCCTTCCCTGCACCCTGCGCTAGGACACGTGTCTATGTGTGTCTGTGAGTCTATGGAGAGATGGAGAGAGAGAGAGAGAGAGAACAG
Organism: Mauremys mutica; assembly: GCF_020497125.1. Classification (NCBI taxonomy): domain Eukaryota; kingdom Metazoa; phylum Chordata; order Testudines; family Geoemydidae; genus Mauremys; species Mauremys mutica. The sequence goes on from NC_059084.1 coordinate 50,348,815, forward strand.
TTAGATCAGTGGTTTGCAGAGGCCAGTGCCTGTCATGCTGACTAATATAAACTTTTTGTTCCTTGTGATATCCCATCTGTTCTCTCCTGTTTTTTACCTAGGTAATAAAGTCTTTGGGGGGCAGGGATCCAATATTAACTAGAATATTAAATGCTATGGAACCTTTTAAACTCTGAGCCTAGAGGCTTTAATTCTTTCCAGAATAAAAGCACCGCTGTGAAGGGGATGTTTATCTAGTTCTAAATGTATAGATGGAACCTCCTCCTATGAAAGACTCGGATTTTCAAAGGAACCTAAGGGAGTTAGGCACCCAAATCCCATTGGATGAATAGCTCCCATGTGTTTACTAGAGTGTGTAACTGTTTGAATAAAAGTTCCAGATTGCCAGCTGGCATAATCAGGGGTAGCTGCTATATTGAATCCAGTGGATCTGTGATCATTGATTCCAGCTGTGGATCTGCTCTCATCGTGTAGATCTTTCTTAAGGCCATAACAACCGAAGCTGTGTGAAATCAGAGGCGAGAGTTTCATTGGTTCCAAAGGGCTGTAGATCAGCCCCATCATCACCCATGTCGGTTCTCTGAGGTGACAGCCCCTGCCCAATGAGTCTGAGATAATAATGGCCAGAAGAGTGAACGTTTCCCTGCTACCAGGAGCAGGGATGTTTGTGTAAAAGGGCCCTGAGTGTCTGCGCGAACTCGCTTCCTCTTTTTGTGCCAGTCCCTGCTCTGCTCTGTGTCACTGTGTCCCTGGCGCAGTAATAGGTGCCGGTGTCTGCAGCTGTCAGCGAGCGGAGCTGGAGATAAACTTCGTCCTTTGAGGTGTCCCTGGTGATGGTGATCTGGCTACTGAAAGCCGAGCTGTACTCTGTGCTGCCTCCCGCTGCAGTGCTCTGGATGCGCCCCATCCACTCCAGCCCTTTCCCCGACAGCTGCCGGACCCAGCTCCAATAGTAGCTGCTGACGGAGACTCCAGAAACCTTACAGGTGATACTGAGGGTCTCTCCGGGTTTCATCGCTCCCGGGCCAGTCTGGACCAGCTGCACCTGGGAGAGGACACCTGGGGAAAAGAACAGAGCTGAGTCTGGCCTGGAACTGGTGCATTCCCCACCTCGGTGTTTCTCAGCGTCCCATGAAATACTCACCTGACGGGGCAGCGAGTAGGAAAAGGGAGCAGAGCAGTGACAGTGTCATGGTGATGGCTAATGGAGACACTCCCCAGCGTGCAGGACCGGGCAGTTCTGTGTCTGGGGAGAGACTGAGGCTCCAAGAACCGGGGGTTGGTATTTAACAGGAACCCCCCGGGGAAGGGATTTGCATGAGGGTTCCCAGGGTGGCTATTAGAGGCGGCAGAGGGTGAGCGCTCAGTACATGGCGATGTTGCCTTCGGACAGGGGTCCCCTTTACACCCCAGAGAGACCAGGCGCTCAGCTCAGCACAGCACAGCTGTGCATTAGTCTGTTCAATTGCTTGGAGCCCTAGAGACAAGACAGGGGTGGCAGGGTCAGTTCTTAAATCACCCACTCGCTCCCTCTTACCGTTGGGTAAATCCGTTTAGGGGCTCTGCGTGCACAATTCCCACTCTTGTTAGTGGGCACTGGGTGCCCCAAACCCCTAGGCAAGTTGGTTAATTTCCGCTTTTGTGACTCTGGGACTCATTTCCTCGTCTGTAAACTGAGGTTAATGAGACTTCCCTGCCTCACGTGCGGACTCGAGGGTGAAATCCAGGACTGGTTGTGAGTCGCTGAAACATTCCGGTGACAAGGAGCAGAGAAGAATAGAGGCAGGTAGGTGGCTGGGCATCCAGCCGCCAGTGAAATCCAGTGAGATTGTGGTTCCTAAATCTGCCAGGCTTCTTAAGAACATAAGAACTGGTTAAAAGATAGGAAACAAAGGGTAGGACTAAATGATCAGTTTTCAGAATGGAGAGAGGTAAATAGTGGTGTCCCCCAGGGGTCTGTACTTTCTCACTATCTACAGGATTGATTCCCGAGTGGTCTTTCAATTCCAAACTTTACTCTCTCGCCACGCCGGCTGGCCCTGTGCTCAAAATCCTGCAATTAATCCGACGCTTGCGGCGTCTAGTGGGAAAAAAATTCACACACTCCTCCCAGCAATGAGAGGTCACTGAGCGAAATGTAAAGAGAGGAAAATTCAGCCTCATTGAAATACTCATACATATACCGGCAAAACTCCCAGTGTTGTGATTAGGGTTATGCCTAAAATTAGGATTAGGGATAAAGTTAAGGTTAGTGATAAAAGGTATGGTTAGGATTAAGGTTAGAGGCAGGGTTAAGGTTAGAGATAAGGGTATGATTAGGATTAAGGTTAGGGTTAGGGGATTGGATTAAGGTTAGGGTTGCGGTTAAGGGTAAGGTTCAGTATGGTTAAATATAAGTGGAAGGGCCCGGATTAGCTTTAGTGTCTGGGTCAGTGTTATATGAAGTGTGAGATTTAGAGTTAGAGAGACAGGGTTAAAGTTAGGCTTTGGGGTTAAATCAGGATTTGTAGGGATAGAGGAAGAATTAGCATTTTAGGGTACAGACAAACATTTTGTGTATGGATCAGTGTTCAGGTCCGGATTTGAAAAGAGGTTAAATTTAGGTCTAGGCACACAGGCAGGGTAAGGTTCTTGGTCAGATTTAAAGGAAAACTGGGGAATTTTATCTTCTCTAAGAAACAGAGTGTGCGGAACCCTAGGGAATATTATAAAGGCTCTTGTCATTTTATCCTGCATAAGCTTAAATTTTACATTGTTTGGAAATCCATTAACTTCAGTGAGGTGATCCCTGTTCTCCAGCCGAGGGAGCGAGAGAAGGATGTTTTCGAGTGACTCCAAGTGACGTGTTTCTCATTGACAAGGAGGTGAAAGGGCTTCCGGTTCCCTGAGCTACCATCTGTTGATTTCCTGCGGCTTTACACTGGGGCGACTGAAGAAAATCAGGCCCTATAATTTCAGGGTAATCTTATAAACACTACAGCAGCAACGCTGGGACGGAGCGGTCTTTTTCTGTTCGCTCACTGGGCACGCTGTGTGACTCCTCTGTGCCCCCCAAAATCTCAGAAAGGTGTCCCCTCCCCCTGCAAAACTGTCCCTCCATCTCCCCAGAACCCACCAGTGGTCTCGCTCTCAGCGAACTCTCCTCCGCGTCTGATTCTGCCTCGTGTCCCCAACCCCCGTTCCTACAACACGGTGCGTGGTTTGAGGAGCGGGACGGTGTTTATTAAATGCCCCTTTAACCGCAGTAACCACAACTCTCCCCCCTTTCAGTGCCAGAGCCCCTCCTCCTCCTCCAGCGAGCAGAGGATTTCCTGCCCCGCGCTGCCCCCATGGGTCTGTCCCCCTCTATCCACAGGCAGCCTGTCCCGCTCCGTCTGCAAGAGACAAAGCTGGGAGCCGGAGCCTGGGCCGACTCCAGGCACCAGCCGACCAAGCACGTGCTTGGGGCGGCACCTTAGGGCAGGGCGGCGATCCAGTTTTGGTTTTGGGGTTTTTTTGTTTTGGTTCGTCGGGGCAGCACTGGAGGGTTTTTTTTCTGTTTTGGCGCTGCGGCGCTCGGGGGCGGGGGCTTGGCGCGGCGCTCAGAGTTGGGGTGGGAACTTGGGGCAGCGCGGCGCTTGGAGGGGGCGGGGCTTTGGGCAGCGTTGTGCTCAGGGGCGGGGCTTCGGGAGTTGTGGTGCGCGGGGGCTGGCGCGGCGCTCGGAGTTGGGCGGGGGCTTGGGGCAGTGCGCCGTTCGGAGCGCAGGCGGGGGCGCGGAGCTTGAAGGGGGCGGGGCTTTGTGCAGCATAGCATTCGGGGGCGGGGCTTCGGGGGGCGTGGTGCTCAGGGGCGGGGTTTCGGCAGCCCGGCGCTCACGGGGGTACAGCAGGGCGGCGCTCTTCTTTTTTGCTTGGGGCAGCAAAAAAGTTAGAACCGGCCCTGGTTGTAGCTCCCGTTCCTGTGCCCAGGGCTGGATTGTTCGGGGAAGTGCTGCCCCCGTGCGGCGCATGGGAGAAAGAAGATTCTGCAGCTTGAGTTTTTGTATTAGCAGTATCGGGATTCCCCCCACTGTGTCTCTCGCACAGTAATAGCGGGCGGTGTCCTCGGGCTTCAGGCCGGTCATTTGCAGGTACAACAGGCTGTTGGGGTCATCTCTGGAGACGGTGAATCGCCCTTTTATGGAGTCACTGTAGTATATGCTAGAGCCGTGAATCCGGGCGAGCCACTCCAGCCCCTTCCCCGGAGCCTGGCGGACCCAGCCCATGTAGTAGCTGCTGAAGGTGAAGCCGGAGGCTTTGCAGGAGAGGCGGAGAGAGTCTCCGGGCTTTTTCACATCCCCTCCGGACTCCACCAGCTGCACCTGGGACAGGACACCTGGGAATAAAAATGATTTACGGAGAATATGAGTATCTAGGGAAACAGAATAACAATCTCCTGACTATCCAACACACGGGAAGGGAGAAAATACCTTCAAACGCTGCTGCAATGAGAACGAGATACAAGCAAAGCCTCATTGTCCCGTGTTTGGAGAGGAGAGTTCTCAGGGGGGTTGTCTGGTGAGTGCCCAGAGACAGAGGCTGCGGATTGTCTGTCCGGCTGCAGCCGTGGAAGTGAGAGAGACAGCTTTAAACAGGAAACTCTCCCCCAATATTTGCATATCTCCCTCCTTATAAGAGACTCCAATTATTTCCTAGAGCCAACTCAGTTTCTTTGTGTGTGGGTGAGAGATGGGCCCGCAATTTACTTCTGGGGTACCCCCCTCTCCCAGTCGGTGTATCTGAAGAAGTGGGGTTTTTACCCACAAAAGCTTAGGCCCAAATAACTCTGTTAGTCTTTAAGGTGCCACCAGCCTCCTGGTTGTTTTTGTGAATACAGACTAACAGGGCTACCCCCTGATACAGAAGGATTTCGGCTCTATCTTATTCAGTGGGAGCCCGGCTCTGTGTCTTTCCTGCCCCCACCTCTCTCCAATCCACGTCTGCTCCCCCCTGTGCGTCAGTCTCTCTCTGAGCTGTTCCAGTAACTCCTATCTTAGAACTCTTAGTCACGTGATTATCCTCATTGACCTGAGGGCCCGCGCTGGGTTGAGAGGCCCCTGGGCAATTGCCCCCTTTCCAGGGCTGGCTCCAGGCACCAGCTGAGCAGGCAGGTGCTTGGGGCGGCAGATTCTAGGGAGCGGCATCCGCCCAATCCTAGGGCGGCACTGACGCTTTATTTTTTTTCTGCTGCTCTGGCCGCCCTGTAGGGGGCAGAGGAGGGCAGCGCCCTGCAGCAAGCCCGGCAGGGCAGCCCGCGTCCTTCCCTCCCCGCCGACTGGAGCAGCTGCAGCTCGGAGCCCTCCCGGCAGGGGGCGCGGAGGTGGTGAGCGCCCCGCTGAAGCCCTGGCTGCCCCCCTGCTCTCTCCCCCCGCTCCCCGCATTAGCCCGGGCCGCGCTCTGCAGCACAGGGAGTCCCCTGGCTCCGGCCGCCCTGGAGGGTTTTTTGTTTTGTTCTCCCTGCTCTGCAGTTCCCCCAGCCCCGCTTTGCCGCTCTGGCCCTGCAGGTTTTTTTGTTTTTCCCCCACCCCGCTTCGCCGCTCCGGCTGTGCTGCAGGTTTGGTTTTTCCCTTCCCTGCTTTGCCATTCCAGCTGCGCCGTTTTTTGGTCCCCCCCCCCTGCTTTGCCGCTCTGGCTGCGCCGTGTTTTCTTTTTCTTTTCTTTTCTTCACCTGCTTTGCCGCTCCAGCTCCCTGTCCCCCCCCCATTTACCGCTCCAGCCCCACCTCGTTTTGTGTTTTATGTTGTTCCCCCCCCCGTGCATTGATGCTCCGGCTCTGCTGCAGTTTCCCCCCCTCCCCCTTTGCCATTCCAGCCCCGCCGTTTTTTTGTCCCCCCCCCCCCCGCTTTGCCGCTCTGGCCCCGCTGTGGTTTTGTTTTTGTTTTTTCCCCTGCTTTGCCGCTCCGGTGGCCCCCACCCCCCATTGTTTTATTTTTATTTTATTTTTTGCTTGGGGCGGCAAAAAAGCCACAGCCGGCCCTGGTGATTTGTAGCATGGCTTCCTTCCCGGGTGCAGCTGGTGGAGTCCGGAGGAGATGTGAAGAAACCCGGAGACTCTCTCGCCTCTCCTGCAAAGCCTCCGGCTTCACCTGCAGCAGCTATGATATGGACTGGGTCCGGCGGGAAGGGGCTGCAGTGGGTGGCTGGATTTAGCCAGGCACTACCATTAAGGCGAACTAGGCCGGTGCCCCCAATTTTTTTTGTTACAGCGGTTCCTCCCCAAGCCCTGTCGCTGCTCCACTTCTGTTTGGCACCCCAAGCCTGGGAGGAGAATTAGAGCAGGGGCTGTGTGCTCGGGGAGGAGGTGGAGCAGAGGTGAGCTGGGGTGGGGAGGGGCCGCAGGGCTCCCCGGGGGGGAGTGGGGAGCTGCGGGGGAGGGGGTGCGCCTCAGGGCAGGGCCTTGGATTTAGCTCCCTACGCGGATCAAGTCAATGGTGTTCTAAGACTGTTGAAGGGCGATTCACCAGCTCCAGAGACAATTCTATTACCACGGCACAATTACAAATGAGCGGCCTGAACCCCGAGGACACCGCCCGGTATCACTGTGTGACAGACACAGTGAGGGGAAGCTCAGACAAAAGGGGAAGGGGTTTCCTAGGGGTGGCGCTCTGGTTCTGCAGCAATGAGAACGGACACAAAGTATCTCTCCTTATGGACACCACACACAGCTGTAATGGGAGAGAGGCTGACTCCATCTCCCCCTGGGGAGCGCAGGGAGCAGATGCCCAGGGTGGATTTCAGAGGGGCAGGAGAAAAGAACAGAGCCCTTGCTCTGTGGATGTCCCCAGTGACTCTCCGGTCAGACACTCTCCACGTTAAGTATCAGAGGGGAGCCGTGTTAATGTGGATCTGTAAAAAGCAACAAAGAGTCCTGTGGCACCTTATAGACCAGGGGTAGGCAACCTATGGCATGTGTGCCAAAGGCGGCTTGCAATCTGATTTTCAGTGGCACTCACACTGCCCGGGTCCTGGCCACCAGTCCGGGGGCTCTGCATTTTAATTTAATTTTAAATGAAGCTTCTGAAACATTTTAAAAACCTTATTTACTTTACATACAACAATAGTTTAGTGATATATTATAGACTTCTACAAAGAGACCTTCTAAAAATGTTAAAATGTATTACCGGCACACGAAATTTTAAATTAGAGTGAATAAATGAAGACTTGGCACACCACAACTGAAAGGTTGCTGACCCCTGTTATAGACTAACAGAAGTATTGGAGCATAAACTTTCGTGGGTGAATACCCATGCATCTGACGAAGTGAATATTCACCCACGAAAGCTCATGCTCCAATACATCTGTTAGTCTATAAGGTGCCCTCAAGACTCTTTGTTGCTTTCTCCAGGTTAAGGCCCCCCGCTTCTCCCAGTGCAGTCAATGGAGAAGCCGAGCCCTTAGTGCAGGTCAGGGGGCGTGTGGAGCCCAGAGTGGGGGTTGTTTGACAGGCCGGGTGGGGTCAGTAATCTCTGAGTGATCTCCCCCCTCAGCCCATTGATCATCCTCTGGATAAAAATCCACCCTTTTGTAGAGGGGGCAGCACAAGCGTCTATGCACCTCCTGAGTGGCGTCAAAGCATTTTAGTGTTTAACATTATTTGAGGGTCTGATGCCCAGATCCACATTCCCACCACAATCCAAAGGAAACACGTCTGTGAGTTTCATGCTCCGTGGTGGGAAGAGGAAGGCCAAAGTGGGTATGGATCCAAACATAAATATGAATGGGAAGGGGAACCGAAACGGAAGTATCCAGGGGGTATTAATGTGAACCTGAATCTGAATGGGGATATGAAGTGGAGTATAAATGGGACTACAGGGGGAAATAGGAACTGGTATAGGACTATGAACTCCTATGGATGGGACTGGCAATATGAATGGGAGGGTGTAAATAACTCTCTTGTTTCTATTCTTATTTAATAAATCTTCACATAGCATAGGATTGACAAAAGGGGCACGAATCCATAGGTCTCATGCTCTCGAACAGCTCTGGAACTGTCACTGGGAGGACCCCTTCAGTGTGTCAGCCCCAGTAGGGTCACACTCTCACTAGGGTAAGCCACAGGGATTCACCACCTTTTGGGACCAAAATTTAGAGCGTTCAGCCCCCCTGCTTCACACCATGGGCTCCCTTCATGGGCACCTGAGGAAGACTTGTACCCCGAAAGGGAGCAATTCACTCCTTCCTTAAGATGACACTAGGTGAGTTTGTGAAGTCACTAGTTTATGTTCCCTTTGGAGGTGCACTGGGGGTATGTTTTGTTTGTTCTCTTCTGTTGGTTGATTTGTTTGTTCCGGATTTTTCTTTGTTTGTTTATTTGGTTGCTTGGAGTGGGTGTTTAAGTAGAAGAGGTCCTGCAGTGAGAGTCCTTCTTGCTGTGGTGGAAAGAAGCTGCAGAGTAGAACCTCACTCCCCTAAAAAATAAGGAGGACTCTGGTGGCACCTTAAAGACTAACAGATTTATTTTGGCATAAAGTTTTGTGAGTTAAAACCCATGTCTTCAGATGCATGGAGTGAAAATTACAGTTGCAGGCATTGTTATACATGAAGAGAAGAGAGTTACCTCACAAGTGGAGAACTTAGGCATCTTTGAAATTTCAGGCTTAATTAATTCATTTCACTGTAGAAGACATACCCAGACATGTCTCAATATGAAGCAGTAGGAGACTGTGTAAGATATTTAGGAGATCAGTCTTTTAACAGGAAATCCAACATCTTCTCCTCCCTAAGCTCCCTAAATATCAAGGGATAGATTCACAAATGGATTTAGGAACTTAATGACCACATTAGAAACCTCAATCCTACAATCAGGCCTAAAATGCGATTGAAGCCCCACCCCAGCTGTCCCTGAATTCTGTAGACTCCTGAGCTCACTTTGCACCTCAGTTTTTGCAGTAAAAGTTCCCTGGGCACCTATATTTCTGCCCGTGAGTATGGACTTTGCAGGCCCAGGTCTTGTCTCCATGGTGTGGCAGTGTGCAGCACAGGGCTGTAAACTGTACAGCGCAGCAGCCCATTGTGGTTAAAATGCCCCATGTAGACCCTGCTAGTGCACAGAGATATTGTTCTGGTTCAAACAGGGAGGAGTTAGAGCTTCAAGCTGGACAGGGGCAGCTCCAGGCACCAGCGCTCCAAGTGCCTGGGGCGACAAGCCATGCGGGGTGGGGGGGCGCTCTACCGGTCGCCGCCAGGGCAGCAGACAGGCTGCCTTCGGCGGCTTGCCCGTGGAGTGTTCACTGGTCCCGCGGCTTAGGCGGACCTCCTGCAGGCTGCCTGCAGACAAAATTCCTCCTTCCTCAGCGAACCCTTAGAGCCGCCCCGGCTAGATCCCACGTGCATCGACCCTGTCCTCTAAGCGAACGTGGACTGGCCCTTGGCGAGGCTGACACAGAGTTCAGGCTATTTCACACTCGTGTGTCTGGATGGAGAGAGATTCCAGACCGGGCGCTCCTAGGGAAACCTAGGGGGACTGTCCGTACAAATAGGCAGCGGACACAGGGGGTCAGGCTGATGCAGCCAGCCCCATTTCCGCCCCACCATCACCGCTGGAGCCCAGTTCCCCCAGTCGCTCTGTACGGCTGCAGCAGGCTGCCCCAGCCAAAGGCGCCTGGTCTGACAGAGCAGTGACAAAAGAAGACCCGACTCTAAAGAAACAAGGACTGGTCAGAGGGACAGGGCATAAGGACACGTTTCGGGCAGAGGCGATCTCCTCTCTTTCCGTGCCTCTATATTTCTGCATCACCCCGCTGCTTCCACCCAGGCGGCTTTGGGAGAAGCAAAAACTCCCATGAACGTAACTGTCGGACTCAAACACACTCCTAACAAAGGCGACACCAGATGCCATCCTGGGCTCGCCAAGGCCGGGCTAACTCCCCCTGCGAGTTCTTTGCTTGTCTGAGAACTAAGCGCTTTCCCGAGCTGCTGCCCGTGGCGCTGGCTTGCACTCAGGGACCCTCGCGTGCTCCCGCCTGAACACAGCCCCTCTGCCAAGCAGCGGCCGGAGAGACGGGCAGGTGCTGCCCTGGTACCAGGAAAGACACGAGGCGCTGGGTTGCCTGACAATTGGCTTCTCTCCCTCTCCTGTGCGGGCACATCCACACGGATACAAGGTCTGCCAGGGGCACGTGCTTTGCAGGGCTGCATGGAAAGGCGCAGAGCTGGAGCCTCCCCCCCGCAGTCAATGGGAGTTTCGCCCCAGGAAGGGTTGGAGAGGGAGGACTCCACCATCCCACTTCCAGCCTTGCTCCTTCCCCGAGCTCCCGACGGGCGGTGAGACCCCGCACAACAGGAGCCCGGTGAGAGCTCCCCCAGTGTCGGGGTGTAGCTGACAGTGCGGGGACACAATGGGTGTATAGATCCTGTCCAGACATTCTTATAAACTCCTGGGGTAGGAATTGACAGCGGATTGGCAGGGATCCGGATCCGGGTCAGTTCAGTACCAGGGCAGGGTCCTTCCTGACAATGTTCCCGCAGAGCTGGCACCTTCCTGCTCATGGAGGGGATCCAAGCTCAGGCATGGGCCTGTGGTTCCGCTCAGCGCATCAGCGGCCACTGGGCTGTTGCACTTCGCAGCCACATCTTCATTGCGGTGCTAGATCAGGGGAGAGAGAGGAAAAGGGCCCCGCTAATGCAGGGTTTTGTGCTCCCCTGTCCATCCAGCAGGGCAGAGTCCAGGGGAGGCAGGTTGTGTGGTTGGATGTGGTCTATGGGGGTTCTAAGAGCGGGTTACTTGGTCCCAGGGCCGGCTCTAGTTTTTTTACCGCCCCAAGCAAAAAAAAATGGCCGATCCCCACCCTTTTTTTTTTTTTTTGCTTTTACACACGTTTGCACAGCCCCTGACTTGCGGTGTTTTCCACTCTGCTCAGCAACGGCTGCTGATGGCTCTGTAACCTCATTCCAAGGGCACCTCTTAGAATCAAAAGAAAGACGGGGCTTGTATTCGTCACTCGGTTTATTGGGGGCAACTTGTCTTGTTAAAGGGGAATCTCTTTTGCATTTGCTCTTCTTTCAGCGCAGAACTTCACTTCCCACCCAGACTGGAAGCGAGATCAGAGAGTTTCACTCCTTAATGTCTAAAACCCACCAGTGTTTCTTTCCCCCGCTTCTCCCTCCTTTCGGTAAAAGGCTCCTGGTGTCTTTCCCTTTCACCTTAATTGGAAGGAATGTCCTCTGTCCCTCCGGTTCCCGCTTTCCCATCAGCACCCTCCTTCTAGTGACCTGCTCCTGCAGCAAATGCCTCACATGTCTGGGGTCGGGAAATATCCCACAGATCAAAAGGGAAGTGGGGGAGGGGGGATTAGGACAACAGGGTCTGGGGGCGCCACTCAGTCTGTCCCAGAGCCATGAAAAAACCTCACCCGGACAGTTCAGCTCCCAAATCGCTCTCTCCTCTTCCCCAACACAAGTGGGGTTTGCAGCCAAGCAGCTGTGAATTACACTCACTGCTGGGGATGTTTTTCTGTTTGTTGTTTTACCACAGCTAGACAATAATCCGCACGAGTTACTGGAGGCTCCTTTGCTAGCAGGGCTGCACTTAAAGGCGCTTGGGTTTGGGAACCCCCCTCCCCCCCTTTGCGGCTCGGATCGCTCTGCAAAAGACCAGAGGAAAGCAGCGGCCGATCCTCAGTTTGTGTGAATTGACATTGACTTCAGCTCTGACCATTCCCACCATCTGAGGAGCTGCCCCCAAAGGTGTTTCTCAGCTACACCAGCACGTGTGACACGGGTCCGGGACTATCTCCACCACCTGAGGCCCCGATCCTGCTCTCATGAGAGAGAAGTCAGCACAGATCCCTGTCGATCCCTGCAGGACACTGTCGGATTGGGTTCCTGAGCACGCCTGGCTGGTCGGGGGTGTCGCAACAGGTGTAAACAGCAGCCTGCCCCAGGCCGAGACTGAGTTTTCTCTCCTTTGACATCCAATCAGCTCTTCCACATGGTGACATCCCCCCTGGGTGAGCTGCGGTTGCTTCGCACACCGCTTCCATAGCGGTGAACAGGGCGATTGTTTGCAGGACCAAGCAGGGGCGGCTCTAGGTACCAGCATGCCAAGCCCATGCCTGGCGCGGCAAGCGGGGGGGGGGGGGGGGGGCGGGGCGCTCAGCCGGTCGCCGCGAGGGTGGCAGGCAGGTTGCTTTGGGCAGCATGCCTGCAGGGGGTCTGCTGGTCCCCTGGCTTTGGGGGACCTCCCACAGGCCTGCCGCTGGATCCGTGGGACCGGGGACCTCCTGCAGGCAAGCGAAGGCAGCCTGCCTGCCGTGCTTGGGGCGGCAAAATACCTAGAGCTGCCCCTGGATAGAGTGAGCCCATCTACCTATGGCACCTGCTGACAGCCCCTTTCAACCGCCAGCCTCCCTGAGTGAACCATGCGTGCAACTCCCTGTCCGGGTCGATTAACTGGATTCTACCAAGACATGGAGCTGGATGGATGAGATCCAGTATGTGCCATGACCCGGGGTTCTCGCGTGGGCGGGATGAGCGTTATTTGATGAGGCCCATAGACGTGAGATCTCCTCTGTGCTAATCCCCAGGTGCTTCTGTTTGACTGTAACTTTTAAGCTGGACCCCAAGAGAGCTATACTTGGTACTTAGCTTTTAGAATTGCTCTTTTAAAATCTAGCAAAAGCCTAAGAAATTTGAGAGCAATTCTACCCCTCCCCCAACAGACAACAAAAGCACTTGGACACTCATCACTTTTAGGCAGCTTTGGACGCCCAAGTTCTGAGTATCACACTGAACAATCGGGTCCCCGAATATTTCTCTGGTGCAGTCTGCATTGTTACTTCCGTCTCTGACGAGTGCCACTGTAGGCGTGTGACAGTCAAGTTGTTGCAGTTGTTATGGACCCGTGATCATATATGAATACAGAGATCTCAAACCTGACGAGAGGTGATTTTTCGCTCTGGTTGTAGCTCCCGTTCCTGTGCCCAGGGCTGGATTGTTCGGGGAAGTGCTGCCCCCGTGCGGCGTATGGCGGAAGGACGATTCTGCATCTTGAGTTTTTGTACGAGCCCTGCCGGGATTCCCCGCACAGTGTCTCTCGCACAGTGATACCGGGCGGTGTCCTCGGGCTTCAGGCCGGTCATTTGCAGGTACAACAGGCTGTTGGGGTCATCTCTGGAGGCGGTGAATCGCCCTTTTACCGAGTCACTGTAGTATATGCTAGAGCCGTGAATCCGGGCGATCCACTCCAGCCCCTTCCCGGGAGCCTGGCGGACCCAGTCCATCCAGTAGCTGCTGAAGGTGAAGCCGGAGGCTTTGCAGGAGAGGCGGAGAGAGTCTCCGGGCTTTTTCACATCCCCTCCGGACTCCACCAGCTGCACCTGTGACCGGACACCTGGGAATGAAGATGAATTATGGGGAACGTTAGTATCTAGGGAAACAGAATAACAATCTCCTGACTATCCAACAGACGGAAAGGGAGAAAATACCTTCAAACGCTGCTGCAATGAGAACGAGATACAACCAAAGCCTCATTGTCCCGTGTTTGGAGAGGAGAGTTCTCAGGGGGGTTGTCTGGTGACTGCCCAGAGACAGAGGCTGTGGATTGTCTGTCCGGCTGCAGCCGTGGAAGCGAGAGGGACAGCTTTAAACAGGAAACTCTCCCCCGCTATTTGCATATCTCCCTCCTTATAAGAGACTCCAATTATTTCCTAGAGTGAACTCAGTTTCTTTGTGTGTGGCTGAGAGAAGGGCCCGCAATTTACTTTTGGGGTACCCCCCTCTCCCAGTCGGTGTATCTGTATGTGAAGAAGTGGGGTTTTTACCCACAAAAGCTAAGGCCCAAATAACTCTGTTAGTCTTTAAGGTGCCAGCAGACTCCTGGTTGTTTTTGTGGATACAGACTAACACAGATACCCCCTGATACAGAAGGATTAGGAAAAAGAACAGGACACTCGTAGCACCTTAGAGACTAACAAATTTATTTGAGCATAAGTTTTTGTGGGCTACAGCCCATTTATTCGGATGCATGTAGTGGAAAATACAGTAGGAAGATATATATACACAGAAACATGAAACAATGGGTGTTACACTATAAGGAGAAAGCAGCCAAGATTCCTGTGGCACGTTATAGACTAACAAACGTTTTGGAGCATGAGCTTTCGTAGGTAAATACCCACTTCGTCGGCTGCATCACCCACGAAAGCTCATGCTCCAAAACGTTTGTTAGTCTGTAAGGTGCCACAGGACTCTTGGCTGCTTTTACAGATCCAGACTAACATGGCTACCTGTGACGAAGTGGGACTGGTCTTACTGGGGGCTGGGTACAGATCCTAAGTTTCTAGCAGCAAGAGGCCAGGCAGCCAGATGCCTGATGTTCTGTCTCCTAGCAACTGATGGCCGGGCCCCTCCCTACAGAGGTGCATCTAAAGGTGTTGGAGACAAAGGGGTCAGGTGACCTGCTGGCCTGGGAGAGGAGCGGAGGAGAGAGGAGGGGCCGGAGGGGGTTGGCAGACTGGAGTGGGCTGGAGAAGAAAGGGGAAGCAGGGAGACCGGGCTCTGATCCCCGAGGGGGGCTGTGAGGCCCCCAATATGGAGCTAACTAGGGGGATCCGGTTATCTGTGCCTGCAAGACCTGTGTTGGACTGTATTCCTGTCATCTAAATAAACCTTCTGCTTTACTGGCTGGCTGAGAGTCCTGGTGAATCGGCAGGGAGACCGGGGGTGCAGGGCCTGACTCCCCCACACTCTGTGACAACTGGTGGTAGCGGTGGGATGACTGCACCCCATGGATGGCGCTTCCTGCAGTAAGTGACTGGGGAGCAGTAAAACGAAGGGGCGATTAACCCCTGGGAGAGTGTGACCAGAGAGCAGGACTTTGCAGTAACAGGGTCCCCCGGGGGATCACAGCGAGTGGTCCCAGGGGCGGAGGAGGCTGCAGCTCGACCCTGGCAGAGAGGTGGTGACCTCAAGGACTGGCACACTAGGGGTCCCCCTGGAACCTGTGGGGAGCGGCGAGCACCCCGGCCTGTGAGCGGCCAGCAGGAAGATGTATGCCACGCAGCGCAAGTGTGACCTGGTGGAGATTTGCAAGAAGAGGGGGCTGCACTGTGGGAAGCTCACCAAGGCCCAGCTGATTGCCCGGCTGGAGGAGAGAGATCGCAGGAATGAACCGGTCCCTGTCTCTGAGAGAAGCAGCCGGGCAGATGCAGCACAGGCACCAGTGTCTGTCCCCGCTGGGAGTGGTCAGCCGGCCGCTGAGGGCTCCCCGAGACCTCCCACCCCTAGGCCTAGGGGGAGGAGGAGCCCAGCTACCGAGGGCACCGTGACCCTCCTGGCCAGCAGGGGATCGGCCTGGCGAAGCCCACCCCCCAGCCGGGGATCGTCCTGGCGACGCTCGGCCTCCGTGGAGCGCAAGCGGCTGGACTTAGAGAGAGAGATAAAACTGAGAGAGCTGGAGGAGCATAAGGAACAGAGGGAATATGAGGAGAGACAGAGGGAACGTGAGGAGAGACAGAGGGAACGTGAGGACTGACAAAGCCAGCGTGAGCTGCAGGAGAGGCAGAAGCAACGCGAATACGAGGAGAGGGAGAAGGAGCAGCAGCGCAGACATGAGCTGGCCCTGGCCCAGCTGAAAAGCAGGGAGGCCCCGGCTGCGGTGAGTGAGGGGGGGCCCAAGCCTACAAAGAGCTTCGATAAGAACTTCCTGGCCCGGCGTAAGGAGGGGGAGGACATAGACACCTTCCTGACGGCCTTTGAGAATGCCTGCGAGCTGCACAAGGTTAACCCTGCAGACAGGATCCAGTTCCTCACCCCCTTACTGGACTCCACCGCCGTGGAGGTGTACAGCCGAATGAAAGGGGCGGAGGCGGGGGACTACAACCTGTTCAAAGAGGCCCTGCTCCGCGAGTTTGGGCTGACCCCGGAGATGTACCGGAAGAGGTTCCGGAGTCAACATAAGACCCGGGAGGTCACATACCTACAACTGGTCAACAGGGCGCAGGGGTACGCCCGCAAGTGGACAGCTGGGGCCCAAACTAGAGAGGACCTGCTTGACCTATTCATACTGGAGCACCTGGATGAGCAGTGCCCGTCCGACCTGAGGCGGTGGTTGATGGACCAGAAGCCGGAGAACCCACAGCATGCAGGCCGGCTGGCCGACCAATATGTGGACAGTCGGGCAGGGGATGGCAGGGAGGAGTCTCGAGGGAACAGGCCTGCCTCAACGCAGAGAGAGAGTTACCATGAGACCTCCCAGCGGGGCCCTATGGAGAACCCCCACGAAAGGGGAACGTCCAGCGTCAGGTCCACCCGTCCCACTCGAGGGAACCCACGAGACATGGGCTGCTATCAATGTGGCCAACAAGGCCACATACGGGCCCAGTGCCCCAAGCTCCGGGACAAACTGAGCAGACCAACCCCACACCGGGTCAACTTGGTAGAGACCCAGCCAGATGAGGAGCAGCGTTCGCAGGACAGGGGGGCTGGCCGCGTACCACCTGCGAAGGAGGGAGGGGGGCCCCGAGTCGGCCCCTCCGAGGGGCTGGAGGCTACCAGCCCGGAGTTTTGGGTTTACAGGGTGGGCACAGGGCTGCCCCTCCGGAGCGAGTGCCTGGTTCCCCTGGAGGTAGACGGGAGGGAGGTCACTGGGTACTGGGACATGGGCGCAGAGGTGACGCTGGCCCGGCCCGAGGTGGTGGGCTCAGATCGGATGGTGCCCAACACCTACCTGACCCTGAGGGGTGTGATCGGGACCCCATTCAAGGTGCCTGTGGCGAGGGTACACTTGAAGTGGGGGGGCAAGGAGGGCCCCAAGGACGTGGGGGTGCACCCACATTTACCCACAGAGGTGTTAATGGGGGGGACCTCGAGGACTGGCCCAGTAACACCCGGGGTGCCCTGGCCGTGAACCGTAGTCAGAGTCGACGCAGGGCTCTGCACCCTGACACCGGGGAAGGTACTCTGCCCGAGGCACAGGACCCTGACCCGGTGGGGAGGGAACGCCCAGGGACAGGGCTCAGAGATGCTGTGGCCTCAGACCCAGCCGGTCAGAGAGAGCAGATCCCCGTCCCTGCCCCAGCGGCTGAGTACCAGGCCGCGGTGCGGGAAGACCCCTCCTTGCGGAGGATAGGGGACCTGGCCAGCCTCGGGGGGGACAGACCATGGGACGAGGTGGTCGGAAAAGGTTCCTGTGGGAGAAGGGGTTCCTGTACCGAGAATGGGCTCCCCCAGGGAAGATGGAGTCAGGGGGGATCAGGAGGCAGCTGGTGGTACCCCAGGAGTATCACCACCAGCTGCTGTGCCGGGCCCATGACATTCCCCCCTCAGGGCACCAGGGAGCCTGGCGTACCCAGCAGAGGCTGCTACAGAACTATTACTGGCCTGGGGTCTTTGCCCATGTCCGGCAGCACTGCCGCTCCTGTGACCCCCGCCAGAGGGGGAGGAAGGCCCGGGACAGGGGGAAGATGGTGGTAAGACCCTTGCCCCGCCCCGAGGAGCCTGCCCAGAGGGGGCCAGGGTCAAAAGGGGGGCTCTGAACCGAGAGAGCCCGAATCACGGCCCCCCAGACTGGAACGTGGGGAGAAGGCCCCAACCCAGCGTGCACCCCAGGGGTATTGGGGTGGGGAAAGGGCGCGGGCGGCATAAGGCTTCCCCCCTGCAACCTGCCAGTGCCCTCGAGTCCCCCCGACCTACAGGGGGGCAGGAAACTGGAATGACCTGGGGTAACTCTCCCCCCAGAACGGGGGGGACCCTGGGGCAGCCATGGGAATGTAGGTGGGTCCGAACTTCCCCGGGTCACTGGGCAAAGTGACCCCGCTCAGTTCGGTCTCGAAGGGGGGAGAGGTGTGACGAAGTGGGACTGGTCTTACTGGGGGCTGGGTACAGATCCTAAGTTTCTAGCAGCAAGTGGCCAGGCAGCCAGATGCCTGACGTTCTGTCTCCTAGCAACTGATGGCCGGGCCCCTCCCTACAGAGGTGCATCTAAAGGTGTTGGAGACAAAGGGGTCAGGTGACCTGCTGGCCTGGGAGAGGAGCGGAGGAGAGAGGAGGGGCCGGAGGGGGTTGGCAGACTGGAGTGGGCTGGAGAAGAAAGGGGAAGCAGAGAGACCGGGCTCTGATCCCCGAGGGGGGCTGTGAGGCCCCCAAGATGGAGCTAACCGGGGGGATCCGGTTATCTGTGCCTGCAAGACCTGTGTTGGACTGTATTCCTGTCGTCTAAATAAACCTTCTGCTTTACTGGCTGGCTGAGAGTCCTGGTGAATCGGCAGGGAGACCGGGGGTGCAGGGCCTGACTCCCCCACACTCTGTGACACTACCCCTCTGATACTATAAGGAGAGTGATCAGTTAAGGTGAGCTATTACCAGCAGGAGAGAAAAAGAACTGTTTGTAGTGGTAATTAAATGGCCCATTTCCAACATTTGACAAGGAGATGTAAGGAACCAGGGCCGGCGCCAGACCCCAGCGCACCAAGCGCGCGCTTGGGGCTGTGTCCTGCGGGAGGGCGGCAGGCGGCTCCGGTGGACCTCCCGCAGGCGTGCCTGTGGGAGGTCCACCGGAGCCATGGGACCAGCGGACCCTCCGCAGGCACATCTGCAGGAGGTCCACTGGAGCTGCGGGACCGGCGACCACCAGAGCGCCCCCCGCGGAGTGCCGCCCTGGTTGGGGCGGCGGAAATCCTAGAGCTGCCCCTGTAAGGAACTTCTGGTCGGGGGGTATAAGCATGAGGAAATAGTTTTACTTTGAAGGATTAGGCTCTATCTTAATCAGTAGGAGCTGCGTTCTGACACATCTTTCCAATCCACGTCTGCTTCTCCCTGTGCCAGTCTCTCTCTGAGCTGTTCCAGTGACCCCTATCTTAGAACCCTTAGTCACGTGACTATCCCCCCTGACCTGAGGGCCAGCACTGGGTTGAGAGGCCCCTGGACAATTGCCCCCTTTGCCACTGCCTGTCAGCGGGCCTGGCAGAGACCACTCAGCTGCTAGCGCAGGGCTGGGAGTTTCAAAGGGGCCTCATGGCTAAAGGAACCCACCTCACATTCTGCAATCACAGTCCAGAATTCCTGCTGCTGTCCCAGGGGGAGGTAAAGACCCAGCTATTTAACATAGTAACCGGGGACTGGCTGCTCTTAATTACAGGAAGCTCCCCAAGGCTGGCGCTGAGGGCAGTGGCTGGTGAAGGTACCAGGAGGAAGTCTGGTAGGGCTTATTGGGATCGTGCAGAGACAGGCAGCAGCCCCACAGGGGAGGTGTCAGGGGTCTTTGGGTCAGAGAGCGCAGGGCTGGAGGCCTTGTCTGGTGGCTGCCGGCCTGGGGACCCTCATTCCCCTTTCGATAGATCTGCTCTGGGGCTGATGGGCCCCAGCCATGACATGCGAGAAGAGAACACTGTACATGCAATGAAAATATGAAATCCGTGCTTTCAAAACAATATCAGAATCACAGAAGGGGATCTCTGGAGAGGTGTGGGGGGAGCAGGAAGACGAGGACTCTCGACGCCTTCTTTTTTTTTCTGTGAACTGGACACCAATAAACCCCTTTCCAATATCTGTTATTGCCTGTCATTGAAAATGTGGGAAGGTGAGACTGCAGAAAACATGGCAGAGTGGGGAAAGTTCCTTTCCGTGCTGTCAAACCCTGATAGCAATTAAAGACATTTCCCTGACTGCGAAAATGAAAGTCATGCCCACTTCAGGGGTGTCAGACCTGGGCCTGTAGACAGAGCACATGCCATTTAGCAAATTGTCGATGCAACAGCCAAGGCTGAGCGTCCGTTAAACCCTTGAGAGTTCAAATCTTTTCCCATCTTTTTTCTCCGGTAATGAGTCTAGCTCAGGAATTGGCAACCTTTGGCATGCAGCTTGCCAGGGTGCTTCCTGGCTGCTTTGTTTATCTGCTGCTTCCACAGGTTCGGCCGATCGCAGCTCCCAGTGGCCGTGGTTCACTGCTTCAGGCCAATGAGGGCTGTGGGAAGCGACGCGGGACGAGGGATGTGCTGGCCACGGCTTCCCACTTCCCCCATTGGCCTGGAGCGGCGAACTGCTGCCAGTGGGAGCTGTGATCTGCCCAACCTGCGGACGCGGCAGGTAAACAAACTGGCCTGGCCAGCCAGGGTGCTTACCCTGAGGAGCCGTGTGCCAAAGGTTGCCGATCCCTGGTCTAGCTTCTACTCTTGGATCCTCAGATCAACATGTGAGATCATAAGAACTGAAGAACGGCCAGACTGGGTCAGAACAATGGTCCGTCTAGCCCCGTGACAAGGGCAATCATCAAATCATCCACTGGGAAGGAGTTTTATCTGTTATAAGGAGGGGGATACGCAAATAACCGTGAGCGTTTCCTGTTTAAATCTCTCTCTGCAGGGCTGCACCCAGAGAGAATCCACATCCCCCTGTTTATGTGCATCACCTGAGACCTTTCCCCTCCCACACCAGGGAAAATAAATCTTTGGCTCCATTTAGCTTTCGTTGCAGCTGCTTTGGAAGGTGGGATCTGTCAGGGTGGGTCCCAGTCAAGGGCTGCGGT